>NC_064578.1:10102272-10409659 GCF_937001465.1 Orcinus orca | reverse complement strand
ACGAGGTGAGGTGAGAGGTGAGACACAAAGAAGGAAGCTTTTCAAATGCTGAGTCTGGCCTGTCCTTGAGACTGACAGGTGTGTGCCTGGAGTAGGATCTCAGAGAAGAGATCCAGGCTGCAGATATCAAAACGTGAAGTGACGAGAAGTGACTCACATGTGTGTGTCTCAGGGTGGAAGCCACAGAGTCTAGAATGAGAAGACAGTAGGTCTCAGGACCCATCCTGGCGGGACTCTGACATGTGTGACTCACGTGCAGCAAGGGCTCCGTCAAGGTTTGTATAATAACATGAAGAAGAAAGCGGGGGGGAATGAGAGTAGGGCAGATTGCACTGGGATAAAACTGTTCAGTCATCTGAGCAAGTTACTTATTCCTTTCAAGCCTTAGTTCCTCCATCTGTAAAACAGGGAGAAAGCAGTCCAAATCTCACATGTGTATCGTGAGAATTATGTGATGTAATGTTTCGTACATAGCAAATGAGTAACAAACCTTAGTGATCGTTGCCCTGAGCATGGCACAGAAAAGACTTTTAATATTATCTTTGGAACTATTACAGGAGTAAATCAATCCCCTTTCTCAAAGGACTATTTTGCTGAGATCCACTTTGCGGTAATAGAGCCGGGGGTGGGGGAAAAAGTGTTTGAGTTTTGCATTCCATCCAGTAACCTTAAGCGTTTATTTTGAGCCTCTATCCTCTTTGAAGAAATTGGAAAAAAAACAAACAAAAAAACTGAGGCTTGATTTCAACCTAGCAAGATTTTGTTTTTTAAGACAGATTAGATTATCTTTGTCATGAGGCTATTCTCTAAGGAAGTATTACTCTGTAATATGTATAAGAAGGGATTATGCCAGTTGCTGTGTACAAGCTCATCACTTAAAAAAAATCTGTAGAGAGAAAGAAACTGAGGCACAGGGAGGTCAAAGAACTCCCCTAGGCCACTCGACTAGTGAATGATGAGGCTGGGAATGAGAAAAAGGCTTATCAGGCTCCAGACTGAGCTCTCTTGACATGAACCAGGAGGCAATTTTGTAGGTCTCTCTCTCTCCCTCCAGTCAACAAATAATAACTCTTCCTCCTCGTTGAAAAAAAACTCAAGGACGATCATACAGTTACACAGATAGGCATCGATAGATATGAAACTTTTGTGAATTTGAAGGAAAATAAAGTGTTAGGTATCAACCATCGTTGTCGTTAAGGACTTAAGAAAAAGAAAAACTAGAATGATAGAAGTTTTGGAAACTGAGTCCAATTGTTCTCTGCCAACCTCATAATTTTTCTTACTTTTTTCTCCCCAAATCTGTGTATCACCTGAGCTATTTACTTATTTTCATGTAAGTTGATTCACTTTACAATGATTTTATGTACCTTGATTCACATTACCATGCTTCACTTTAAAGTGATTTTATCCAGTGTGAATATCTTACTAGTTTAAAGCACAAATCTATAAAATTAAAAAAAAAAATTCTGTGTCCCCAAGAACCTTCTGGAGTGCCAGTGATGGAATGCATTTCCCACAATGCACTCCGGTAGAATGATGGGGAATGCGGGGAAGAAGACAAAAGAAAGCAAACAATGGCTTTGAGACATGGTGGCTCCAGACCTCTCATCTCTGACATCTTTTTTCAACTTCCCCAAGGAATCCCCATAGGGCATGACTTGGTTGCCTGGGAAACTCTGGTCTGTATAACCTGACCACATGGCATCCTGTGACATATGAAAGGGCCGCCAGCTACACCAAGGACCTGTCACAGACATGTCACCTTGAGTCTGAAAATTTCATGTATCACGAGCACTGAATTTAAAATTCAAAAAGTTATCCATCAGGAAGAGAAGGTATCACAAAATAAAACCCAAAATGTTGTCAATGCAACAGTGGACTTAGGAACATATAACACTGTGGTCTCATGTATACAGGCAAAAAAATGCAGCAAAGCACAAATGTTTAGTTTCAAAAAAGGAAACTTCTAGTCAGTTTTGCTCCAGTATCTTCTCTGCAGTCCAATTAATCAAATCAGAATGGATCCGAAACTGGTAGCCACTTGCCAAGCCGGCAAAAAAAAAAGAGTCTGATTCTGATTATTAAGTAAACAACTCTTAAAAAAGGAAGCATTATGGAAAAAGACAGACATTTTCTTCCCCTGAATTGCAGTGTTGTGAACCCGTCCCACAAGTTGGTGGTAGGAAAAGACTAAACTAACTAGAAATTGAGGGTCTATCAAATCATATTTTATTCTAAACATAAGATATCAAAATGTCTAAATCGCCTCTTAAAAATTTAAGTGTTATTCTTTGTCTTACATTTTAAAGAAAATAATTATGACACATTCTTGGATGATAAAGGTTTTGGTTATATATTTCTCTGCAGAGTTCTATAAATTAGTAGTCTCTTCAATGTAAAATCTTCAAAGCAAACACTAATGAATTCAATTTTGCTTGCATAATCTTTTTTTTTTTTTTTTTTTTTTTTGCGGTACGCGGGCCTCTCACTGCTGTGGCCTCTCCCGTTGTAGAGCACAGGCTCCGGACGCGCAGGCTCAGCGGCCATGGCTCACGGGCCCAGCCGCTCCGCGGCATGTGGGATCTTCCCGGACCAGGGCACGAACCCGTGTCCCCTGCATCGGCAGGCGGACTCTCAACCCCTGTGCCACCAGGGAAGCCCTGCATAATCTTTTTGATGATTCTTTATGCCATAAGCCAGAAGGCTGGTTTAAACAACCTTAAGGCAGCCTCTGTTGGGACAAGAATCAGCAGATTTAGAGCAGAGTTCCAACCCTAATGGCTACTTACTGTCTGTGGGAGAATAGCCCGCTCTGATCCTTATGGTCATGTGTAAAGCGGCGACACTTCACGATTGTTGAGCATATAAATGAAATAGGAAAGTGGGAACTCTGTGGTTGAAAAGGAAAAAAAAAAAATCTGGAAGGACAACACGTCAAGTTCTCAATCAAGCTGTCCTGTTGGGGATGTGCGCGCGTGTGGAGGTGGGCTCTGGGGATTGGGGGTCCGGGGTCAGTACGTGGCAGGTGGACTCCCATTTTGTATTTTACATACTTCCAAACTAGATGAATGAGTTAAAATGAACATGCTTCCCATATAAATGTCAATGATCAAAAAGACATTCAAGAACAAAAAACGGCAAGAAGATAAAAGGTGCCCATGGAAGGGGTTCTTGGTCCTTGACTCATGTCCTGAAACCCAGTGGAATTCAATGTCTGGGTCCCTCCCCAGAACTGATGATACTCTGCCAGGGGCTGGCTTGATTCTAAGATGAACTGTGCAGTGGAGTAATAGGAAAGGCAGCCCCTCGGATACTCTGGGCCATCTGAGCCTCAAACTGCCTCATTGAGCAGCTTCATATCCTTGCTGAAGAATTAAACAATAGAAAAGAAAAACAAAATGTAAGTCACTCTGTTTATCACAACTACAGTCACAATGCTGTTACTATCAATCATTAACACTGACTGAGATTTTGCTATGATCTGGGAAGGGTGCTTAGCATTTTTTTTAAAATGAATGTCTTATTTGATGTTTGCACAACCGTTTGAAGAAGGCAGTATTATCGTCCCCATTTGCATGTGGAGAAAATGACACTGAAAAGGTTAGGTAACCTGATCTATGTACGGTCACAGGGCCAGTGAGTTGTAGGGCTGGAAACGAAATGCCAGCAATCTGGAATGTTACATGGGATTAAACAGCAGGAGCTCAAAAGTACTAAAGCAGAGAAGTTGGCAAATGGGTCCTTTCTGAATATAGTTGAATTTCTTGTGGGCTTGGCTAATTGACGCAGAATTTTTTGTGCTGGAAAGGATGGTGCAGGTCTCTGAGCTCAGAAAGAGAGGAATCTTTTCCACATATCCATGATAGATGACCTTCTATTCTTTGCTTCAACTGCTCCAGTAAAAGGAAATTCAAGATTTATGTGGACAGAACTTTGCATGGTGGGATAATTCTCAGTAACACTTCTTCCTTAAATTAAGCAGAAATTAGTTGCTCCACGAAATTGTACCAAACGCCTTAGTTCTTGTGTCTGGAAACCCACATCATTCAGTCTGTTTCCTCTTCCATATGCTAAGGCTTAAAATATATGTAGACAATGCTTGTGTCCTCAATGAATTTGGATGGCTTCTCTGGAGGAGAAAGTTTAAGTTTAGGCAACTTATGGACCTAGATTCGAATCTCAATTTGGCCCTTTGCTACCCTTTAATCTGTAAACAATTTCCTTAAATTAAGCCTCAGTCCCCTCATCTATAAATTGATGAACACAGCCCATGTCACAGGGCTCTGGGGAAATAAAATATGAAGGTTCCAGCATAGCACAGTGCCAGGCACAGAATAACAATCTAGTACCGTTTGGCTTTGTGTTCCCTTTCACTCTTTTGTCGACCTTCCTCTGATTCCTAGTTTTTTTAGTGAACCCCCTGAAATGCGAGGCTCTCATCTACGCACAGTACTCCAGGGGTAGTCTGAGGCAAAGGAAGGTAGAACCATCAGACTTCATGACATAAACACACTGATTTTTGAAATTTCAATGTCTTCATGATTTCAAAGATCCCTATTGGGTTTGGAAATGCATGGGGAAAAAAAAAAATCAGACCTCTTTTTCCTGCTTTCTCACCAAGTCTCATGTCTCCCATGGTAAACTTATTGATTTTACTATTAGCCCCCAAAGCAAGATTTCCTTTTCTCCCTATTTGCATTCCATTTTCGGACACTGTTCCCGCCTGTTGATTTCATTGTGCCTTGGTTCTGTCATCTGTGCTATTAGCAACCCCTCCCCACTTTGTGGCAGCTGAAAATGTGATAAGCATAGTTTCAACCCAAGTAACTGGTAAAAAAAATGACAAACAGGACAGAGTCAGGGAGTGATCCCTACGTCACGCTGCTGCAGACCTCCCACCAAGTTGACAAGAAGTTATCAATCAACCTCCTCAATCATCTATGATTGTGTTCAGGGGTCCCATCATCTAGTTCCCATGTCATAATCCTGCACACACAACCATCAGGGCAACTTGATCAAATCCTTCTCTCACACCAGTTCGCCTTTGTCCCCTGACTCACCAGCCTCGTAGGAAAACTACTCATACGTATGCAGAGTTATTTTGGCACAAAAACAAACTGCCTTTTAATATGAACACACATTTGTAAATGCTCATCAATTTAATAAAAGGCACTAGGCTCTTTAGAGAAGATTATTTCTCTTTCAAAAGATTAAGTCATTTATTCGGTTTCTAGAAGTGACTTCAATAGTCCCCCTCTTAGAGCACTGGGTGTTTCTAACTAATGGCATCTTTCCTAGTCTCTAAGAAAATTCAAAGGTTATGGAAAATTATGCTAATGAACTTTCAGATCTCAGCATTGTTTTCACAAGCCCTGAAGGAAGATACCTGCTTTGCGGCATGCGATCACTATCTTCTTTCCTATCTAGGGAAGTTTCCACTTTTTTTTTTCCTGTCTAGGAAAGTTTCCACAAAAATGTATGTGATCTTTTCTTTGCTGTGAGAAGACAGATCCCTGAAGTTTCATTTCAGACCAGCATATTTTAGCTATTGGAAATCACCGACATACCTTTACAGTTGCATTTTTAAACTAGTCTCAAAACATATCCTAGTTTGTGCTGTTTCATATTCTAGTGGTACAAGCAAGCAAAGTTTGATACGTCAGCTGCCTGAATTATGATGCTGCTGTTAAAATACTGAAAGTCGAACAACTATAAATTTGTAAATTTAATTTTTATATAGATATGAAAAAAAATCTTGTCTCAATTAGTAAAGAATTGCCTTTTATCTATTTGAATTATTTCCTTGATACGAATTCCCCTGACACAGAGAATTGGGTCTAAGCAAATGAGTATTCTCACTCCTTTTAATGTATATTACTATTTATGTTTAAAATAATTTATAGTGTTACCACTCACACACAGATGTGTTGGTTAAAACTACACCTGCGTTATATATACTGTTCATTTTTCGAATGCTCTGTTCTAATAACTCTTTTGTCTTTGTCGCATCAAGTCTTACATTTGTGGCTTGTAGATGGTTAGACAGTAGACATTTGTTATATCAATTTCCCCAGTTGGTAAATTAAAAACAAACTTGTTCTACTTAGTTTTGTTCCTCTCCTTTTGAAACAGGGCAATTAGATTTTCTGATGTGGCAACCTTACATCATTTTTTTCTATAGTATCCACCTAGTACATTCATCAGAGAGCTAGCTTATGACAGCTATGCAGAAACCTACAATGGCAGCTCTCAATTTGTAAAGGCAAACAGTGAACCAGCTTTCAAAACTCACTGAATTTGTCTGCCGTTTAAAAAAACCCAAAATTTATGGAGAAAGCATTTGTTCCAAGCATGGTAGGTGCGGTGGTACAGGCAAAGATGAATAAGACACGGCCCTTATATTCAGAGACATGTAATTGAGGAGGAGTAATAAAGGGAAAAAAAAACCCACAGAAAAAGGAGGCAGAATATGGAAAATGCCCTGAGTGTACAAAATGCTATGTGCAAAGGTTGGAGAAATGAATCTGGGATTAAAACACTCTGCCTGGGGCAAGAAGCGGGGTGGTGGAGTTCATGGCGATTAAGACTCAGCTAAACCCCAAAGAGACATTGTCTCTGCTGCTCAAGTTAGAGAACAGCGCAAATAAGACTGATTCCTAGGCAATCAGAAATAAACTCTCTCCCTAGAAAAGGGTCTTCTCTTACTCTTTGTATTTTATTTTGTTTCACTTTTTGATTTTACATTGGCGTGTAGTTGAGTTACAATGTTGTGTTAGTTTCAGGTGTACAGCAAAGTGATTCACAGTTACACATATACATGTATCTATTTCTTTTGAGATTCTTTTCCCATATAGGTCATTACAGTATACTGAGTAGAGTTCCCTGTGCTATATATAGTAGGTCCTTGTTGTTTATCTATTTTATAGACAGTAGTGTGCTGAGATTGTGCTGGGAAATGCAACGATCCGGGAGCTGCGCTCTGAGAAAAGACAGTGTGTTGGGGCAGATTTTCTTTGGGCGGTGCTTTCTCAAGGAGAAGAGTTTGGTCTGGGATCCAGAAGGACTCTGACAGCTGGGCTGGGTTCCTCGCAATCCTGCAAGAGTGCAGTGCGACTTGTACACTGAGCTCCCACTGTGTTTTGCCATCAGGCACTGGGCACTATAAGACTCGATTTGTCATTTCGATATTCATCAGGCGAGTTCACCAAAGACCATGCGTTTGTATCTTCTTGTTTCTCCTTGGCCACCCAGAAATCCTAATGTGGCCAGCCCTCGGCCAGCCTGGAATGCATGCGTTGCTTTCCTTTCCAGGATAGCTGATCAGGGTGCCTGCCACCTTCCCCAGCAAGGAATGTTGTTTATTGATTTTAAGTAATTCTGGGAACCTACATTCCAGGGCAGCTTGTCAAAATACTGGTCAAGTTAATATGTCATTTGATTACCCTCTCACGGCTGCCAAAGATTCTTTAAATTTGATACATAAATAAATAGAAATCACATCCCTTTTTACCCTTTACCTTTTCTCCCACTAGCGATAAACTACTGAGTCATTCAGACTTGACTGATTAATCTTGAATTGCACAATACAATTTGTTTCAAAAGGAACTTGGGAGACGTGGGCACAAATCTTGCCTCTGCTACTATGGGCAAGTGGTCTGGATTTAAGAGTGTGGTTTTCAAGGCAGTTAAGATTGAATTTTCTCCTAGGTCTTTCAATAACAGGTCCTTTCTAATCATTCAGGTGCCGGGTGAAATAGCAACTCCTCAGAGAGGGCTTCCCTGATCATTCAGTTTAAGTACCCTCTCTCTCCCCCAGTCACTCTCTATCCTATTATATTCTGGCATTTAATTTAAATTTTTTTTTAATATTTATTTTATTTTTAATCGCAGGACTTGTTACAAGTCCCGTGATAAAAATGTTTATTAAAATGTTTATAAAAATGTCAAATGTTATTTATTTATTTTCTGTCTCCTTTAACAAGAAAGTGAGCTTCATGTGGGCAGGAGTCTTTCTGTCTTATGTATCTTGTTCTTGGCACATTCTCTGCCGTAGGCTATGCAGTCAATAAGTATTTGTTGAAAGCAAAATTCAACGAATGGGATTTGACAATGGATTCTTAGATATGACTCTCTTATGGGATGGATTGGTGGTACCTCAAAATGTGACCCTATTTGGAGACAGAATCCGTTAAGTGGTAATGGAGGCTAAATGAGGTTGTATAGGTGGGCCCTTATTCAATAGGACTGGTGTCTTTATAAGAAGAGGAAATTTGGACACACGAAGATACCAGGGATGTGTGTGTGCAGAGAAAAAAACAGGTAAAGAGGCAGCAAGAGGGCATCCATCTGCAAGCCAAAGAGAGAGATCTCAAAGGAAACCAAAGGTGTTTCTGTTATGGCAAAACAAAAAGCCAGAGGTGCTTTGTTACCGTAGTCCTAGCAAACTAATACAGACTCTAAAAGGATGTGCAACATGACCAACAAATAGATAAATAGGACGTCATCAAAATTAAGAACTTTCATGCACCAAAGGACATTCTTAAGAAAGTGAGAAGACAGTTTGCAAAATGTGGGGGAAATGTGCAGATCGTGTATCTGATAAAGATTTAATATCCAAATATATATTAAATATATATTATATATTAAAATATATATATATATAAAGAACTCCTAGCACTCAACAACAAAAAGACTAACAGCCCAATTAAACAATGGGCAAAATACTTGAATAGCGATTTCTCAAAAGAAGATATACAGATGGCCACTAAGCACATGGAAAGACGCCCAACATCGTCATCAGGGAAACACACATCAGAAACAAAGATATCGCTTCATGTCTGCTACAGTGGCTACAATCAAAAAATGGAAAATAATAAGTGTCAGTGAAGGTGCAGGGAAATTGGAACCCGCGTACATCGCTGATGGGACTGTAAAATACTGAGGCTGCTGTGGAAAATGGTCGTGGTTTCCCAAAAAGCTAAACACAGAATTAAGATCCAGCAATTCCAAAAAGAATTGAAAAGACAATCCAAACGAACTGAAAACAGACTCGAACAGATACTTGTATGCCAGCGCTCATTGCAGCATTATTCACAATAGCCAAAAGGTGAAAACAACCCGTGTCTGTCAACAGATTAACAGATAAACAAAAGTGGTAGATCCATAGAATGGAATATTGTGCAGCCATCAAAAGGCATGAAGTTCTGACACGTGCTACGATGTGGATAAACCTTGAAAACGTTACGCTAAGTGAAATAAGCCCGACACAAAAGGACAGATATTGTATGATTCCACTTACAGGAAATATCTAGAATAGACAAATTCACAGAGAAAGAAAATAGTTTCAGAGGTTTCTAGGGGATAGGGGAAGAAAAAACGAGTTATTGCATAATTATAACAGAGTTTCTGTTTGGGGTGATGGAAAAGTTTTAGAAATAGTGGTCACGGTAGCACAACATTGTGAATGTAATTAATGCCACTGTACACTTAATGGTTAAAAGGGCAAATTTTGTTACAATGTTTTACCACTAAAAGGAAACAAGTGAATAAATGATTTATGGCAACTCCCTTAATCTTCTCCCAGATTAGACGTCTATTATCAAACGGTTGACATAACTGATGCTATATTTAAGAAGCTTTTTTTCCTACTTGCATTTTATTTCTGAATGAGTTTGGCAGTAAAAACTGATACAATTTTTGTTAAGTTGGGAACTTCTGAGCCTGCATATATTCTTCCTTGGAAGCAAGCTTAAAAATCATGTCTTCTTTCTAGTTGCAGACAAGGTTAGGCTCCCTGTGAAAGACTCCCATCACAGCTTGTATTTTTTCCCTAATGCTCATTCACACCTGTATCCCTGGTACAGTGTGCGGCACACAGTAGGTGCTCAATAAAAACTTATTAAATGGCAGAAATAGTAAATGTAGCCAGAATCTCCTAACTCTTCTAGGGCATCATGACAAATTATAGCAATTGAACTTCATATGTAACATCAAACTCCCTCATTAGATCATCAAATTAGAGTAAGCTTTCTTCTTCTGTCTTCAGTAGGTATTCTCTAGCAAAGATATAGTTGTGTTTTGTTTTTTTAGTTGTTGTTTTGTTTTGTTTTTTAGCTCTAAATCTTCTTCAAAATGGCATGTATTTCTCTGAGTCACTATGGGTAGAAAAATGTCCCATATAATTTATTCAAAGTTCCATTAAGGAACCCTAGTAAACTCTTTCCTCCAAATAGATCGTGTGTGTGTGTGTGTGTGTGTGTAAGAAGGATGTAAGTGTCTTTGAAACATAACATTTCTGTACTGAAAATGCTCCAGTTGGAGCTTCCACAGAACCAAAGCACCCGTGGCAGAGGATGAAGGGCTTCCGGAGGAACGGGAAAGGCAGATTCAATCACAGAGGCAAATAGGGGCTGAAGATTTCAGGAAACACAATGGAGCAAACCTGACTCTGAGGACTGGCCTCCCGCCTCATAACTTACTCTGTCACTGTAGGCATCTTGACTTCTTTGAGCTTCAGTCTTTAATGTAAAAGTGGAATCACCAGATCTACATAATGTGATCATGATAAGGTTTAAATGAGATGATGAGTTGAACAGCTCCCGAGTTCAGGTGGTTCACTGAGTGACCCTTCCCACCACCACTACAACATCCTCCCTGATAGAGAAAATGGAAAACCTGAGTGACACCCAGAGGACTACAGACCCCCGTAACCAGGACCCTTATGCCTCATCATGGAACCTCAGCTCTTTGATCTGCTAGACAGCCCCTGGTCTGGAAGCAGCCACGGTCCTGAAGACCCAGATCCCTGTGTCCCTGTTCACTTGCAGTTCATTCCTCATCAGCAGCATTTCCTGCCATATTCACACAGTTAACAGTATCCTCCTTCTCAAGTGCTCATCAACACACTCTGATATTAAAATGTACTGTTTAGAAAGAAAAACAGGGATTTTTCTATTAAAACTCTTTGCCTTTAAGTTTTAGTGCTGTGTGTCATATTTCGACCTATGTGGACTTTCTCATGGATGTTTTGTGTGATTAGAAAGAGCCTGATTTCAGTAGGTATGTAAGAATATAAACTCCACCAGTTCTCAAGAAGCTTGATGACTTTCCAAAACGGTTTAGAGGGATGGCTTTTCCAAATCTTGGTCCTAGTTACTGAGGCTTCTGTTCTGTTGCTCTCCAGGAAGAATTGGACAGGACAGGTATTGTTTGAGAATAATTAATTTTTATGGAAGACCTGTATAAGATTTGCACCAAAGCAAACAGTGATAAAAGTACAGCACCCTGCCCTTTGCAAGGAAATCCCTCTCATGGCCAGGACTGATTTCACCCTACCAAGGATTAAACTGTTTAATTGGACTTCTGGTTAGGCCTGGGAGAGCCTGCATTCCCCATTTCCGAGGGCAGAAAGTGCTAACCAGACACCACTGATAGTTCAGGAGATGATTTTCAGAAGTGCACGAACAAAATAACAGTGAAATCTCAACAACTGAACAGAACTGAAATGGGACTCACTTGCTGGTTACATCAGGGGGAAATATTTTGGCCTGGAACTAGTAGATTTTTAATACCTCTCATTAAAAAGAGAGATTAGCAAGCATTAAAGAAAGAACAAGCCTGGGGCTAGAACCTTTGGCTGGCAACAGTGTCTCATTAGAGGGGGATTGAAAAAAGAATACAATGAAAATAATACAATGTTTAACAATTCTTATTATGGCAAATGGCACAAGGATTACTTTTTAAGTACTTTTGTTGTGGAAAAAGAGTGAATTGGTTTAAAGACAAATATTAAGGAAACATTAGTACCCAGGGTCCTTTGAATATGTCCTGAGGGATTCTGATGTTTCCCTCTCATCTACTTTCTGTCCCTTTACTTCCAACCCGAGGGTAGAGAACAAACATGGGGAATTTTGACTCTCCTGAAAATTCTACACGCAAAAGAACAGTGGTCTCTTGGACGGTCCTTTCACTCTTAGAATCATGGCTTGTTTTAATTAGAGAATCTCAAAAGTTCCTTCAGGCCGTACCCACTCACTTTTAGATGCGATTCCTGGGGCTCAGAGTGGTCATCGAGTTTGCCCAAATTTACAGGGACAGTAAGTAAGCAGCAGAGCCAGTACGAGGGCTCAAGGCTCCCTGTTCACCATCTGCTGAGTATAGCTACCCAAGCAGGTTTGGGGCAATATGCCACTCTGCTCAGTTCCAAATCCACTTTCTTCCTGTGAACTCTAGCCTGTAGGTACTGGCCAACTGGGAGAAGAGAAGCCTCAGCTTGCCAGCTCTGAGGCAGAGACCATCTGGTGCTTGAGAAAGACACGTGTGATGATGAACTCGGGAATGAGGTGACAGCAAAGCCACAGGAGACCCTGCAGTTCCGTTCTTCCAAAGAGCTTGATGATGCTGTCTTCCTCCCCAGGACATGGGAGTCTACTCTGTGTTTATCGTTCCCATAGCCCAGACCCAGGGTGGGCCTTCTGTGACTGCTTCCCAGCCCCACCCTGTCTAAACATGCAGCCCCTACCGAGTTCTCCTCGGTTGTCCCAGCAGGACTCGTCTAAACCCTACTGCTGATAAAGCCAAAAGCCATTGCAGTGAATGCCAGAGGCGTCTGTGTCATTTTCTTTAGATCTGGCCCCACTGATGGTTAAAAGCTGACTTACTTTTTAACAACAACAGCAACAACCATTTCAAATGAAAAATGGCCATAAGGAAAATTATTTCCTGGTCTCACTTGTCCAAACAGGCATTGGTCCACTTCGAGGGACACGTATATGATTGACTCATGGATGTTGTGTATATATTCAGATACAGAACATCGCAAAGATGGCGCTAGCCTCAGTGCTCTCCCTTTGGGCTTTTCTTTTCTTGTATGGTGGTCAGGACAACTGACTGTTTTGTAAACTAAGTGCTTTGGTGTCACTGCAGGAAAAGCACGTCGATCTGTTTCCGATTCACTAGATCAGCAGGAACGGCAACTAAGTTCTGCTAGAACGGCACCTGAGATGGGATCATACAGCTTTCTGGAAAGGTATGTTAAGGGTACTCCCTCGTGTACCAGAATTCACTCTCAGCAGTCCTGACCAGCACTCTCTTAAACGTAGCAAACACCAGATGAAGAATCATTTGGATAAAGAACTGTGAGAAGACAGCTTTACAAGAGGCGGAACAATCCTGGGCCTCTGTCCTCCTCTGCTCTGTTGTGCGGCTTCCTCTTGCTCTTTCACTCTTCAGGGAGAAATCTGGAGGAAAGTGCCTGATATAGAACGAAAATTCTTACTACGCTGTGAGAGGCTGGTCAAAGATCGTTTCCTGATGTCACCTGGTACTCAAGCAGAAGGCTTTTGATGCACAAGCTCAGGGGCAAAGACAGCACAGCCGTCAAGAGCGTGGCTTGGAAGTCAGGCCGCCTTCACTTGAGAATCCTGGCTCTGACACTAACCAGTTCTGGATCTGAGGCACTTAACCTCCTCAAGCCTTCATTTCCTCATCTTCAAAAGGGAGACCATAACAAGATCTTCCTCAGAGGTTGCAGAGCGGTCATATAATACCCTTAGAATGGGCCTGACGCTAAGCTTTTGTGGTTCTGACATGCGCACGTCAATAATAATAAAAACTGTCAGTGGTTTTTGTGCACGCGGCAGACTTTGCTCGCCATGATGTAAAGAAACAGGGTCCTGCGTTCTCTCTCTTGCCTGATCTATTTGAAATAGAAGGAGTAGAATTCTCATTCCAGCCCCCCTACTAATTCCGAATCTTTACATTGGGTAAATTACTTCCTCTTTATTCACCAGGACTCTCTTGGTTGTAAGTAACAGAAACCCAACTCAAACCAATTTAAAAAGATAGGATTTATCAGATCATGCAACTGGGAAGTCCAAGGACTGGCTGCAGCGCTATGGGATGTGGAGATCATGAGTGATTAAACTCTGATGACCTGCATTTTTTGATGTCTTGCCCCATCCCCGCTGTACTCTAATTCTTGGCTGCGTTTCTCTTGTGGCTCGTGGATTCACTCCTACTGCACACAAGCTTCCTTTGCATGTTTTAGGCTCCCAGATAATTCTGATTCGTGCCTTCTAATTCTGTATCCCCAAAGACAAAACCCCTTTTCTTTCAGCCCTAGATGAACGAAGTCCTAGGGAAGAACTTGGAATGACTCAGCTTGGGGCATGGGACTAAGCCAATTGCCACAGTTAGAGAAAAGTGGTTCTGATGGTTGGCTGGGTCTGCATTATATGCCCAACCAGGTCTCAGCTGAACCACAGTGAGTGGAGGTGAGCATATCCATGGAAGAAAAGAGGGTGCTGAAAGTAAAAACTAATTGTATCCTTTCACTCAGAGTATGAAATTCTCCACTTTGAAGAATTTATTTCTACATGTTGATGGTTCTCACTGGGGGCACATGCCAGAACCTCAGGCAAGGAATTAAGTATATTAATTTTCAATCGTTTCTTTATTTTCTCAATTTTATCGTTCTTCATAACTCAGAACTTTGTGTATCCTCCCCAGTCAAGAGTTCATTTGTTTGTTTGTTTTCAACTGAGACCCACTGAGCTAGAAGACTGTTTGCTATGAGAAAGGAAGAAATGACTCTCACTTGTGTAGACCCTGTGTCTGAACCATGTGTTCAGATTTCCACCCTGACTTAATTTTCACACCCTAAAGGAGCAGGGAACTGGCCCACAGGGCTCCACACAGTATTTTGTGGCCTATTTTCAAGCCTAACCCCTCTCCTACCACCGCAGAGCGTTTTAAGTGAAGGGAACGCAGAGCACGTGAAATTGTATAAACAACTATTTCCAAGAGACAAATTTGGGATGAAATCTGGGCCCTATTGATTACAAGCTGTGTAAGCTTAGATAACTTATGTTACCTGTCTGAACCTCATCTTCTTCTGGTAAATGGGGGTGGGGTTAGCTATTCCAAAAGGCTCATTGGTAAGACTAGATAAGATACTGGAAAGCATATTTTCTGTTCCAGACAAGATGGATTAACAAGATTTACCCACCCACTTGAAACAAACCGACAAACAAAATACATGGAAAAAGTATTTTCAAGGCATTGTACACCAAGTGACAAAAGAGAGTGATCTCTGAGAAGAGGAAGAGAAATGAAGCTAATGCTACCATTGCCCCAGCTTGTTTCTGACAAGGGGGATCCCAGGTGAAACCTTTAACTCTTTGAGTTGGATGATTGAGCTGAGTGTCCAGGGAGATCAAGGCAGCTAGAGTGTGCAGACCACCATGACTAGCATATAGAGGGCAGAGTTTTGGAGAGGAAAGAGCTGCACTTAGCGAGAACCCCAAAGGTCAGCAGACAGTCCTTCTTGCATATTCATAATCATTATATGCCTGTAAGGAAACTACCCCAAATAAGGCAAAGAACCAACCAAAAGGGTTAAAGGGAACATTGCCTGGTACTTACACAGGGCCAGGAATAATGTCTTTTTCCCCAGGGAGAATTCATATTTCATGGGGCATCAGGGAGAGTACTCAAGAAGGTCTTGCTTCATATATATATATATATATATATATATATTTATATTTATAGACCACAATGAACTTCTAGAGATGAAATCATCTATGGTGTATAAGATGAAAAATACACTGGATGAGATTAGACATCATAGCAGAAAAGATTAGTGATCATGGAACTCTAGCAATAGAAACTCTTCAAAATAAAACTCAGAGAGGAAAAAAAAAAGAATTAGAGAAAGAAAAGATTATCAGTGTGAACTGAAGGACAAGTTCAAGTAGCCTAATAGATTTGTGATTGTATTCTGTAAAGAAAAGAGGACAGATGGGGGAAGAAGACATTTGAAGCAATCGTGGCCAGTTGTGTTTTTTCCCAAACTTAATGAAAGCTATACCGCTACAGATCTGAGAAAGTCAATGTTTCCCTAGCACAAGAGACATGAGAACTAGACAAAGGCACATCACAATCAAAACCTGCTTAAAAATCATCAAAATCATAAATAAAGTCTGCTTAAATCAGTGGTAGACAGAAAATCTTAAGAGCAGTCAGAGAAAAAGAGCCATGTTATGGACAGAAAAACCAAGATAAGGATGTAGGCAGATTTCTCACTGCAAACGATGCAAGAAGACAGTAGGGCCACCTAGAGCAGTAAGCAGCTCTGGCCTCTGTCTTGATGTTCTACCATCTACAAAGTTCACAAGGTTGAAGCTGGTTTCCCATCCATGGGGAGAGTAGAAAAGGAAGCAGAGCTTGCTCTAAGGGATGTGACTTGAAAAGTGTCCACCTGGTCTCTGTTCACATCCTGTTGGCCAGAACTGAGTCCCAGGGCCAAACTTGGCTGTGAGGAACTATACTATTAAGTATAGTCTCTGACCTCGGGGAGGACCACTGCTCAAATGAAAAAGAAGAACATGTTCATTGTGGGGTGATTCCAGTAGACAGAGTAGAATCATGGCCCTATTCCCATTTATTCTTTTTTCAAAAATTTATTTTATTGAAACACAGTTCATTTACACCCATTTATCCTTTATCCAACCCTCTATTTATTTGGCCAACTAGCAGATGTGTGGTTGCTCCTCAAGACTTAAAGCTCCATGAGGATAGGAACAAGGTCAATTTGGTATATTCCTGCCCAAGACTTGTTTCTGTTTGGTTTTTGTTCTTGTTTCTTTTGTTTTCTTTTTTATTTTAGTTTTATACTGTTTCTCTACATTGCGTTTAACAGCCTCATTGAGATATACTTCACATACCATACGACTCACCCACTGAATTTAACCATATTTGGAAGATTATGCAACCATTACCATTTAGAGTATTTTTGTCACCCCCAAAGAAACCCCATACCCATTAGCAATCACTCCCCATTTTTCCCTCCACTGTTTCCACCCAGGCAACAAATACTCTACTTCCTATGTTTTAAATGCATGAAATAGCATGAAATCTCAGTCCCCAGTGCCTCACATATGGTGGGAATTCAATAACTATGTACTGGGCTTAGTTACAATCTTTTTGCTGTTATCATACCTTCTCAGGTTAAAGATTCTCCCCAAAGATTTTTTGAAACACATACTGTTATTTGGTGGACTCTATCACTTTTCCTAGGAGCCCAGAATAAACAAATAAAATCCTACTAACAGGCAACTGGTAAGTATTTCATTTTGTCTCCATCACAGCCCTCTGTGAAGGGAACAAGTGTAGCTCCCATTTTACAGATGAGAACACTAGAGTCTGGCTCCGCCTCTAGAGCTGGCTGATTTTGAGAATTGTTAACCCAACTTGCTCAACACAGGTCTGTCTGAATCCTCAGCTCTGGCCAAGCAAAAAAAAACGCAAAAACTGTTAAGTCGTATGTCTTAGAAAATGTTGTCTTAACAGGGCTCTTAACAGGTGTGCGACCTGTTACGTAAACAATATTTGTTTTTCAACTGAACCATTACAACCTGCTGTCTGATCTGCCCGACAACCACCCTCCTATCAGGCATTCCGTCTGTGCCATCATTTCCCCCAAAGTGACATAAACATCCACACCAACACTCAGAAAACCTGGACATCTTCACAGACAAGAATTTTTCTGTTCCTTAAACTGTTTCCCAGCTTGCTCTCACAGTTGGCAAGATGCCTCTGTTCAATCGCTTGATATTCTGACTTTTCTTACAGTAAACTCTGCAAACAACCAGAAGCACAGATGCCCTGCCCTTTCTAACCGTGTGCGACCTGGGCACGTGGAAACGGGAGGGCATTCAGGGTTCTGCTTTCTCACAGAAGGTCTTCACAGTTTGGATCTATTTGCTTTATTGTAATATAGCCACTTAATGTACCAAAATGAAAAGAAAACTTGTTTGAAGTATCTGTTTCATAGCTTCTGGTCCTTGCCCTGAGCCACGAATTTGCCAAATGTTGCTGTCTGCCCTGTCTCTCCTTACTAACTGGTCCTTTCTTCAAGGGAACAATGGTCTTTCTTTCCAGACACATTGTGGAAAGGATGGATGAAGCGAAGTGTGGCTGGTGAGGGCAGGAGCTGCCTCAGAGGTTCGGGATGAGTGACAGGATGGTGAGAACGTCTGGGAGGAGGGCCCTGCAGACCTGCTCCTGGAGACTTTGAAGTTTGGAAGGCATGTGGAAGGCAGCCAGGGAAATTCAGATACACTCACCACCGCTAATTGATTATTCAGCTGCATCTCAGAAAGACACAGTTTGGTGGGGGTGATAGCTGTTGTTTCCTTTTGCTGCCTTTGCGGGGGGTGGAAGCCAAGGAAATGTGGGGCAAAGATGCAGCCTTTAGGGGACTGGAGGTAAGAAGTCCTGCAGCTCACGGAGCCTATTGTTCAGATACGGCTGAACAGTCTGAGATGGGCCATGCTGTGAAGTAGAACCTGATAAGAAGGAAAAGATGCAGCTATTGATGAATGGGTGGAGAAGACGGAAAAGTGAGGGCAGACACTATGGACAAATGGGATTTTTGTGGGCTTAGTGATTTGTCGGTTCTTTGTGGGGCGGATAATATGAATCCACCAGAGTTCAGTGCATGCACAAGTTTTGTAAGATAATGAATATTAATTGTGATCCACCATGCTTTTATTCCACTGCGTGTTGACTTTCACTTCTTTTTAAATACACTACCAAAAGAGCAGATGAAATATTAGACCACTGTTCCACTCAATGTAATTTTCTTGTAATTTTTTAACAGACGAATAAGTGTCTACAATAATAACTTCCACTGGTGGTTCTTCATGAGCATAATGTGTGAACATTTCTAGGCTGGAAAAGAAAACTTAGAGAGCTTCTAGGACAGTGATTTAAATTCGGGGTGCATGAATATTGTGGAGAGGGTGGAAGATAGGAAGGTACAGATCAGATTTTCCCAGGGGAAAATGCACACAAACACTTAGAAAGATTTTTAAATTATTTCACTGCTTAGATTTAATGGTGTTCAAACAATTTATTCTGTTTGGAATGTTCAAGGGATCAAGCTGTTTAAGATTGTTACAACGTGGGTGATGCTGACCTAGTAACAACTTCTCATTTACAGGCAAACTGATACCCAGAGTGACTAAGGAAGGAAAGGTAAGGCAAACCAGCCAGTGCAAGAGGCAGAGCTGAGACTTGGAATTACTCTGATTCCAAACTCAGTCCCCTTTTCATGATATTCATGTATTTGGTGGCTACATGTTTTGGTGTTTGTCCTAATCTGCTGAAGAGAAGAAAATGGAGAGCCTCTGGACAGCAGTTGATGTGCTACAAGACATAGTAAGTGTTCAGTAAATGTGATTTGTTTGTGCTAATCATTGTGCTATGCAGTGTGTATTTATCATCTCATTTAAACCTCATAATTATACTCCAAGTCTGGTACCATAATCACCCCCATTTTGCAGGTGAGAAAACTGAGGTTACGAGAGGTTCAATATTTTGCACAAAGCCATGTGGTTAGCATGTGGCTTACTCAGTACTATGCTCATGGCAACTGGATGCAGAACACACACTCCTAACTGGTGGACATACAAATACCTAAGATCACAGCTGTTCCTGTTCTCAAACAATGTAGGCTTCAGCTCTGGTAGAATTTGACCATCGTTCCTTCTCAGTGTTCCAACAGTCGCAGGGACGGCCTCGGCATGTAGTAAGCTGAACATCACAGAGGGGAATCAAGTAAGTGTAGAATGTCCACGGGGAAAAGATGTCTCTGATCCAGGGCGAAGCCATTGACCTACGTCTTTTCCAATATTGGATGTGTATGAGTCTCAAGACTTACTGTCCGTGCCTTGCCTCTCAGCTTTTGATGCACTGATTTTGGTTTTCCCACTTGTATCTCTCAGATTATGGTGTCTATTGGTGTCACCAAGGTATATATGGTCCTGACCATACTGCTAAGCTGCCTTCATAGGGTATGCGAATTCCAGAGAGAAGGAATTCTGAGAGTTTAGTGTTTCTTTTCCCAGTGAATCAGGCAATAAACATCATTGAAAGAGCTACACTTTTGCCTGAGCCGCAGCTGGTATAACAGCATGACCTGGACTTGCTGATGGATGCCGAGACCATACAAAAGTGACGCATCTATTTTTTTCCTCCCCGGAGCTGTGCTGGTTCTGCAGCTCAGTGGTGGCTAGGGCCTCTGTTCTGCAGGACGGGGTTTGTTAAAGTTGTCGAGAATAAGGCCTACTTCAAGAGATACCAAGTGAAATTTAGAAGACGGTCAGAGGGAGAAACTGACTACTATGCTTGGAAACGATTGGTAATCCAAGATAAAAATAAGTACAACACACCCAAATACAGAATGATAGTTCGTGTAACTGAGATAACATTGGTCAGATGGCTTAGGCCCGTATACAAGGAGATATGATAGCTTGCGCAGCTTGTGCTCGCAAACTCCCGAAGTATGGCGTGAAGGCTGGCCTGACAAATTATGCTGAAGCATCTTGTACTGGCCTGCTGCTGGCACGCAGGCTTCTTAATAGGTTTGGCATGGACAAAATTTATGAAGGCCAAGTCGAGGTGACTGGAGGCGAATACAATATGGAAAGCGTTGATGGTCAACCTGGTGCCTTCACCTGTTACTTGGACGCAAGGCTTGCCAGGACTACTACTGGGAATAAAGTTTCTGGGGCCCTGAACAGAGCTGTCGATGGAGGCTTGTCTAACCCTCACGGTACCAAACGGTTCCCTGGTTATGATTCAGAAAGCAAAGAATTCAATGCTGAGGTACACCGTGGAAAGCACATCATGGGGCAGAAGGTTGCAGATTACATGCGTTACCTGATCGAAGGAGAGGAAGCTGTTTACGGAAAACAATTCTCTCAATACATAAAGAACAAAGTAACTCCAGACATGATGGAGGAGATGGGTGAGAAAGCTCAGGCTGCAATACGAGAGAATCCAGTGTATGAGAAGAAGCCTAAGGAAGAAATTGAAAAGAAGAGGTGGAACCGTCCCCAAATGTCACTTGCCCAGAAGAAATATCGGGTAGCTCAGGAGAAGACAAGCTTCCTTAGAGCTCAGGAACGGGCTGCTGAGTTAATAAACCAAACCACAACTTCTATGAAGATTTTTCAGATAAAGACAGTAATAAACTTAAAGAACAAGTTAAAAAAAAAAAAAGGGATGAATCTTTGCTTGGAAGTTACCTGCCCCATAGGAACCTAGCAGCATCCTGAAAGTGCAGATTATTTGAACAGGTAAGGACTTGCTTATCAACTGAAAGTCACCTTCATTCTGACATATGAGAAAAACCAGAGAAAGCAAGCAAATTGATCTATGTCACACAGCAAGTTGGGGGTAAAGCCGGCACTAAAACTTTGGGATACCTCTGAGATCTTCATGGCTCCTTCCATCCATCTGACCTAAACTTGATGGGATGAGTAAGAGTTTTTTAGGTAGCCCTGTAGGAAAGACAGAGGCAATTTAGGAAAATGGCCCAGACATATGAGAGGCCATGTGGAGATGAGAGAGAAGGCCTTCCCTTCATGTGTATGCTAAAAACAGAGATGGAAAAAACGGAAAAAGTAGAAACACTGGCTACCCCAGAAAAACGTTTGGGAGGTGGGTCTCTTTAGGAAAACTCCTACACAAAGGAATCCATAGAAATGTGGTCAATCTGGAATAACTGCCTAAAAGCAACCTAAAATATCTAAGGAGCTGTCTATCTAGCTTGCCCTATCTCATTCCATATCAGTTTGATCTTCCAAGATGGTTGCTGGCATCAAGAAGAGAGTGAAAAACCATAAGTAGGGGAGGGCCAGGGAAGCACAGCATTCCCTTAAACATATTCCTCTATGGAGGCAGCTCAAGGGTGCGGTCAAAGACTTGTATAATTTAGTGACACCAAGAGACGCCATAATCTGAGACAGACAAGTGAGGAAGCCAAGATTAATGTCTCAAAAGCCAAGAGGCAAGTTATAGAAAATAAGACCCATGATCCACGCAGGCTCGCACCATAGGTTTGCGATGTTAGTGACTTTATCTGAAGGTGCAAGAGTCCTTTTGACTGAGCCCATCCTTGTATATGTAAAAGGCCCATTTCAAGGGGGTCCAAAGACCACCATGATTGGAAAATATGCTTCATGTGGTTAGAGTGGTAATAGAACAGACAGCTCACTGTCCACTCCGAGAAGTCCTGTAGACCTCAAGGAACTGACAAAGCTCTGTGGTCTCGCCATCAAAGCCATGGCACGATGCCAATAAAGCCAAAATGAAGAGTGTAGAGTGCCAGAGTGATCACATGTCTCTGAGGAAAGAGTGAATGGATTTACTTTCTCTCCAGCATCTATCTCTGCCTAGACATGTTCATTTTTCTGGTTGTTTTTTCTTTTTCCTCCAAAAGATTTGCTTCAGGTCAGCTGGAGAGAGGAGTTTTGCTTAACTCAAGATTTGGCATGGACAACCACAGTGGAATCAATTTTGAAAGACCCAAAATGTGGGGTCTGGAATGACTGGCCAAAGTTACTGAAATTGTTTTCCACAGAAAGCCAGTGACTACTCAAAAGTTATTAGGAAGTCTAGGCTGCCTACAATTATCTGATGCAAATAATTATTTGATGCATATGCAAGGAGCCACACAGGTCCCAATTTTAAATAGGTACATGCTGTGATGGGCTGGGCTATGGTGCCCAGATATTCGGTCAAACATTATTCAGGATGTTTCTGTGAAGGTGTTTACTGGGTGAGATTAACAATGTAAAGTGATGGCCTTTGAGTAAAGTGGATGACGTTCCATGATGGGAGCGGGCGTCATCCAGTAAGTTGAAGACCTTCATAGAACAAAGGCTGACTTCCCCCAAGTAAGAAGGAATTCTGCCAGCAGGACTGCCTTTGGACCAGAAGTACAACTCTTCCTGGGTTTTCAGCCTGCCAGCTTACCCTGCAGGTTTTGATTTATCAAGCTTCCACAGTTGCATGAGCCATCGCCTTAAAATAAATCTCTTGGGGCTTCCCTGGTGGCGCAGTGGTTGAGAGTCCGCCTGCCGATGCAGGGCACATGGGTTCGTGCCCCGGTCTGGGAGGATCCCACATGCCGCGGAGCGGCTGGGCCCCTGAGCCGTGGCTGCTGAGCCTGCGTGTACGGAGCCTGTGCTCCGCAACGGGAGAGGCCACAACAGTGAGAGGTCCGCGTACCGCAAAAAAATAATAATAATAATAAATTAATTAAATAAATCTCTTGATAGATAGGTAGAAAGATAGATAGAGGATAGATTAGATTGATAGATGATAGATTAATTAGATAGATTAGATGTATGATGAAAGAAAAAGAAGGAAGGGAGGAAGGGAGGAAGGAAGGAAGGAAGGAAGGAAGGAAGGAAGGAAGGAAGGAAGGAAGATATATGCCTACTATCGGTTCTGTTTCTCTGGAGAACCCTGACTAATACACACACACACACACACACACACACACACACACACACACACGCATAGTCATATTACGTACCTACTACATGTCAGGCAATATGCCAGATTATTTATGTCTGTTCAATTCTCATAAGTACATTACAATCTAGATATTATTCTCTCCATTTTATCGGTGAGAGAATTGAGACTCAGAAAGATTAGCTAACTTGATCACAGCTTACAAGAGACAGAGCTAGGACTTGAACTCAAGTCCATCTGACCAAGACATTGTGCTCAATTCCCAAAGTGATGACAAGTAACCAGGCAAAATGAAACAAATTAAGTGGCAGAACATGTGAAGGGAGAAGACCCACAAGTGTGGAATCATCTCCCAATAACAATCAGCAGCAAAATCATTTACAATTGGAAAAGACAGGCTGCTGGAAGAGACAGGGCTGCCCTGGCAGAGGTAAGCACAGTCCAGACCGCTCTCTCTCTCTGGCTCTGCCCATTCCCCGAGCTGCTCTGATGGGTTTTAGCTGATTCCAGACGTGCCCTGGAGGGAGAGAAGATTCATGGCAGCCCAAAAGGAGGACAATTAGGTTTCCCATTAGCTTCCTTCATGAGTTCATCACTGACTGTTTCTCTTTGTTGCAGTATTTTCGAAAATTATCCCAGACAGGTTTCTGGAATACATGGGACTTGGAGATTTTTTTTTTTAATGAAGGACATTCCACTGAGAGCAAGCCCCAAGACTGACTCATCAGAGGAAGTGTGTTCTTGGGGTAATGCCGATGGATATGGGCAGCTGAATCCCAGCTCTGCAATTTTAATCTGGGTGAACGTGGGTATGCGGCAGTTCCCCAAGTTCATCCCCGGATCTCCAATGCCTAGCTTAGAAAAGGATGGAGGAGGACTCTTAATCGGCCCCACTTCCTCTAGTCTTCCTTTCTCTGGCCATGCTCGTAGCTTTCCCCCAACACATTTTTCTGCCAAAGGGAAACCTTTACCAGTTTTGACTGGCAGCTAATCTTGACGATTCCTTTGCTTAGAGTGCCCGAGGATGACGTCGTAGGGGCATTTTCGTACCTAGAGACGAGCATTTGATTATTTGAAGATTTGTATAAACCTCTCCATTCTCCATCAGCTTAGATAATCCAGTGTTGACCAAACGGTTGTCTCCCTTGCTCTCTATGCTGTGAACATTTATTTCCAGCTTCCCCCAGATTTTCCACGGATGTGTTTGCAACCCGTATGTGTCTCAGCATCTCCAACTTTGACTCTGTCTTGTTTTTATTTCTCCCTTTGTATAGTCTTTAAGTGGTCCCCGATGGTGTGCGTATGTGATTTCATATCAAGAGAATGGTGTGGCCATAGCAATGAAGCATTAGGGTGTATCATAAATCAACCACAGTTTGGGGAAACGATAACACGTGTGATTTATAGGCTATTTCAGCTCTGATTTCCATATAGCTATTCTCTGATTCACAATTATTCCTGGAGGAGTAGAAAGTAAAAGAAAGTACAGTGTGGGTGGTAGATTTCCTCCCCAGAAATCCATGATAGTCATCATCTCCATATAGAAGAGCACATACTCATGCTTTCCAAAGGATGAATGTTATCCATGGCAACTGGGAAACTGTCAGAGCTGGAAGAAGTGAGTCAACTAAATAGCATTTTCCCTTGACCTGGGTAAACCGAGACTAATTTTATATATTTGTCAAGAGAATTCGAAAATTGCCAATAATTTACGGCAGGGTAAAACCCCTAGATTTTAACCTAATCTATCAATATGTAAATTAAATATATAAAGGTTGATGATCAACGTTTGTTTACGTTAAGTGAAAGCAGAATATGTGCTTGATTTTACCGAAAGGCAGTTCTTTGCACACACACACCACTTTGGGCCTATTAGCCTTAGCTTGGGGGGGACCATAAAATTTATCTTCCAAACTGGGATATTTCTAAGAGTGAAGGGAGGTGCTTTTAATTATTCCAGTCAACGGGGGTAGCCCCTGGCCACCTGGCACCTGCCGTGAGCCTGACTGTTAGTCATCGTGATCTCCGTGTCACCTGCCCCTTCACTAGGTCCTTCAGAAGCAGGGCTCAAGGTGCCTTGGTTTCTTTTAGTCAGAGGCCATTTTCTTCTCTGTTAGGGACTAAAATACGTTTGTATGAAATAAAGGACACACTGATGCCCGAAATAAATTCACCCAGGTGCCTGGTATAAGATAGGCATTCAATAAAATATATTAATAATTATAATTTTAAATATTAAATTAAGTATACCCTATCATGGCTTAGAGGGCTAGCATCTTTTGCAGGTGCTCAAACTCAGTGATTTGGGCAACACTTTCAAATGTTTGATTTTCATTTTCTTACTGGAGGTCTTTTTGTTTTTCAAACGTAATCTTACCTAGAACCCCAATATATAAAAGCGATAAAAACAATTACGTATGTGTTATTGGAGAAAAGCTCTCCAGCATCTGCAGTACTCCCAAAAGACAGCTTCAGAGCCAAACACTTCACTTGGAGCAAAATTCAAACTCTACAAAGCTAAATAAGCCCTGATTAAAATGTTAAGACATCAACTAAGCATGATTTGGAGAGAGAATCCCAATACTTTGGGCGAGTTCAGAAGTGCATTACGGGTGAATTGAAAAGAAATACCTGGCATTCACTAGGTTTTTGGTTTTCTTTCAAGTTCAATGCGTACAATACAGCAAGTTGAGTCCTGAGTGATTCCTTCAACTTCAGAGACAGAACAGAACAGGTAGAGGAAAAGACCTCTGCTATTTGCAGCGTTTATCTTCAGACTCCTTCAGACCCAAGAAAACAGTCAGTGGAAAACAGATTTTCTGAATGAGCCCTATGATATTTTTCTTAAACTTCTCCTTCTGTCTGGCCTGCCAAGTCCTTGCTTCAACGCTCTAGGCTGGGTTGATAGCGGTTGTTCTTTCTAATGTTGGTTGAAATATAAGTAGGTGCTTCCATTTCACTGTGATGCTAGAAGATCCCACGAGATGTTCCTGTTACGGATCGTGAGAGTTGGAGCAAAGATTTGGATTGGTTGACTCGTTCTAGGAGATGCTTCTTTCCTAAGTTCCACGAAGTTCCACAAAGCCAGAGCTGTCTGCAGTGTGTCTAGGCTAACATCACAACAGAGCCACACCCAGAAACTTGCCAGGCTCAATGCTCCTGGAAGCAGCTGCTGAATGGCTAGGCCACCCCGAAGTTTCTCTCCCATCCCACACACTCCTTTCTGTCTCAGTGGACCTTGGAACATCACTGTGTTAGTCATCTATGACTGCAAAACAAATTACCACCAACTTAGGTGACTTAAAACAACATGCATTTATTATGTCACAGTGTGTATAGATCAAGAATCCAGGCACAGCTTAGCTGGGCCCTCTGCTTCACACTTAAAGACTGCAATCAAGGCACGAGACAGGGCTGGAATCTCATCTGAAAGTTCAACCAGAGAAGGACTGGCTTCCAAGCTCATGTGGTTGTTGACAGAATTTCGTTCAGGAGGATTGTGGATTGATGGCCTTAGCTCCTATCTGGCTGTTGGCAAGAGGTCATCCTCAAGACCTTGCCGTGTGGCCTCACCACTAGGTCAACTCACAACATGGCAGCTTGCGGCATGAAAGCAAGGACACAGGTCAGAGAAAGACAATGTGAGATAGATATCACAATCTTTTATAACCTGACCTTGGAAGTGACATACCACTACCTTTGCCATATTGTGTTGGTTGGAAGAAAGTCATAGGTCCTGCCCACACTCAGTGGGAGTGAGTACCAGGAGGTGGGGAGTACTGGGGGTCCTCTACGAGGCTACCGGCCACTATCACTGTCTGCTGTTAGGGACTCATATGAAGCAGAGGAAGAATTCGAGGTCAATGCATTTCCAAACAGGCATTCAAGTCCTATATCTCTAAACCACTCTCCAGCCTCCCCATAGACCATGGGGAGAGACCGTAAGTCTTCTCTGTCTTCTTCAAACACACCATGACTACAAGCTTTATGGCCATCATGCCTGCTCTTCTCACTGCCTAGAAAGCTCTCCTCTCAACTCTACCCAGGCCCCTGTTGAGATGTCATCTTTCCTTGAAGTCCTAATGTGTTTACCTGTTGGATACTTATTTATTGAGCTCCTACGACATGTTAGGCATTGTCTGGAACCCTGCCCCACAATAGGAAAAAAACCCCACAATCTGTAACCTCGAGGAATTCTCTATTTAGTGGAAGAGACAAATAAATAACTAGTCCTCAGCACACCCTATTGCAAGTACTATGAGAGAGATAAGTGCAGGGTGTAGAAGCAGTAAACTAGGGGTATGACATGGTTGGATGAAACCCACTAATCTGCCCATAAGTTGAAGTCAAACTCCTCAGCTTGGCACAAAAACCCTTCACAACTGGTACTACTTCATCCCTCTTTTTTCTCACTATATAGTCCAGTCACAATGAGGAAAAATGAGTCAGATGTGTTGTCCGTGCTGTGCTTGTCCATACTCCCTTCCATGCGTTGTTCTCTCTGCTAAAAACATTCCTTCTTTCTTGTTGAGCTTGTATGCATCCTTAAAAGAGTTAAATCTAATGCTACCCTGTCTTGGTCTGCTCAGGCTGCTATAGAAAAATACCATAGACTGGGTGGCCTAACCAACACAAATTTATTCCTCACGGTTCTGGAGGCTGGGAAGTCCAAGCTCAAGGTGCCAGCAGATTTGATTCTTGGTGAGGGTCCTTTTCCTGGCTTGCAGATAGCCAGTCTTCTTGCTGTATTTCATGTGGCAGAGAGAGGAAATTCTGGTGTCTCTTCCTCTTCTTAGAAGGGCACTAATCTCATCATGAGGGTCCCACCCTCATGACCTTATCTAAATCTAATTACCTCCCAAAGTCCTCATCTCCAAATATCATCTCACTGGGGGTGGGGGTAGAGCTTCAACATATGTACCTGGAGGGGACACAAATATTCAGTCCATACAACTCCCCTTTTTAGAAGCCTTCTCTGAATCCCTAAAAACGTAAGCAGCTACACACACTGTGCTTCTGTAACCCTTTGTACTTAACTTGAGTAGCATGTGCAGCGAGTATTATCATTGTGAACATGAGTCTTTTATTAAACTGCAAGTGCCTTGGTGGCAGACTGTGAGTCTTCCTTGCTGTCTCCTCTGTGAGTACAGGGCAAGGTGACCACCCAGCAGTGGTCAGTAAACACTTGGGAAGAGCACGTAAAAGAGCAGAGAAGCCCTTCCCTAGCACTCAAGTTATTCCCCACTCACCTTGACTTTTCCTTTCGGCTCATGTAAACACCAGCTGAACTCCTGGCTGCCTGAATCTCAGCTGGAATGTTTGCAGTACTCGGCCATCCTCTAGTTGGTGAGAAGTTCCAACATGTCCACCCAGAAATTAGAAATCTGAACACCCCTGACTCTTAAGAGTATTTCGTATGTTATGGTCTTTGAACCCCGGTCTGAATTGGATACATCTGTCTTCAAAAGAACTTAAATTCCAACATGAAAGTCAAGGAGGAAAATAGCATCCTTGCATTCAGAAGGCGGGTTCCCATAGTGTGAATTTCTCTGTCTGGTTAGGATTGCTTCCCTGTGTTCGAACACCCAGGCTGATGATGTTTCACTCAGTTATCAGTGCTCTTAAAGGAACTGCTTTATTGCCAAGTTTCTCTGTAATCTTTAAAGCACAAACTTACATTACGATGAACCATATTTTAAATGAAATCTCCAATGTATTTCAGTGTAGTGAAAACTTGTCTTTTACAAAGCTTTAAAATAAAATTTAATATATTTTAGAAAGGCTCACTACATGATTATTTCTAGCCTTTTAACCTAGTCCCTAATATTGACTGTGATCATAAAAATATCGGTAACAGTAACTACCATTGTGAGCATTTATCACGTGCCAAGAACTATACCAGGTATTTTCTACACAGATCTGTTTGGCTTTTGCCATTTTATTCTCTAAAACCATCTGACCTTGATATAACTAACGTACTTTGTAAGTGAGAAAATTTAGACTCAAAGAAGTGTCTGAGGGCAGACAGAGAAGACATAAATTTGGGGGGAACCAGGAAGAGGCCTCAGTTCCTAGCTGACTGTTGGTCAGAGGTCATCCTCAGTTTTTCTATCCCATTCTGTCTCCTGACATCCAATCCTTGGGGATAAAGTCTTTTGTTCCCAATTATAAATGAGTCAGTGCACCTGAGGCTGCAGAATCCTTAACTTACAACCATACTAAGATGGGGCCTAATAATTGTGTCCTTCTTGAGGAGAGATGTCAATAAAAAGGGGTGGGAGGAAGGACAGACAATGGGAGGGACATCAAACCAAGGACCCTGGATGACTAGAGGGATCACCTCATCCCCTGTTAGAAAACGACCCAGACGACTAAGCTTTGTTGGACCGAAGAGAAGAGCAGATCAATAACTGAGACCTTCACCTACAGTCTAGTCCTGTTATTCGTTCCTTCAGCAAGTACTGCTGTGCCTAGCTATTGTATAGGATTAGATAACACGTCTAACGTAAACAAATACCCCTCGACATCTCATATGGAAGTTTTTAAGTAACCAAGTGTTTCAATAAGTCAACATTTTGTTTCTACACTTGTGGCTTAAAATCCCCTTATATTATTCCAAAAAGAACAATGAACACAGGTAAATAATTCTTTCTCAATTTTGCAGCATCTGAGGGTAGATCCCTATAGACACCTCCAACCCTCACACCCCTTCTCTTTGTGGAACTGAGGCCACTTGAGCTCACCCTAGGCTCTCAGGCCACTCCAGAGCCACTGAGAAGTGGATTGCAGGCGGCTTTAGTTCAATACATGAAATCTGACACTGCTCAGAAGACGAGCCTTCTACCCTGCCCCGTGACACAGCTCTCACTCCCTAGCACTGTTCTGATAAACTCATGGCCCCCTCAGGACTGCCGGCATGCCCTTTGCTTTTCCTGTACCCCCTTTTGCAGTGGCTCTTCCCACTTGTTGTCATGCACCCCCTAGCATGTCTTGGCTTTGCCTCTTCTCGTGAGAACACGTAGCGACGTGGCATCCATCACCCCATTCCCTGCTTTCATTGACAAAAGAATGGACAAATACCCTGACCTCAGAGCTGCTTTGTATTTTTCCCTTAAACAAAAAATTAAACTTTCTTCTTTAAGTGGAAAAGAAAAGCTTCCAGTTAACAGAAGGTTCTGAATGAGACTCCTAATATTCTAATACCAAAACCCTGAATGGCCAATGAATATTTGCCAGTGTTGATCTGAAACCCACAGAACAGACATTCCAGGTGTGGCAAAAGAGCAAATGCCACGAATGCCAGGATTTTCTAGAAGCTGGAAACGAATTAATGTCTATAAAACTTTGAACCATACAGATTCTCCTCATCAGAAAAAAAAAGAAAGAACAGAATATACAGACATTCATCCTCAATACCACAGTTATATTTAGGTCTGAAATAGACTGTCAGAGAGATAGATAGATAGATAGACATACAGACATGTAGACAGATGGTAGATAGATGAGAGATAGATGAGAGATAGATAGATATGATGGTTGGAGGGAAGGAGGCAGGGAGGGAGGGATGGGCAGGTAGATAAATAGGTAGATAGGTGTATAAATTGATAGATGGATAGATAGATAAACTGGTGATTAGTTTTGTTTGAATGAACCGACACTTCCTTCTCCACGACTACCTGTACTCAGAAGTCATCATAAAAAGGGATCTGACGCTACCGACCAGCTAAACTTCAGAAAGGAGATTTCAGTATGAGAAGCTGTGGCATTCTCTCCTTGTGCAGTCACCAGCCAGACGGTAATACGGATTCTGAGGAAACAGATGCGCTCCTCATGGGACGGGTCCACTCCTCCTAAAGACGTGGGTAGAATCAGAGCCCCGGTCATCAGCAGCCCTCTAACTCTTCCTGACTCTGGACCCCTCAAGGAGCAGAGGCTCTATCCCGTCTGCCCTGCCTGAGAAATCAAAACCAACAGAAATTGGCAAAACAGAAATGAGGCCAGCGGAGGAATTCAGCTACCTACTTTCTGAGAGCCAGGCATGGAGGAGTATGTCTGATTCCCTCCCTCCCATCCTGTCCGGCCCTCCAAAGGCTGGCCAAGGCCCATTTGGAGTGAAGAAAGACAAAGCATCTCTGGGAAGGAAGGTGGGAGAGGTGCTGACAGTGAGTTATAACTTGCCCACACAGTAAAGGTGGCAGTGAAGGGGGAAAATCTGAGGGGCAGACCCCGGGGAGGCGTAGATGATGAGAAAGTAAGCCAGGGAGGAGCGGGGTGGGAGGATGGAGGGTGTTTTGCATTAGCTTAATAGAGGCAAAGTGGAAAACGGAAAGGAATACACAGGTCAGAGGATATGAGCTCCACGTAAAAATCCAAGAAAGTGCTCTACCTCAGGATGAGGAGAGGTTGGCCAGCTATGAACCTCTCACCAAGATGACATGCGAGCTTTCTTCCTTAGCGAGCCCAAAGGGAAGTGTGGGGAAAGCCAGCTTCTGTTTGTGCAACTCTGTTCAAAATATCTCACACAGCCTCAGACCAGCCTCCACTCTGGAGTCCTCTTTGTGGAGACAGGGGCACTCACGAGAAAATGTCTACTCCTCTCTTGACTGACCCATGGCAAGAATGCAATTCCATGCCAGTGTAGGTGGTAAATAGCGGCAGTATTCTTTAAGCACCTGTTAGGCGCCAGACCTCTACACCCTGTGAGGTAGGCATTCTTATCCCCATTTCACAGATGAAAAGATTGAGGCTTGGGGATAAGAAGTCACTTGCCCAAGTTTCCATAATGAAAGAGAAGCAGATCAAAGTGTGAATACCAGTAACCCCAGCTGCACTAAGTTCCAAGGAGTGTGTTTTTTCCATTACACTCTTGTCTCCGAATTAAAAGCAGGAAGGGGGCTGAGAAAAAGGGAGGAGACCAGAGTGGCATGGGGACAGTTTCTAAACGACTACTAGTGCTTTATCATTTTAACACAGAACAGGAATAGGCAGTGCTGTTGGGAGATGATTTTCCCTGAGTCTTACACATGCCTGCACCTCTTGTCAGCAGGGGCACTGACTGACTTTGTTATGTACCATCTTCTAAAGGATGCCCAGCACACAGATTTGGAAGATAGAGATAATATCTCCCTTGGGAGCAACGGGCAGTCTGCTTACTATCCAGCAGGAAAAATCAGCTTCCTCTTCTGTGACGTACCCTACAACTTGTGTACGTGTCACGTGGCTCCCTTTGCATGGCCCCGCGAGCGCCAGGGCAGGGGGAGATGACACAAACACGAAGCTCATGCTGGTTGCTATGCCAGGAATCACAAAGCCCTTTGTCGCTGACCCAGGAGTTTCACGTTTTCTGCCAACATCCATGAAACCTTGACAGACTAACTTGTTACCTGGCCAAGTAGGGTAATATCTCAGACTCCACAACACTGGAGGCTTCATAGAGCAGCAGGGAATGGACAGAGAAATCCAGACGAATCCTACTTGTCTCATGGTGCCCAAACAGAGTTCAGATGCTCCCACGTGGCACATCAGTAGGCATTCTGGTACCTCGTGCATCCTTGGGCAGTGCAACCTGGGAAATATCTCGAATGCTAATTAGGTCCCACCAGGTCCCAGTTCCTGAGCGAACACCATGATTCCCTAGGCTGCCATATATCTATAATGGGGTACTTGACCAAATGCTTGAGAATGGCAGACACTTCTGAGAGCCTTATGCCATGATTTCATTGAATCTTCAAAAGAACTCTATGAATTAGGAATTATTGCTCTCAGAAATGTAAGTAACTCATTCAAGATCACACAGCTAGTGCCCAAGTCTGTCTGAATCCATGCCTGCAATTAGCATCCTAGAAGACTCTCTTTTCCTGCCAGCAGTGAATTCATCGCTCTTCTTGAAACATATTCCCTTTCAATTCTTTAAAACAATTCTTTAGACGAGCAACTGTGCGCTAATAAGAAGACGCAGTTGCCATTCAGGATGGGAAAAAAAAAACTTATTTAGTTAACAAGGAACACTTGTTCAAGGGAAGAAGCACTCTGGGGCAAGCGAAACTTTATTTTTTTCCTTAATTATCTGAGGTCCACGTTAGGGTAATCCAAACCACCCCACAGAGAAGATGCAGTCTGCAGAACCCCAATTCTCCCCCTCTTACGACCCTTTTGGAGGGAAAGAAGATGTGAGGCCAATAAAGGCACTGAGAATGCCTTTTGCTGGGCCGAGAGATATAACCCAGCCCCTCAGCTCACGCTATAGTCAGCACTGAGGCCAGGCTGCAAAGATGGGTCTGCCGGCTGCTTACGTGGCTACTAGGACAGAGGCATGGCCAATCTTCAAGATGTCTGGCAAAGTCACCTTTGGGGAAGAAGCACTCTGCGGTCCTTCTGGAAGAGTGGAATGTGTATAAACACTATGGAAGAGAATATGGGATCCCTCTTGTGCCTGTCACCAGCTCAGGAATTCAGGAGAAGCCCCCTCCAAGCTCAGAGATGGTCGATGCACCAGTAGGAGTCCTTGGCTTTCATAGAGCGCGATCAGTTGTGAGAATCGCTGCAAATAATGAGTTACTGTATTTACCTGAGGGTTGCCCCAACACCTAGCAAACTACAACCAACTCAGTGTTAAAGCAACAGAAATGTCTTCTCTCACAGCTCCGGAGCCAGAAGTCCAAAATTAAGGTGCTGGCAGAACGATGCTCTCTCTTTTAGCTTCGGGTGGTGGCTGGCACTCCTTGGCTTGCAGCTGCATATCTCCAGTCTCTGATCCATCATACATGGTTCTCTTCTCTTTGTGTGTCTGTGTCTTCACAGGGCATTTTCCTCTGTGTGTGTCTGGCCCCTTTTTCTTTAGAGTCTCTGTTTAAATACCCTCTACTCTGTGAAGATTTCCTGCATATCTCCTTCATTCTCTACCTGGGTAGCTTATTTGTCTCTTTGGTCAGCATTTCTTTATTATAATTTGTTTCCGTCTTTAAGGACCATCACCTCCTACCTCACTGGTGTGTAAACTATATGTGGGCAGAGGTTTTACTGTGCTTTTCTTACAGTACCTGGGATGTAGTAGAAATTCAATTAGTACCTATTAAATAAGTGAACGTATGAAGGAGATGGTTTCATAAGTCAGAGAAAGTGGGATGTCCTTACAGCCAGCACTGGGATGACTCCAACCACCAATAGGCACTGGTTAGAGCGTGCCATCGCTTACACATTAAGCGTAGATACTTTGTCCTATTGAAGAATGTGGGCTTTGGAGTCAGACAACTGGGGTCCTACTGCTGGCCCTTCCCCATAGCTCCTCTGTGACCCTAAGCATGTTACTTAGCCTCTCTGAGATGCTGTATAATGTGGATGTGTGGTTCTGACTTCATAAGATTATTGTATACATTATTCATTTAACAAACATTTATTGAATATCTTGTTGGGCACCATGATAAAATAGGATAAGGTCTACACAGTGCTTACCAAAGTTTCTGTCATGTCGGAGGTGCAGGTTAAGTGGCATTTTGCTCAGTTGAATACCCAATATGTGAAGACAGATGAGGAGATCCACCAGGTGTAGTGTGAAGATGACCAGAGAGACCAAATGTCCTCAGCATCCTTTCTCACTATAGGTGCCCCACTCTGCCCACCCACTGTGGCCAGAGAAGTTTCTACTCAGCAGCTGGTGAGAAGAGGGTATGAGGGGTAAGTGGGAAAAAGAATGTGAGAGAATATTACCCAAGTGGGGCATCATTTGTCACCGTTCTCTTGGGGGGTTTTGGTACCTCATCAACCCCTGAGGTACCAATCCTATCAGGCAAAGGTGAGGGCTGGGAAGGTTGCAAGGAGAGGTAGAAAAGCGCAGTCTTCAAAGTCAACATTGGGTATGAAGTGAGTTTCTGCCACTTACACGCAGAGGATGGGCAAAGAACCATATTCAGAGAGGATATTCATTTGGAGGTACCATGGAACACCTACGATATGCCTGCCATATTCTTTGCTGAACACTCTACTGCGTTAAGTCCCATCATCCTCCCATCAACTCTTTGAGTCAGGAATTAATATCCCCACTTTGCAGATGTAGAAAACGAATCCTGTGAAATGTCCCAAGGACAATGAGCCACTAAGTAGAGCAGGGGGTGGAACTAACCTCTGTCCGCATTCCTTCTGCTTCCAACACTCCACATCCCTCCCATATCCAAGATTCCTGGGTGTGAAGTTTTTCAACCATAAGCAGGCCAAAGTTCTAAGTGGGTTGTTCAGCGTGGAAATGTCTACATGGCCATTTTTATCCCATCCCTTTATAGAAGACACAGAGTTATTTGAGTTTATTGGCACAGAGAACTTTCTGAAATGGCGTTGCCCTCTTATATGACACCATACGATCAACACCATACTAATGAAATAACGTTTTATCTCTGGGGTGAAAGAAGGAAAACCTTAATGTGGTGAAACCAGACCAGAGTTTCTCAACCTCAGCACTATTGAAACTTGGGGCTGGATAATTCTGTTTTTTTTTTTTTTTTTTTTAACATCTTTATTGGAGTATAGTTGCTTTACAATGGTGTGTGACTTTCTGCTTTATTACAAAGTGAATGAGCTATACATATATCCCCATATCTCCTCCCTCTTGCGTCTCCCTCCCTCCCACCCTGCCTATCCCACGCCTCTAGGTGGTCACAAAGCACTGAGCTGATCTCCCTGTGCTATGCGGCTGCTTCCCACTAGCTATCTATTTTACATTTGGTAGTGTGTATATGTCCATGCCACTCTCTCACTTTGTCCCAGCTTACCCTTCCCCCTCCCTGTGTCCTCAATTCCATTCTCTATGTCTGTGTCTTTATTCCCGTCCTGCCCTTAGGTTCTTCAGAACCTTTTTTTCTTACATTCCATATATATGTGTTAGCTTACGGTATTTGTCTTTCTCTTTCTGACTTAACTTCACTCTGTATGAGAGACCCTAGGTCCATCCACCTCACTACAGATGACTCAATGTCGTTTCTTCTTATGGCTGAGTAACGTTCCATTGTGTATATGTGCCACGTCTTCTTTAGAGGCTGGATAATTCTTTGTAGGAGGGCGGCTGTCATACACGTTGCAGGACGTTTAGCAGCATCCCTGGCCTTCACCCACATACTAGAAGCACCTCCTCCCCCAGCTTGTGATAATGAAAACTGCCTGCAGATATTGCCACAGGTCCCTCGAGACGGGGCTGGTGAGTATCACCCAGTTGTGAAACAGTAAACTAGACGAACACGGGTCCAAACTCTTAGTCTACAATTTTCATGGCTTTGGGAAAGTTACACACTCTCCTTGAAACTCTTTCTCATGTATGGAATGGAGATATTAACTCCTGTCTTGCAAGGTAATTGTGCCAAGATAAAGCACATTGTATGTGGGTCCTCAGAAGATGCTCAGTACATACTTAGAAAAATAAGAACTTATTTTTTAAGACTTATGATGAGCTTTCACAATGCCCACATCTGAGGATCTTGTTTCCTTTACCCCTGTAGAAGGTGAGGTACACACTTTAAAATTGCTGCTGCCCCTTCCATACAAATTGACCTTGAATATTTATGAATAATATCTATCCATTATATTATGCCCATTATCTCCTTTTAATCTTTTTAAAACCACTTTATGGAGGTATCATTGACATACAAAAAGCTGTACATATTTAATGCGTACAACTTGATGAGTTTGGAGATAAATATATACCCGTGAAACCACCACCACAGTCTACGCCATTAACATACCCATCGCGTCCTAAAGTTTCCTTTTAATCTTTACCACAGTCCTACAAGGATCGTGGTTGCCATCACCATTTTAAAAACAAGGAAGCATAGGGAGGGTGGGAGGGAGGGAGACGCAAGAGGGAAGACATATGGGAACATATGTATATGTATAACTGATTCACTTTGTTATAAAGCAGAAACTAACACAACATTGTAAAGCAATTATACCCCAATAAAGATGTTAAAAAAAATAAAAAAATAAAAACAAGGAAGCAGTTTTAGAGACTTCTTTAAGTAACTTACCCAAGATCACACAGCTAGAAAAAAGGGTTCAAATTCTGACTCTACATCCCAAGATATTTGCTAGTATCTTATCATACTTCCATACATACCCAAGAGGCACGTCCTGAATTCTGTACTGAGAACAGGCTCTTCCGCTGAGTTTACAAGGGAAAATAAGCAACTACCTTAGGTGGGAGGAATACATTTTACATAAGGGGAAGAACAAAGGGTTATGAGAGCACAGAGGAGGCATATTTATCTCATCTGAAAGGTTCTAGAAGGCCTGCTAACAGAAAACATACACAGAGAATCACGAGTTAGGAGAGAAACTGTCCAGATAAAGCTAACACGCGTGCAAAGTCCTAGCACTGAGAGCAAACGTGATGGGCGTACAGTCGGCCCTCCTATCTATAGTTCCACATCAGCAGATTCAACCAACTGCGGATCAAGAAGGTTTGGGAAAAAATTCCAGAACGTTCCAAAAAAGCAAAACTTGAATTTGCCATGTGTCATCAACTACTTACATTGTATTTACAACTATTTACATAGCATTTACATTTATTAGGTATCACAAGTCACCTAGAGATGATTTATAATATATAGAAGGTTATACGAAAATATTACGCCATTTTATACAAGGGACTTAAGCATCTGTGGATTTTGGTATTCATGGGGTTGGGTGGTCCTGGAATGAATCCCCCAGGGATAGCTGTAGTTAAGAATGGATGAACTTTGGAGAGCAACGAGGGGAGAAGGCAGGGGTGAGACGGGAGGTAGGCAGGGGCCAGACAATGAAGGGATGTGTCTGGCTGGGGTGTTTAGAGCTCTTGTTCTGGGTCAGGGAGCTTGCATGTTTCAACTTCCTCCTACATCCTACTTCTCACATCGACCCCCTAAAATCTCTCTCCAGTGGCTTAACGGGTTATAAAGAGCTCCATTCCTTTGTGAACGCTGCTGCTATGAAGTTGACTTTCCACACTTTGGCAAATAGAAATGCTCTCCTGGTAAAGTTGATCCATGGTTACCAGGCCTTTTGGCCAAGAGACCTAATGAAGAAAGATGAACACGACTGCTGGACTTTTACAGGACCTGTGACAAGTCACCAGCCTCTTCCCAGAAGCCTGCGTGAAAACAGACGCCTAGCTCAGCAAAGAGAGGCAGTGCTCCTGGCAGGCTGTTGCTGGGGAAGGAAAATGGGCGTGCCAGTTTGGGGAGCTGGGATGACGCAGCAAGGGTTTACGAGACCCGATCTCTGCGGAGCTTGGCAGACACTCAGAGGCCAAGGCTTCCTGAGGAGGAAGGTTCCTCGTCAGTACCTCCAGCTTATAAGGGTTTTTCATCAGAACCAGCAGACAGGCCGCCCTGTTCCTCACACTTTAAAACCTTCAAATAAGAAATGTCAATTACTTTTCAGACTTGAGAAACCTAAACTATCCAAATTGGCTGTTTTGCAACGCGTATACATAGAACGTGGTCGCTGGGTTAAAGGCACGTCTTGTGGAGTTTTTTCTCGTATTCCTAGCATGTTGAACATAGTGGGTGTCTGGCAAACGATGGGAGCCAGGAAGTGAATCGTAATCCCTGTGGCAGCCTAAAAAAATGTCTGGCCCATCTTTATTTTTCACAGGTCCAATCACCACTGATAGAAATATGAGGTATCCAAAGTATTGTGGATTAACTATTCCCAAAGTATATCATGTTGCCTTGGTTCTCATGTTGAAAAGCGCAGGGCAAGTTGGAGAAAGATTTTCCTGGGGAAGGAGACAGGAACAAGTCTGAACATCAGAGAGGTCCATAAGACAAACGCATACACACACACACACACACACACACACACACACTGAAGTCACATATTATTCAAGTGTAAGATTTTTTAAGTCATCATGTAAGTAAATCACTTGTGATATAAAATTACCTTTGAAAAACTTCCTAAAGAAGGATGGAAAGAGAATGCTGAGTAAGAGGGGAAGTAATGTCATGCAGCCGGGCTTGGAAGTGATATGTTGCTGACCATTAGGGACAAGGTGCCTGGATGAAAGTGAGTGGGGGAGGGGGAAGGTCAGAAGGTTCTACTAGATTCTTCTCTGCTGCCCAACCAAACTTCAGGAGAGGAGATGAGTTATTGGAGTTTCCACTGCATGTTTCCCAGTTTCCACTGATGACCACACACAATTTTAAGCTTAGCTAATAAAAAACATCTAGAAGTTTCTCTAATTGAAAACCAAAGATACTCAAGAGATTATTCCTTTGTTGCCCTGTAGTACAGACTTTGAAGGAAGGTTATGTTTGGCTGAATCTGGGGGCTGTAGAACCTACCTGACCCTCTTAGCAGGAAACACACAGAAAGTTGTGTAGTTAATTTCAGGGGTTCGTAGTCCTCTGGAAGTGCATCCACGGACCTTCCCGTAGAAAGAAAAGGTTTGTTAAGCAAATTAACTGTGTATAGGAAGTATCTTTGAAGGAAGTAAAACTCCTGCCTCTAAACTTATTCCAAATAGTTTTTTTATGGATAAGTTCCCTTTTTGATAAAGTTGCTAAAAAGGCTTATTGAATGATGTAAAGAGTCACCCCTGGGATTTTTATTCCCAGTATTGCATCATAATGAGTAAGTTAGTCTACAGGAGAAGTTTCAAGGGAACCAGAAGGTTACACGAGTTTCTCCCTGGATGAACTTGGACAAGACATTTCCCCTTCTCAAAGTGCAGTTTCTTCATCTGTAAAGTAAAAGGATTGTGCCACATAACCTCTAGAGCTCCCTCCACCTCATGAGACAATGAATGCTTACAAGCCAGACCCTCTAGAAATTCTGCTACGTCTTCCCTGGAGAGAAATCAATGGTTAAATTCTGATCTTTATGTGAACAGAAGAGCAAAACCTTTCCTCAGACAAAGCAAGAAGGAACAGAGGCCTCTGTTTCAATGGAGAACTGAAAATAAACTAGTTGTCTCATTTTCCACCTCAGCCTCTCCTTTGAGAATTAGAAAGCTATTCTTGGGTTTAAAAAACTCCTCAAAATTATCAACACTGGCAGAAAATTAACCATAGTAAACTGCAAAGATGTCTCAAGGAGCCCGAGGAGAAGGCATAAGCAAGTTCCTGTCGGTTCCCTGTTGGCCCCATTCCTCCTTCTCTTGATGATTACTTTTCTTGTAGGGTGAAGCCCAGCTAGGAATGCATAGGAAGGGAGGAAGAAAAGGTGAGTCATCATTTGTTGGTGATTATTCCAGGCCAGGAATTGTGCATATGTGATTTCATTCCTCAGGGGAATTTGGTTGAAGGATGCAGAAACAAAGCCTCAGTGGCGATAAGAAACTTGCATAAAATTATACAAATAGAGAACATCAGGATAGAGAGGTCAACCCAGGTCTCTCTATCCCCAAGCCCCATGTACTTTTCACTGAACCAGGCTGCCTCCATGAAGATCTGGTGTGTGACCCCTATGAAGATGTTTCTGCATCTGAAAGCAAAGATGACCTAATGTGTAACGCACGACTCGGAACTGTAACGTCCAACGCTACCCAAAGGGCCACAGGTGATGACAGCAAAGACTACAACAAGGGATGACACTGAAAACAGCATTGTTGGGGGGACAGCCAGCGTCACTCAACGACAAAGCACACAGTGAAGGTGAGGAAACTGGGCCAGTCTTTTCTACGAACCAGCTATGAATCTTGAGTAACCACTTAACATACCAAGGCTCCTGTTCCTTTGCCTTTAAAACACAGAGGAGTGGTATCCTTAGACCCCTTCCTCACTGAGCCTTTGTGATCATGAGAATAATATATGTAAAGACACACTTGGAAGAACAAAGTAGTGCTTTATGACTGTGGGGTTTGAGAATTTTTAACATACTTTCTGGATCTTTAGTTCTAGCCCACAGCAACTAACCAGATAGTTACCTAACCTAGCTATAATTCACTTTTGGTTGTTGTCTGTATTACCATACTTACTAAAGAATATAATAGGAAATAAAAATACAAACAGATTCAGATACTATTCCTTTAGTATAACCGTATGTCCCCTGACTAGTTAGCGCCCCAGTCATGAGTTTCCAGTTTCACCCAGGAGACCGAAACTTCTCTTCATTTCACGGTGAACTTCTTTTAGCCTAGCTCATATCGCTCTTTCATGCCTGGTTTCCAAATGTCAACTCGTAGTAAGAAATGAAAGCTAAGAGCGCCCTGTCACTTAGCTAACAAGCAGTGTTATGACTCAAACGGAGATCTGCTTGACTTAAGAGGTGATGCTCTTTCCACAAATGCTACCCTCTCCTACAGCAACGAAGAGCCAACAGGAGAAAGAGAGCCTGAAATTCCACTTGTCTGATTAATGCAGAGTGCCTATCTAGAGATTTATCTTTGTTTTTCTACTAAATAAATGGTTACATTTCCCCAGCCAAGAATACACTGAGCTAATTAATAACAGCCCTCTTTCAAAGTCTACTATGTAGAAAAAAAATTCTATCCCCAGGGACCAATCCCTCACAATGGCCATGGAGAGACCAACTCAGGAGTTCCTCCCTAAGAGACCCTGGAGAGCAGCCACACATGTACATCCTATTGGCCATTCACACCTCAGCAAAGATTAGCACTGGTGAACTGTCAAGCAGAAAATAGCATGGAATGAATGGAGGAGGAAAGGGGAAGAGCGAGGAACAGAGAAAGGGAGACGGGCTGGGAACGCAGGTAGGAACAGGAAGGGAAGGAAAGACAGGCTGAGAGCCTACTACTTTCCAGGCACTTTCTGGGTAACGTATACACGGCTTCACTTAACAACCTATAGTATTAAACTTTTGGTTCATTACTCACTATTTATTCAAATATTCTAGATCAACTTTACGAGCTATAACTTACATGCCGTAAAATGCTGAGTCTGGGTAGGTTATTCAACTAGGTAAGCGTCACCATCATCGTGATAGGCAACACTTTCATCACCCCAGCATCCTCCCTCCTTCTCCATTTACAGTCAACTCTCTTAACCCCAGGTTCTGGCAATCACTAACCTGATTTCTTGCTATATAAATTCACTTGTTCTGGACACGTCACCTAAGTGAAATTATACAGTAGGTAGCCATTCTCATCAGACCTCTACAACATGAGCTTCTCTCATGTTGCAGCACGTCTCAGGATTTCATCCCTTTTTTCTCTCTGAATAGTATTCCATTACATGGATATTCCACATTTCGTTTATCCGTTCATCTGTTGATGAGTTAATTCCATTTTGGGGGCTATTACTAGTAAAGCTTCTATGAACATTTATATACAAGTGTTTGTGTGAACCTATGCTTGTGTTTCTCTTGGGTGAATACCTAGGAGTAGCACTGTTGGGTCGTAGGGTATGTGAATGTTTACCTTTTCAAGAAACTGTCACACAGCTCTCAAAAGTGGGTGCGCCATGTTACACGCCCAGTCTCCCTTTTTCAACCCACTAGCCAAAGAAAATATTTTGATTATCAGCCTAATATCCTCTTCCCCTTTTTCTTGCTCATCAGAGGTTAATTTGAGTTAAACGATAAAGTGCTGAAAGGAAAGAGCTAGAAAGAAGAAAGTGCTGAGCATATTTGGGATAGAAAAGGATTCTTTCCCTACAGTGCATGCCTTCCTTCACGTACACACGTGTACAACACACACGCATAGACCCCCAACGAGGGGCGTTAAGAGAAGGATGCTGAAGTGTACAAAGGAGAGTGACTGGAAGAGGAAACAGGATTAGTAAGTATAACCGTGGGCTGTGTATTTGGGCTCTGTTCAGTGTCCTTCAGCCGATGTGCATGATAAACTGTGATTCCTGAAGGTGGCACTGCCACAAGACCGAATCATATGAGCTTCTGGATTGGGAAGGGCCCCATACGGATGAGGGAATCAGAGCTCAGCAGACAGGAAAGCAAAACACAGCACAGTCAGATCTGAGTCCCAGGCTGGCCTCATTATAAGCAGAAGTTGGGAACCTGGTCCCTACCCTTCACAAGCTGCCCCCATCCCCGACCAGCCCGGTGTGGAGTTATGCTTGTACTTCAGTGTAACGGAGCACACGTCACAGGATCCTTACAGCACCTGGGTAGCAGTATTTTCATGACTAGTTTCTCCACAGACAAGGCTGATAGCCAGTAGGCATTGATAAGTCTGCACCGGTTTTTTACGTATTGAAATACTTCTGTACCTGATGAAAACCAAATAGTTTGATAAAGAGCCCTTTCTTCCAAGGCTTTTCACCACACTCTAGAGCCTCTAGCTGCCCCAGCTGCCCCAAACAACATCTTTATGTGATCCAGCAACCAAAGGCTTGAAGCCTGGCGCAGATGGCCCCCACTATTCCCACTCCCCAGAGATGTGACCTTCATCCATTCTGATGGGTGCCCATGTCACACCAGTTGTTAAATATTTTAACCATCACCACCTTCTACAGAAAATTTTTAGAAGACATTTGATTTCACACTACCTATTTCCTTGACATCTCCGGCCCATGTATTCTTTTCTATTCTTATAGACACTACTGCTTACCTAGAATATAAGTGAGCTGTTCATGGTTATAAAAAACGTAACAGCCACTATCATTCACTAAGTACCTACTGTATTCTCTTTATGGGCACAATATCATCTAGTCCCCAAAGAAACCTAGAGAGTGGGCATTTTTGCCCTCATTTTTTTAAGAGACTAAGGCTCGTGCAAAATATAAATATAAGTAACGCCCTCAAAACCAACATCTGGGGCTCTTTCATGTGGAGTCTTTCTACCATGCCTCATTGTCTTTCCTGATCTGAGTAATGGAAGCCATTTAAAACTAACTTCTCAATTAAAACTATGAGAACTGTTCTCCAGTGTTCCAATTCACTTAAAAATGCCAACCACCTCTCCTTTTAAGATGTCATCTTTAATGGGTTTACCAACTCATGAGAAAACGATGAAGACATACAGACTCTAACCTGGCAAGAGCCTGACCACTTCTCACCACAGTGGGGACTGTAATCACACGTGCTGGGAATGTGGAGTCACCCCCTTTAAGCACCACTCGAATAAAATCATTCACTTTTACACTCCCACTCTTATATTCATGTTTTTTATTTATATTCTCAGCCATCATTTTTTCATGCTTTTATTCTCTCTTGTTATAAAATAATACATAGATTTAATGGAGACAGGCTTTGTCACAGTGAGAGGCCTGGATTTAGTGGTTTCTAGGGGGGGAAGTATTGGGGATAACTAATTGAAACCAAAGTGCATTACAATTCCTTGCCTGCAACAACAAACACTAGGTCTTCAAAGGCTGACCAAGTTTCCACTGATTCCCAACAATAGCAGTTGTCATTTTCAAATGATGGTCCTTTTGAAACGCCAAGCGGAGTGAAGAAAAAGTGTGTGCTATTGCTGATTAGACAGGAATATGACTTGCAGAGGCCTATGTTACTCTCTTGTCTGCAAATTTTCTGCCCTGATTAATTACAAAGAGTGCCAGAGTGTGTTGACGTTAGTTAAAAGCATTTGCTCTTTCCAGCCTGTCGTTATACCCGAATTAAGGATTTCTGTGTGGAGGTGAGGTCAGGAGGGTTCAGATCTGTTTTTCACTGATAAATCTTTCTGCCCCATAAGGATTAAAGGAACCCAAGGCTTTCATATGTAAAACGAATACATGATCGCCTGTGTGTATATGTCTCCATGATCAAAGAGCGCTTAGCCAAGTGGGAATGCCTCAAAGAGATAAGTAATTTGTTCACTACAAACATTACAATTATCTATCCCTCTACAAAGTACTGAGAATAAATTCTCTAATCAGAGTTAATTAGCAGCCTTGTTGCTTTGGGTCTCGCCGACTCGTTTTCTTAAAGGCACAGGAACGTAAAAAAATTACACGCCTTTTCCGTGCCAACTTCTTAAACTCTGAATTAGTTGGAGTAACTGCCCACTCATTAGCTTCAACCCATTTCCTCCCATTTGATGAAATCAACTGAATAAAATTCACTGAGCTGTTCCTCCACACTCACTTACTCTTCCACGCTTTTACTGGTTGCCTCCCTACTCCGTGCCAGGAGCGTTTCTGAGGGCTTAATGCCCTCAAATTCACAATCCAACACAGGGAGCCATAAAGAGGAACGAGCCGGGGTGCTCCGGAAGCCAAAGGAGAAGAGGGGGGATGGGAATGACCTCTCTCAGGAGGTGAGAGTCAAGGTCGGTTTGGAAGAACGAGCAGGAATTTGGTAGGTTTATATGAGGAAGGAGGGCATTTCGGGAAGATGAACAACAAAGCCACGTGAAACAATAATGACCACAAACATTTATTCAGGGCTCTGTGCCATAAACTCTGCATATTCTAATGCATTGAATCTTCACCCAAAATGCTATAATGTAGGTTCTATTATTATATCTTTGTAAAGATGAGGAAACAGAGGGTGGAGAAGATGAAATAACTAAAACAAGACACAGATTCGGTAAGAGGTGAAGTCAAGATTTGAACCCAGGCCATCTGACGCCAGGGTCTGTATATTATACCAACTAGGTGCGCATGCCCGCACACACAGAAAATATGTGTCTTCAAGGGAGTCCTGGTCTACCGGCTAGGTGAGGCATAGACACATTGAATTTTTCCTGCACGTCATATGTTTTCTGCATCAAAGAGCTCTGCAAAGAAAATGCAAGAACCACTTGTTTCAAAAAACAAGAAAACGGCTTCCCTGGTGGCTCAGTGGTTAAGAATCTGCCTGCCAAGGCAGGGGACACGGGTTTGAGCCCTGGTCCGGGAAGATCCCACATGCCTTGAAGCAAATAAGCCCATGCGCCACAACTACTGAGCCTGCACTCTAGAGACTGCAAATCACAACTACTGAGCCCGTGTGCCACAACTACTGAAGCCCACGTGCCTAGAGCCCATGCTCCGCGACAAGAGAAGCCACCGCAGTGAGAAGCCCACGCACCACAACGAAAAGCAGCCCCCACTCGCCGCAACTAGAGGAAGCCCGTGCGCCGCAACAAAGACCCAACACAGCCAAAAATTAATTAATTAATTAATTAATTTAAAAAAACAAACAAGAAAAAACACACAGAAATGCTTCCTGAAGCACCTGATGCATGGGAAGTGTCTGACTCAGGGGCCGCGCCCCCCCTGCCCCTCCAAGCCAGCCTCCTGCACAAGATCTTCCAAATCCCTCCCACCTGAGAGGCTCCTTCTAATCTTTGGCGGTATGTGGGACATGGACAGTCAAGAGTAGGGGGTCGTGATTATTTTTTCATACCATTGCAGTTAATAGTGATGAACAACGAGAGTGGACTGTTCTCTGCTCTCTCACTCACATGAAGAAAGCCTGGGATTAAAAAAAAATGTTCACTCAGATTTGCCTTTACAATTGTGTAGAGTTCAAAATCGTGTTCTCACACCAACAGCCTGGTGCCTGAGGAGTAGCTTATTATTATATTAGTCATCTGTGTTTTTAATGCTACTTTCTCCTTTCATCCTCCCAACAGCCCTCCAAAATATGCATTATTATCTCCATTTAATGAATGAGAAAACTGATGGCTATAGAGTTTACGTGACTTGCCATATTCATATCCTCCTGGTACTAACAGGAGACAAGATTTGAAACCAGAATTTTTTTTAAACCATGGATCCACAATGTTAACCATTCCCTCTCAAGAAGTTTTCCATCAGTTTTAAATAATTTGGAGATGGCAAAATCCAGGCCTTTTTCCCTTCAGTTATTTTAGGAAAACAGCAGTAGAGACTAACTTTGGAGTAAAAGCCTTTTTTTAAATTGACGTATAGAACGTTGTATTAGTTTCAGGTGTACAGCAAAGTGATTCAGGTATATATATATGTATATATATTATTTTTCAGATCCTTTTTCATTATAGGTTATTACAAGATATGGAATATAGTTCCATGTGCTATACGGTAAATCCTTGTTGTTTATTTTCTATATAGTGGTATGTATCTATTAATCCCATACTCCTAACTTATCCGTCCTCCTACCCTTTCCCCTTGGGTAACCATAAGTTTGTTTTCTATGTCTGTGCGTCTATTTCTGTTCTGTAAATAAGTTCATTTGTATCATTTTTTTAGACTCCACATATAAATGGTATCATATGGTATTTGTCTTTCTCTGTCTGACTTGCTTCACTTAGTATAATAATCTCTAGGTCCATCCGTGTTGCTGCAAATGGCATTATCTCATTCTTTTTTATGGCTGAGTAATATTCCACTGTATTATATATGTACCACATCTTCTTTATCCATTCCTCTGTTGATGGGCATTTAGGTTGCTTCCATGTCTTGGCTACTGTAAATAGTGCTGCTAAGAACACTGGGAGTGCATGGATCTTTTTGAATTATAACTTTGTCTGGATATATGCCCAGGAGTGGCATTGCTGGATCATAACATAATTCCATTTTTAGTTTTCTGAGGAACCTCCATACTGTTTTCCACAGAGGCTGCACCAATTTACATTGGGAGCTCATTCTGACGTAAAACGAGCCTGTCTTCTCCACTTCTGGACATATAAAAGCCCTGTGTGGGCTCTCTGAAGTGTTGCTAGAAATGGTTAAATTCAGGCTTTACCATTTTCTCCCCAATTTTCTAGATAGTCATCCAAGTTACATATTCATCAAGTTATATGCACTCATAGGTGCACATTTGTGTTGAAGCTACAGCAAAGCTGTAGTGTAATTTGGGCATGTGAATGATTTCTACACAACTCTGCCAGGATAGAAGAGACAGTGTTGGACTTGATGAATGTGTTGTCACTATTTCTTTTGCGCTAAGAACCTAACATTATATTGCCGGACAAGGGACCCACTGATGCAACCCTCTGGGGTTTGCAAAGGCCTTTCGTATGCATTATTTTATTTCATGTTTACAGTGGATTATGAGTCAGGCATATTAATGCAGGGATTATTATCTCCGGGTTACATAAAAAGAAACTTAGTCTCAGAAAGCTCAGGAAAACCGCTAGAGGCTTTGCAAGGAAAAGATGGGGGTACCCACTCCAAGGACAGTACTGTTTCCACTGTACCACACTGCCTTCTCTCATCAGCCACTGCCCGAGAGAAATAACTGACACACAGACCCTAACCACGGAAGTCCAGCTTACCAGCAATCCAGAAGGTTCTTAATGCTGCCCGTACTAACTCAAAATGGTGAAGGAAACAAGAGCTTAGACGAGTGGCTCTCGACCAAGGGTGATTTTGTGCCCCGAGGAACAGTTGGCAATGTATGGGGACATTCTGTTGTCGCAACTGGAGAGGACGTTGCTACTGGCGTTCAGTGGGTAGGGGCCAGGTGTGCTACTAAATATCCTACGATACACAGACCAGGCCCCCACCACAGAGGCTTTGGCCCCAAACGTCAACAGTGTTGAGGCTGAGAAACTCTGGCGTAGAAGAATTGTCCTTGGGATGAGAAGAAAAAGGAAGGAATAGAGCTAATTTTCCCCATTGGCACATGATAATTTAGCACCATGTAGGGTGAGCTACTTCCAACCTTATGAGCTGCTCTGCCTACAGGATTGGGCGGTGGGTGGGGAAGAAGGGACTCCTAGCATTTTGCTAGGAGAGAGTCCCTGCTTTACGCAGAGAATAAACAAGAAAATGAACATCCACGGACAGAATTTCACTTTGCAGCTCACTTTTGTTTCAGAAGGCACTTACTCTTAATATTGTTTGAATGTTGAATGATAAAGTATCCACTATGTGTTTATCCATGATATACTAGTGAATACATGAGCTGTTCTCCTGATGAACACAGAAAAATAAACATAAGTCAATTAATGACAAGAAACATCAAAGGGGGAAAAATCATTTAAAATGATGTCTATACTAGATTTTTAAACTTTAAGATCAAAGTACATTTCTCAGGAATTTTTTTTTAATCACCGTGTCCTATGAAAAGGGAATCTCTGATAGACTCTTCCTGTTTGAACAATTTCTCTTTACCATAGTAAAGGAATTATCAAAATATTTAAAATATTAAGTTTGTTAATCCAATATTATAACTGTAAGCATAAACAATTTGCAATTCCTGAAACTCAAAGCTAGGTTAAATATAAGCTTAACAGTTTTTAAAAATACATGTCTTTTTTCAAGAGTGAAACCACCAAACCATTGGTAGCTGGGACGAGAGCTTCATTTTCACCACGCAAGTGTAAATCCGTCATCTGTGAGAAGATTGTAAATTATGCATTCAGGGGAAATTCCTCTCGCTTGGCCTACTGGGGGAATCCAAGAAAAGCAGGAAAAATGACTTACTACCTCTGCGCGCTGACCTGAAACTTGTACAGATAGTTCATTGCTAGAGAGAGGAACTGGTAGAATATAATTCAGCAGCGAAATAAACAGATTCTGGTGTTTCATTTTTTCACCCCAATCGAAGCCACCTCTAGAAACCTAACGTGTCCTCCTTGAAATACAACGATTTCACACATCAGGATCTGACAAAGCATAGCCGAGAGAGGAATCAGGTGTCGCCTGTATCTTCCACATATGTTCTTGGCAAAGCATATCTTTGTGTATTAAGTGCCAAGGGAATAATACCCAAAGTGCTTGAAAAAAATGAATCAATTCTGAGATGATTAGCCAAGGTTTTTTTTACCATAGACTGTCCAGAAAATAAATCAAATATTTAACAAATAAAGAGACGGGAATGGATCTTTTCTCCTGTGCCAAGGACAGTCCTTCCTTTAGATTAACTCAAGCTTGAGTCAAAGGGCCATTGGTCATCTCTGAGAGCACTGGGACCACGGAAAGAATTGCAAGTTAGTTTCCCGCAATATGAAAGTACTAGCACCTATTTCATAGGATAGCCATATCGGTTAAACTAGATGCTCTACGTAAAGGGGTCGGAGCATAGATGTGTCCTATAAATGTTCTCAGGATGAAGACAAGTAAGAAGAGAGGTATATGTGCTTAACCCTGTAACCCCAGAGCAGATACACAGAAGGGATGTGCAAGGATGAAAAGGAGAAGTTTGGCTTCGCTTGGAAGAATGAGTAGGAATTTGGGTCATACGTGCAACCAGTTTAGAGACTACGTTCAGAAATCTGACCTTATGTGACCTTGGGTAAACAACTTGACCTCTGTGAGCTTCAGTTTCCTTGTCTGTAAACCGGAAATGACATTAGTACATTTCTCTGTACAAATAACTTAATACAAACAAAAAGCTTAGGATAGGTCTGACACATTAAAAATGCACATAATAAATGTTAGTCGTTTGCTGTTATTACTATATTTACGATCAGCAAGGACTAGTCAGCATGATACTCATTCAGGATGTTTGGGGAAAGAGTGAGCTCTCACCATTGGTCGTATTTAACCAGAACCTGAAAACCCACCATTTAAGAAAGACATAAAGAAGATGTGGTACATATATACAATGGAACATTGCTCAGCCATAAAAAAATAATGAAATAATGCCATTTGCAGCAACACGGAAGGACCTAGAGATCATCATACTGAGTGAAATAAGTCACACAGAGACAAATATCATATGGTATCACTTATACAAGGAATGTAAAAAAAAGGGTACAAATGAACTTATCTACAAAACAGAAATAGAGTTACAGACGTAGAAAACAAACTTATGATTACCAGGGGGTAAGGGTGGGGGGAGGGATAAATTGGGAGATTGGGATTGACATACACACACTACTATATGTATAATAACTAATAAGGACCTACTGCATAGCACAAGGAACTCTACTCAAGACTCTGTAATGGCCTATATGGGAAAAGAATAAAAAAGAGTGGATATATGTATATGTATAGGTATAACTGATTCACTTTGCTGTACAGCGGAAACCAACACAGCGTTGTAAATCAACTGTACTCCAATAAAAATTTTTAAAGAAAGAAAGAAAGAAAGAAAGCCATGCCTTGGCACTAAGGTTGCTAAGACCCCGAGCGTCCCTTGATCCTAGTCATAACTGGAAGCCAAATTCTTACCTGCTGAAATATGCAGGAGGTTCAGAAAGTCCTCCCACTTTAAATTCTCAGCAGAGCCAAGTCATAAAATTGCACTTTTTCCTCTGGTCCCCTTCTTGGCAGCCAGGCCTTTCAGCCTCCTGCAACTACTCCCCCAAACCTCGGCAGCATCTTAGATGATTTCCCATCACGGTACCTCCTAATAAAGGATAAGACAAATTGGTAGCCTAGAGAAGTGAGAAGTGAGGGAGAGAAGTGTCGTGTGTTACATTGTGTGTTCCTTTAACGAGTTCATCTGTGATTTACAGCCCAACAGAGGGGTAGGGCTCTAATTCAGGAGGAAGGGAGCTGGGTGAGTATATACTGCAAGCGAAATTAGAAGCACCACAAAGCAGCTGCGCACACCAGAGACACTCTGCTATTTTGTTTGCCAGGAGCAGAAGCTAGGAAAACAAAAGAGATGCTACAGAGGAGATCTCTGGAATACATGATAAAACATACATAAATAGAGTGGGAAAACCTGCAAAAGTGCACAACCAGTTTTGTCTGTTAGTCCTAAAAATCATGATGGACACAGTCTGAAACTTCAGCTGCGAAAGTAATTCTGATAGGAAAAAAAAAAAAACTTCAAGAGATATTTTTGTAACTCTTATATACTTCTTCTCTGTTGTCAAGTTCATATACTTCTTTTCAAAACTGGACTCTTCCAGATCTCAAAATTTGGGAAGAAGGTAGCAATTTTGATGCTTTCGAGAAACATTTTGTAAATCTTTTGTTCATTCATTATTATTCTAAAAGTGTTCATGTATCTTCTTATCTTTCTCTATAAAAAGATTTAACTGTTTTTTTAACCAGAAGATCTCAGGACATAATTACATCTTAGCTGAGAAGATGATATTTTTTAACTAAACCATAAACTGTTTGTCTAAATAAGAGAAGTAAAAAAAAAAATGCTTTCCTTAATATTATCTGATTTTTCCTAATTACACAGAGGTGGGTTGCATTTCAGGTTAAAATAAAACAGGTAGAAGCCTATAAATTAATTTTTAAATTTCATGCAAATCAAAACTACAATGAGGTACCACCTCATGCCATTCAGGATGGCCATCATTAAAAAGGCTACAAATAACAAATGCTGGAGAGGGTGTGCAGAAAAGGGAACCCTCTTACACTGTTAGTGGGAATGTTAGTTGGTGCAGCCACTATGGAAAACAGTATGGAGGTTCCTCAGAAAACTAAAAATAGAACTACCATATGATCCAGCAATCCCACTTCTGAGCATATATCCTGACAAAACTGTAATTCAAAAAGATACATGCACCCCTATGTTCATAGCAGCACTATTCACAAGAGCCAAGACATGGAAACAACCTAAATGTCCATCGACAGATGAGTGGATAAAGAAGATGTGGTGTATATATACAGTGGAATATTACTCAGCCATAAAAAAGAATGAAATAATGCCATTTGCAGCAACATGGATGCAACTAGAGATTATCATACTAAGTTGAAGGAAGTCAAAAAGAGAAAGACAAATACCATATGATATTTATATGTGGACTCTAAAATATGGCACAAATGAACACATCTACAAAACAGAAACAGATTCACAGACATAGAGAACAGACTTGTGGTTGCCAAGGGGGGAGGAGGAGTGGGGGAGGGATGGAGTGGGAGTTTGGGATCTGCAGAGGCAAACTGTTATACGTAGAATGGATGAACAACAAGGTCCTACTGTAGAGCACAGGGAACTATATTCAATATCTTGTATATATGTGTAGAACTGAGTCACTTAGCTGCATAGCAGAATTCAGCACAACATTGTAAATCAACTATACTTCAATTAAAAAAAATTTTTTTAAGCTTCTGCACAGCAAAGGAAACCATAAACAAGATGAAAAGACAACCCTCAGAATGGGAGAAAATATTTGCAAATGAAGCAACTGACAAAGGTTAATCTCCAAAATTTACAAGCAGCTCATGCAGCTCAATATCAACAAAACAAACAACCCAATTCAAAAATGCGCAGAAGATCTAAACAGACATTTCTCCGAAGAAGATATACAGATTGCCAACAAACACATGAAAGGATGCTCAACATCATTAATCATTAGAGAAATGCAAATCTACACTACATTGAGATATTGTCTCACACTGGTCAGAATGGCCATCATCAAAAAGTCTAGAAACAATAAATGCTGGAGAGGGTGTGGAGAAAAGGGAACCCTCTTGCACTGTTGGTGGGAATGTAAATTGATACAGCCACTATGGAGAACAGTATGGAGGTTCCTTAAAAAACTAAAAATAGAACTACCATATGACCCAGCAATCCCACTACTGGCCATATACTCTGAAGAAAACCATAATTCAAAAAGAGTCATGTACCACAATGTTCATTGCAGCTCTATTTACAATAGCCAGGTCATGGAAGCAACCTAAGTGTCCATCGACAGATGAATGGATAAAGAAGATGTGGCACATATATACAATGGAATATTACTCAGCCATAAAAAGAAATGAAACTGAATTATTTGTAGTGAGGTGGATGAAACTAGAGTCTGTCATACAGTGTGAGGTAAGTCAGAAAGAGAAAAATAAATACCGTATGCTAACACATATATATGGATTCTAAAAAAAAAAAAAAAATTGGTCATGAAGAACCCAGAGGAAAGACGGGAATAAAGACGCAGACCTACTAGAGAATGGACTTGAGGACACAGGGAGGGGGAAGGGTAAGCTGGGACAAAGTGAGAGAGTGGCATGGACATATATACACTACCAAATGTAAAACAGATAGCTAGTGGGAAGCAGCCGCATAGCACAGGGAGATCAGCTCAGTGCTTTGTGACCACCTAGAGGGGTGGGATAGGGAGGGTGGGAGGGAGGGAGACGCAAGAGGAAGGGGATATGGGGATATATGTATATGTATAGTTGATTCACTTTGTAATAAAGCAGAAACTAACACACCATTGTAAAGCAATTATACTCCAATAAAGATGTTAAAAATTTTTTTTTAATTTTTAAAAATTTAGTTCTGTGGTTAAATATCTGCTTGAACACATATGAAACAAAACTTAATGATGAAAAATCTGGGCCTATCTTCCTACAACAAAGGAAAATCATGTGAGAGGGATCTCAGGGCTGGGTATAAAAGACACTTTGGTCCATCTTCTCAATTCACTCTGGGATGTTCAATCTCTGGACTCTATAAACAACATTTTGATGGTGGCCAAACTCCACCTAGTGACAGGTAACCTTTTTTGGATGAGAATCAGGAAACTGAGCTTGAATCTTTAAATATGCCCCATGACCATACACTATCCAAGTCTAACAGAAATTACATCTGTCCTGAAAAGAACAATATGGTAAATAATTCTAAGAAAGTTTAAATCACTTCTTCATTTTGTTCAATCATGATCTGAATTCAACAAAATAAGAAATCACTCAAATATGACTGAAATAATAGGCTGATAAAGAAAGACCCTTCTAGGGGATGGAAACACAGGATAGAAAGCCTCCTCTTTATGGGAACTGCTGAATGTCCTAAACCTTTACTACTAAAGTTTTATCTACACTGTTATTTCTTCATTCAGCAAATAATTTTCCAGTACTCACTATGCATTAGCTACTGAACTTCTTCAAGCTTCAATATGCATCTTTCATTAGACAAAATCTAAGTTCAAGGAGTAGTGGAGGAGAAGGGAATGCAAATAACTGAGACAGAAGCAAATAAATGATTCCTCTAGCCCTGAGAGTAAAAATAGGATTGTTCAATGGAGGTCAGTCTTGGCATTTGATTGAATCCTGCATATGATGAACAAGACCATAGGCCTCACTTCCCACCCCAACTCAGTCTTACCCAGAGTGGGACAGAATGATGGACAGCCCAACTAGGAGTGGGACTATAAGAAGAGAAACAAAGGAGCTCAATGATCCAACTGGCCATGGAGGGAAAAGGGAGAGAAGTTGGAACATTCCAGAAGAAGAGTTCCTCTACTGACCATGGGGAATATTCCAGGAGAAGAGTTTCTCTACTGACCACGTCATATGCCATGTCCATTAAAGGATGGGATAAGGACAAGTTGAAGACAGTATAGGAAACATTCTCATCATAGATTCTGTACAGATTAGAAGACAAGATCTGAACTTGAAATAAATGACTATATTTTATGCTCTTGAGATACCATATATGTACTTAATCTGTAATATAAGTTTGTTTAATTATGGAAGGGAGAGGTAATTAAGTCCCTGCTTAAAGTAAAAACGCAAGAGCTATTCATTCATTCAGCAAATAATGCTTAATTTGTGAAAAGTGCCAGAAACACCAGGAGCTCTGACCCTTATCCTTCCCTAATCTTTCTTAAGCTCGAAAATTCTTTAACACAGGAGGAGTGGGAAAGCAAAGAGTCAGAAGCCCTTCCCAGGGCAGGAAGAAGCCAGCAAGACAGAGCTGGAGGAGACAACCTCATCCCTTAGGCATTGAAGTGGGTGAGATGAGGGATGAGAGAAGCCAGGAGTTGGAAGTGAAGATGCAGCACTTTTTTTTGGCCCGTTTAGTCATCCTCACACTGCCTGTGACCACCAGAAATGCCAAAGGACAGTTTCCCTCCATATTTTTCAAGTGACAATTGATCATAGAACAAAAAATGAAGTAGAAAACAACCAAATAATTTGTTTAAAATTACTGCTTACTTTCCTCTATTGATAAGCTTTACTTAACATTTTTTGTCTGATCATCACACAGCCTCAATTTTTATTATAGTAATAATAGCTTATGACTGAATAGGCTTATCATTTCTAAAAGGCTTTCACAAAGAGGCCATCCTTTTGATCCTTAGAACTACTCTGGAAATTAGGTGTTATTGTTATTTCAGCATGATAGGTCTGGAAACCTGGGCTTCGGAGAGGTTAACAGATTTGTTCAAGAGAACGTGGAGTGATGTGCATTCGCCATACTTTTAGGTCGTGTGGTGTCCCCGCTGCCCTTCTCCTTCATTAAATAGGTATTAAATTGAGTAGTGTCGCACCAACACGCATGATAGCAAACTCAGTCCTTCTGACTTGCACTAGTGCAGCCTGATCTTCTACAAAGAATGGAAAACACAAGAGGGGGAGTTCAAAAAGAGGAGTGAAGGGTAGCGATCAAGAGCGAAGTATGGGTGTCAACTGGATCTAAAATCAAATTATGATTCTGGCTCTTACTGACTCTTGATCTTGACTAACTTGCTGGACAAGTTATAACTTTGCTCAGTCTTAAAATCCTCGTGTGTAAAATGGAGTAAGGACAGTGCCTGTTTCATGCTGCTGTGACGATGAGCATTTTAAGCCTGCAAACAACGTGCATATATTAGCTGCACTATCTCTGCCAGATGCTGTGATAACAATGCCAAAGGACAACTAGCAGCAGTGGTACTAGGACTAGCAGAGCATTAGGAGAAATAGTACTACCAGTACGACTGCTAGTGGTAACAGTGACAGCAGCAGCAGTAATAGTGGTAGTAGCATTGTGTAACAGTGGCAATAATACTGGTAACGGTCATTGTCATCATAACCACAGTCACAGTAATAGCAGTAGTAGTAATAGATGTTATCTGTGGCTAATTAAAACTTGATGATCTATCAACCAAGTGACATGGAAAGAAAAAGGGGGATGACTGTCCAGCAATAAACATGAGCAAAGAGCAAATGAAGGTAAAAGTTTCTCTGGGTTTGATGTGTTTGAAGGTATCACTGAGACCACCTGATCAGAAAAGATTTCAGAGGGAGAAAAAAAATATGTCTTATTCCAATAATCAGAAACCACTAATGAAGAAAGGAAGGCCCACAGAGTCATTGGATTCTACCCATGGCAGTTGGAAACAGTGGCAGAAAAGACAGCAGTTTGGGGCTCATCAACTCAGGCAACCTAGAAGCCTTCTCTGTACCCTCTGGGGAGGCAGCAAGCTACTGTACAAGCTCAACCAACACAGGTGAAGACAATTGTTTTGAGCTCCATTTTCCCCCTTTAGCTTTCTCTCAACCAATTCCGAAAGCAAATGGGGCCAAATGAACTTTTTTCTCCTTTTATTTATTAAACTATAGTTGATTTACAATATTGTGTTAGTTTCAGGTGTGCACGTTCAGATCCTTTTCCATTATAGGTTATTACAAGATACTGAATATAGTTCCATGTGGTATACAGTAAACCCTTGCTGTTCATCTATTTCATATATAATGCTGTGTCTCTATTAATCCCATACTCCTAATTTATCTCTCCCCTTCCTCTTTCCCATTTGGCAACCATACATTTGTTTTGTTTTCTTTTTTTTTTAACATCTTTATTGGAGTATGATTGCTTTACAATGGTGTGTTAGTTTCTGCTGTATGACAAAGTGAATCAGTTATACATATACATATATCCCCATATCCCCTCCCTCTTGCATCTCTCTCCCACCCTCCCTATCCCACCCCTCTAGGTGGTCACAAAGCACTGAGCCTATTTCCCTGTGCTATGCGGCTGCTTCCCACTAGCTATCTGTTTTACATTTGGGAGTATATATAAGTCCATGCCGCTCTCTATTTGTTTTCTATGTCTGTGAGTCTGTTTCTGTATGGTAAGTAAGTTGATGTGTATTTTTTTGTGTGTATTTTTTTTAGATTCCACACGTGATATCATATGATATTTGTCTTACTCTGTCTGGCTTACCTCACTTAGTATGATAATCTCTAGGTGCACCCACGTAGTTGTAAATGGCATCATTTCATTTTTTTGTGGCTGCGTAGTATTCCATTGTACATATGTACCACATATTCTTTACCCATTCATCTGCCAAAGGACATTTAGGTTGCTTGTCTTTTCTGGATATATGCCAGGAATGGGATTGCTGGATCATATGGTAACTCTACTTTCAGTATTTTAAGGAACCTCCACACTATTCTCCATACTGGCTGCACCAACTTACATTCCCACCAACAGTGTAGGAGGGTTCCCTTTTCTCCACACCCTCTCCGGCATTTAGTATTTGTAGACTTTTAGACGATGGCCATTCTGACTGCTGTGAGGTGGTACTTCGTTGTAATTTTGATTTGCATTTCTCTAATAATTAGCAATGTGGGACATCTTTTCATGTGCCTGATGGCAAATAAACTTTCTTTACAGAGAAGAAATTAAAAAATAAATCACAATTTCTTGAGTGCCTGGGAAGTATCTCACCCCACACTAGGCATGGTACCTGCACTTGACATTGGTTATGACCACGGAAGGTAGAAGGGAACCAGACCCCAAAGAAGTCAAGCAACATAGCTGCTCCCTGAAAATGTGCCTTCAAAAGCTATTGGCCATTTAAAATAAGACATTTCATTTAGGTCACTTCTGACTCAAATTTAAATTTGTGTTCAACATTGTAGCATTTGTGTAGCATTTGTGTAGCACTGTGTAGCATTCAACATTGTGTAGCATTGTAGCATTTCCAATGCTATGTCCTGGCTCTTATCACTTTAGTACTGGCTTCTGCTAATCTCAGGAGCACCCATTAACCAATGGCTGTAGGAAGTTAGTGAATAAGTGCTCCAGCTGCCTCCATCCCAGGAAAGCTACATGAAGGCATTTGTTCTACACTGGTTTCCAATAAGATTAAGATCCACCGGTCACGAGAGTTATTGATAACAAGTACTTTACTAGCTGTCTTCCCTTTCCTGTCTCAACTCTCCTCTCCAACGTGAAATGCTTAACAACTCAAATCCTTGCTCAGAATCTGCTTCTGGTGCCTCTCAAAAGCATCAGAGCAAATTTGGTGTTATGTGCACATTCTGTTCATAAATTCCATCACACAACTGTAGGATCACACCCGTTTTTCTAAACCCTTCTGTAGCTTTTTAATTAGCTAAAATTACGCCCAAGAAGTTGATGCTCGAAGTTAAATATAACACATTATTGTCACAAGTATATTGTTCTGAGAAAATACTTGAGATTGTGTTTGAGTTTCTGCGGCTCCTAAAATGTCTATCAATTTTTCCATTGTTGCAAGTACAGCAGGATTAATTATAACCAGGCTTCTAAAGAAAAAAGGAAAAATAAAGACCCAAAACATTTCACATGTAATACAAACCTGAGCGGGGGAAAAAGAGATCTCAGCTTTCCAACCATGTGTCAAAGTGAAAACCAACCACACAAACAAGACTAAGAGGAAGACGAGGAAAAATGGTGGTGATGCGGGAGGGGACAGGAGGACATATTTACTTGAGTTTGGGAGGAGGGGTGTACTCATAGCTATTCAGGTGCAGGTAGGTCCTTTATGGACAATGGCTTTTCAGGAAAATGTTCTTATCAAAACTGGGAAAAGAAAGGATGGGAAGAGAACATATACTGTGTATGTGCCTATTGGGGGTCAAATAGTCTTCCAGATACTTTACATAGTCTATCAATTACTACCTTATACAAGATTTCTATGAGGATCATCATCACCATTTACATGGCATGGAACAGCCTGATGGCTTAGTAGAGTTAAGAAGACACATTTAGCAGAAAACATAGAAAAACAAAGAAAGAAGGGGATGGAAGGGTAATTATTGAGGAATCTTGGGTTGCCCTGAAAGTAAAGCCTGAGACAAGAACTTGAGATAGATTGAAATCCACGGAGAAGCAGTGAGGGACCAGGGAGAGAGAGAGAAAGAGGAAAAACCAATATAAAAGAATGTTATTGAGGTCTCTGATCACCCAAATGTGAAGCCCACCTATGCACAAACCCCACCTTGATGCACAGAGCCCTAGTTCAATATTAAATACCAATCAATAGATAGTTGACAGAAGTGTCCAATATAAAAATTAGAGAAGACAAGATAATAGAAAAAAAAATGACCCTGGAGGAAATAGAGATAACGCACGGAACAGAAGATAATTAAAGAGCAAATTTTTATTAAGCTTTCGAAGAAATTTAAAAACTTATCCATAAAACATGTACAAAAAAGAACCCAGAAAAGTTTGCAGAAAGATTGAGGAAATCTCCAAGAAAACAAACTGAAAAAACAGAGAGACAGGCAATACGAGATACATATATTTTCTGAGAAATATGGGAGTACCAACACAGAAGTTTCAATATCCAATTTACAGTATTTTCAAAAAGATTAGAAATTATCTGTTTCTAAATTTCACCAAGATGTGCCTAGGCATAAACCTTTTAAAAGTAACTATGGAAGATCACTGACAGAACTTTCTATCCAAAAACGTGTTAAAAATTAATTTTAAAAAATTAATAAATAAAATTAAAAGGTAAGTAAACTGGGAAATATGCTCATAAAAGTTTATGAGAAAAGCCCCAAAATCTCAATGGAAAAATTTGATTAAAAATGTGGACCAAAAAAAAAACGGTCATGAAGAACCTAGGGGTAAGATGGGAATAAAGACACAGAACTACTAGAGCATGGACTTGAGGATATGGGGAGGGGAAGGGTAAGCTGTGACAGAGTGAGAGAATGGCATGGACATATATACACTACCAAACGTAAAATAGATAGCTAGTGGGAAGCAGCCACATAGCACAGGGAGATCAGCTCGGTGGTTTGTGACCACCTAGAGGGTTGGGATAGGGAGGGTGGGAGGGAGGGAGACGCAAGAGGGAAGAGATATGGGAACATATGTATATGTATAACTGATTCACTTTGTTATAAAGCAGAAACTAACACACCATTGTAAAGCAATTATACTCCAATAAAGATGTTAAAAAAAAATGTGGACAATTCACACAAGATATACAAGTTGCCAATAAGAAATAAAACTTTAAATAACACCTAAAAATATAAAGTGACTAATGACATGAATATGTGTCCAGGAATTTTTAGAAAATGCAAATTGAAATGAGATTTTCTTCTTTACTTATAAAATAAACTAAACTTAAAAGTCAAACTTTTTGGACAAAGGAGAGCTGGAACAGATACTCTGATTTCCTTCTCATGGGAGTGTGAATTGGTACAAATTATCTGGAAAACAATTTTATAATGTGCATAAAATCCTCCAAAAAAAAAATCCCTTTCCCCAGGGATTTTCCCAAATCTATCCTAAGAAAATTAAACTTACATCTCTCTCTGTACTTTGTAACAAAAATATTCACACAGACAAAAAAAAAAAGGGAAAAAGCTCAGACAGAAACATATATAGAAAAATGTTTATTATTTTGGCATAAACATTGGAAATAAGCTAGACATGGAACAAGTAGAGTATCAGTGTAAAAACTGTGGCCCATTCATTCAGGTAGCCATCTAAGAGGGTGTTTTAAGAGACTGTTTCATGAAATGAGAAAGTGTTATTGATACTTTTAGCATTTTATTAAGTAAAATTTTTTAAATTTCAAGGGGTTTTCAACAAAATAAATAAAAACATAACCAGAAGATTTAAAAAGACTGTTACTGGTAAAAAGGTGGATGAAGAAAAGCAGATTTCAAACTAGTTTATACAATGGGATACCAATCAAATTATATAAATACATGATACACATATGGGGTGTGGCAGAGGGAGATATACTGATTGATTGATAGATAGATAGAAAGATGGATGGATGGATGGGTGGGTGGATGGATGGATGGATGGATGAATACATTTCCTGGGGAGTGGAGGAGACAAGACACCCATATGTTAACAGTGAAAATTTCTGATTGGCTGGATTATAGTTAATTTGTATTTTCTTCTTTAGACCCTTTGCTTTTTTCCCCCAACTTACAATGAGCATATATCACTTTTCAATTAAAAATTAAGTTGTTTTATAATTTTATTTTTTATCTTTACCTATTTAATTCTTATGAAATTTATTTGGGAGTTTCATTTTGAGAGTTTTGTTAAATGACTGACCGATGAAATCAATAGACAAAATCCCTGGATCTGTTTTTGCCAGGTCTGTAGAGCAGAAAGAGCTAGGGGAATAAAGGAGGTGTGGGAAGATTATTTCAGAATATGTATGTTCAGGGGAGGTGCAGAGGGATGAGACCAGGAGTCCTCTGCTTCCATTTCAAGCCTGATGAAAAGAAAGGCATCAAGAAGGGAACCACTCAGTAAGGCCATCAGTATGAACTGCCTTGGTTTCCTTCCCCAGACACGTGGTGCTAAAGGGAACTTCACCAGCTGTCTGCAAATTCTAATTGCTCCCACGGTAGACGCTCTTGGAGCTGGTTCACACACATTAAAAAGTATACTTATTTAGAAATAGAATAATAACAGCCCGGTCTCAATTTCATGCAATTTTATCCTTTTTAATAAGCAGTTAAATATTTTATGTCTGGTAATAGGTTAATGGATTTTCTACCGTGCTTAAGACTTTTCATAGAACTAGCTTCACAAGGATTGAACACAGTGTTTAAGATCGCAGACTTACAAGCCAGGGCAACCACTTCTAGATGCGTGGCCTCTTGGACAAGTTATTTCTCCCTCTCGTGCCTGTTTCCTCATCTACAAAATGGAGACAATAAAAGAACCTACCTCTTTGGCTTTCTTACAAGGAGTATGTGACTTAAAATGGGTCAGGTGTTTAGAACAGTGCCTGGAAAAAGAATATGCCCTGTGGAAATGTTTTCTATATTAAACAGAAATAAGGTGGAAACGTTTCTTGATCAGACCACGCCTCCTCATGTTTGCATTCAGAGTCAACTGTCTGCAGTTATCATCATAAAACAAACAAAAAAAGGTATTTGCTCATTCAAATATAAATAAATAAAAGGGAGAAGAACCAACAGTGGTCAGCATCTCTCTTGCCCACCCCAAGCCCCAAGAAAGACAAAACAACATGGTGACTTTTGGAACCCACACAACAGAGTGGACGAGGCTGTTTCAGACAGGAAGCAGAGGGAAGGAGAGAGCTTGGGGAGAGAGAGTCCCCCAAACTTAGAAGGTGACGAAGTTTGGGAGGACCAGTGAGTGGTGGGAAAAGAGCCCTGCTTCGTGGAAGCGTCCACAGAAATTGGCGGGACCTCAGCTCATACTAATGCAGTGAGGGAGCGAGGCATCGTCACTGGCCTTCAGGGAGGAGGTCCAGGCCACAGGTATGGAGAGGTGGGTGGAGAAACCTCTGTTGATGCCTGATAATAAGAAAAAGGTGGAGAGAAAGAGACAAGGACCCATGTATGGGGCACTTCCTTTGTCTCAGGTACTCTCCTTGCCCATGAATCGTGGTCATCATTCCCATTTCAAAGAAGAGAAAACCAAGAGATAACTTGCCCAGGGTCATACAGGCCTGAATTTGAATCCCAGAACTGGGATTCTATCCCAATTGATTTTCTATCTGCTTCTGCACTTGCCACAGCTGCCCACTATTAGTAAATCCTGGAGCTGCAGTATACAGTGTGTACGTCAAGATGAGGCAAGGTCTCCTGCAGGCTTTCTGCACTTCAGCCAAACTCACTGCCCTGTCCTCCCAGCCAGACTCTGCAAGGGAGTCTATTCATGGACTTAAGGCTCTAATGGCATTAATATTCAAGGCAAGTAAGGATGTGAGCGGGATGCGTGTAACCCTAACACATCAGCATCCGTCAGTGTGGAGGTCGTGATGATTGCGGAAATGGATACAGGTCGTAGCATAAGAGAACTTGGGCTTGGATCCCTGGGTGGGATTACAAACTATATGATAAAGGGTCAGTGATACAGGTCACTGACCTGAGCCTCACTCACTTTCTCTGGAGTATAATTACTGTCATCCCTATTTCACATAATGCCTCTGGGAGGCTCGAGTAAGACAATGCAGTGAGATGCTTAGCTTGGTGCTTAATGAACACCCTGCTCTCCAGGTCCTCCCCAAGTGCACACCCAAGTTTTCTCCTTCCCACCAAGAATAATATCCAGGAACCTAGACCCTAAGGAGCACACCCCACTCCCCCAGGAGCTAGATCAAACTCAAAATGTCCATACAAACATGTCTAAAGCAGGTGACCTCTTTAAGACCTCCCTAACCCCTCACTGAAATTCCAAGTGATTATTTGAAATGACACAAAGAGAAGAACGACAGGGCAGGGAGACCAAGAAAGTTAGTTTTCCTAACAGCTGTAAAAGAAAACAAAATGAAGAAAAATATTCCCCATGAAATTCTCACAGTTAGAAAATATAAACCATGTTGTCTTTCACTGGGGTCATCCAGTAAGTTCAAACCGTACCCGGGACGTATCTACCTTGCGATTGTTCAACAGCACAGACAGACAGTGTTAATCATTTTCTGATGGTTGCTCTGAGCTGTGGCTTTGGCGAGTGAGAAAAGACAAATTCCCAGAGCTGAAAACTGAAAAGAAACACTGTACGATCATGGGAATTAAGGGGGGTGGAGGGGAAAGACAGTCTTGGGCTGAGTTATTATATATCCCTGGTGAAGTCGTTCAAGGACTTTCCAGCTGTGAGCTGCTACGGGAAAGTCTGCACCAAGATTCCCACAGGAGAGCCCCATGCGTCGCTGCAGTGGACGAGCCCAGGCAATGGCTAGGCTGAAGGTTCTCAACCAGGGTCAGTTTTGTTCCTCAAAGGACATTTGTGATGCTGCTAAATTTCCTATCATGCACATGACAGCCCCCGCTCCTGCATCCCCCCACAAAGAAAGAAATGATCCAGCCCCGATGATCAACCATGTTGAGACTAAGAAACCCTGAGCAACACACGAAGAGGTCCAAGTCCATCACTGTGGGCAACAGACAAGGCTGAGCACCCAGAGCCTGCATCTGACCCTGAATCCTCTATTTTTCACGACGGCACTCCCTTCTTCAAAGCCCCGTGTATGCTCAGCCTCCAGCCTAGGCTTCTTTCCTCTCTTTCCCCTGATACTGAAAACACATCATTCGTCAAGTCCTGAACACATAGGACACTTTTCGAAGTCCTTCATAACACTGTCTAGTAACTCTGTTTTAATTCTCATGATAACTCTACGTGGGATGTACGGTTATGGCCCCCATTTTACACACCAGGAAACTGAGGCTCAGAGGGGTTATATCAACTGCCCAACTGTGAAGCGGCAGAGTCACTGTTCAAACTCTGGATGGTGTGATTTCAAAGCATTACCTCCTGACTCTCCACACGCACTTGCAAAGCTTCACCATTTTGCCTGGGCAGACCCATTAGCTCACTGAATACTCCTGAGCTTTGTCCTTCTAGGAAATGGAGATATTTATAAAGTTGCACGTGTGGAAGATAATATAGGGCAAGAACCCTTGAGAACTCTAGTATATAATCCCTGTGGCAATTACACCCAGGAATCTCCTCCAGTGGAGCGGAAGCTGAATTGGAGGTCCCCAGACTTCCTTCTAGTCCTAAGATCCTAGATTCTAGCCAGTTCTTCAGGGCTTGACTCCAATGCTTCTCTCCTCCCCTGGTTCCCTTATACCCTCCTTGCCCTCTGATCCACAGGTGAGCTCTTTCTATGAAACCCTACAGTCTTCTTTTTGTATCAAGGTCCAGGTAATCTCTCTTTTTCGTTGAATTCAACCTGAGTCAACCTGACAGCAGTCCACCATAACTTTCCTGAAAGAGGAGCTCTAGTGTCAGGTTTTAGAACAGATGATGCAGTAGTCAATAAATGCTTAATACACACATATTGCGGGGATAAGGGGGGAGGGATCAATGGGGAGATTGGGATTGGCATATACACACTACTATATGTAAAACAGATAACTAATAAGTACCTACTGTGTAGCACAGGGAACTCTACTCAATACTCTATAATGGCCTATAATGGGAAAAGAATCTAAAAAAAGAGTGGATATATGTGTATGTATAACTGATTCACTTTGCTGTACACCTGAAACTAACACATTATAAATCAACTATATTCCAATAAAAATTTAAAAAATACATATTGGATGTGCTTACGCAACAGGTGACAGGGGTAATAAAGCTTGAGTATATACTAAATGACTTCAGACACTTGATCTCATTTGACCCTTGTGATAACCTCTGAGGAGTCAGGACAATGTAATCTGACCCTCCCATGTATCTCCTCCCACCTCTTGGCATTATTATTATTATTTTGGCTTAAAATAGCAATTTTATTATCTCTCAAGATACTTCAGGTTGACTGGGCTCAGCTGGGCGATTCTTCTGATTCACATGATGTCCTATGGGACTGAAGTCATTGGGGCCTTTGATAGGGCTGGAAAATCCAATTGGCGCATTCATATGTCTGGTGTCTTAGTGGAGATGATTGGAAAGCCTGCTTTAGCAGGTTTGTATTCCCTTCTCCTACATGGGGAGATTATGGGGATTAACTTTCTAGGACTCATTCTCTGCCTCTGATAAACAGAGAGGTGGAACTCAATCAATGGTTCTCAAACTTTGGTTTGTATTAAGAGGATCCCTTCTTCAAACAAAGTCTTATACAGCATCTTAAAATAATAAACAGAAGCAGAGCTGATATGGGGGGAAGGGTAGCAGTGTGTGTGTAGTTCTAAGAAGATGGATGGGGGGCCTGATTTTGACCCATTGTGGCGGTTTCCATTATTACTATTGCCCCTTTGTCTACATCATCCATGCCATCACTGGGTTCCAGACATCTGTAGGCAGCCCAACATGGCAGCACCTGGCAGAAGAAGACATTCTTTGCAGATTTCTCCACTGACTATTTGTTTGACCCCAGGGAGCCCTCACTTCTCTCAAAGTTGGCATCCAACCTTCAAAGGTATCACTTAGTCATCATGTACCATCAAAGGTTTATCCTCCTCCAGAAGGTAGCCTTGAAGAGAGATACAAGGCAATCTTGCTTGTTCATCTTATTTTTCCGCTGCTTCACCCCACCGCTTCCTTGCTCCACCACCATCCCTACCCCCTTTTTGAGGAATCCTCACCTTCTGTTTTGTATATAGCCATTCTCCTGTCTCCCAACCCTTGGATAACCTCCCTCCCTTGGAAAATCCAACTCTATAACAATTATAAGCACAGGCTTTCAAAAGAAAAATCCTGCTAAGTCTCCCCATCAACTTTTCCAGATACGATGGTACAGATCATCAGTTAGAAAAGAAACATTATTCCCTTCTCACCTTCCCTGAGTGTAGGAAGGGAAAAAACCCCACTCATCTCTTCATTCCATTATTGCTTCAGTGATCAATCAGAAAAAGTCCAATTTTCTTGAAATTCATTTTTTATCTTACTGGTTTCTCCTTCTGCTCCCAACCCCACGTTGCTCTGCACTTCCAAGCTGTCCACCAGGAACACAAGAAAAAACACATAGCGCACATGAAGGCAATTCTCCCTCAAGTGCATGATCGGGTCACGTGGGGAGAGATTAATGTGATTCTGAGCTTGGAAATGTGCTTCTTTATGATTATTAATGAGGATGGCTTGGATGTGAAAGGATTTTGCAAACACAGCAGTTTAAAAAATGTATTTTCTACCCTGTTTATGAGGCGCACATCTATATATAATTCAGCTCAAGGGTTGAGATTTTCTGTTATTATGTGCCAAGGATTATTTATCACAATGGTGAATAATTTCCCAGTACAAATTATCCTCCTCTTATCATCTGAATGGACTTCCCTTCCACATCATTCATGTCATGTTGAAATCGAAGACCGTGAAGTTGAAACCATGACATACGTCTTCCTTTGGATGACAGCATATGGTGTGTGTTGGTTGGAGTTTTTAAAGCACAATCAAATTTCCCACTGTCAAAGGCTAGCCTCCCAACTTTGTCTTAGCTGGTGACTCTGGTGTCTGAAGCTGATAGGAAATTATGCACTCAATAAAATATGAGATTGCAAGAGCGAGACAAAGGCAAAATAAGCAGTAGTCCACCGGAGTAGAACCCACTTTCAACAGCCAGCGTTTCATGTCTATCATGCTGATTGAAGCCATCCAGAGGGAAAAACATAACCGTCAAGACATGTTGAAACTTAAGGATGACAGCTAAGGCGTCTTACTCAAAATATAAGATGAATGTCCACGAATGAGTGCTGGACTTCTCTAAATACGTTGAAAATCTGACAGGTTGGTATATTTGTGTGAAAGGAATATGAACTCTGATTAGTGAACTTCTGCAAGGGGCATCAGCACATTATTTTTAATGACATAGGGAACTGCACATTAACCTCCACGAAGAAGCAAAAGGTAGATTACAAAGTCAAAATAGGGATTTTTGTGCTTATGTTGGGAAAATAAAACCAGATTTCAGGAAACCTCAATTTTCAAAAGAAAAATATTGCTCTTTCGCAAAGCCAACACAAAAATAGGTCCAAGTTGTGTTCCATGACATGATGCAACTTGAGAAAATAGTAAGAAAATCAAACAATACAAAGGCAAATAAAAATCATCTCAATTCCTAAAAAGAGGGAGTCCGAAGAGTGCTATGCTTTTATCTTTAATAAGGAGTCTCTTTCTATGTGATCTGTCAAATATTTTGAGGTATGTGTCCATTGTTTTTGCAAAGGGAAGTGTGGAATGTTCATTTTTCCTTCAATGGAACATATTTTTATGATACCTCAAACTTGTTTTTCTGCTCTTTATCTATAAACAGGCTGTGGTTGCTAGGATGCATGGTTGAACTCCATCAGGGGCACAACCACAAACTTTAGTATCAAGCACCATAATCCTGCTCAGAGAGGTGCATGGACTTGCTTAAGGTCACACAGCAGATGACTGAAACAGAAGGCACTGGTCTAGAAGCTAAGAACCTTGGGTTCTAGCCCAGGAGCTGATAGCTGATAAGCTCTACACCTTAAGAAAAAATCTCATGAGCTTTGTACATTTTCTGTCTTCATAAGAAAACGTTTCATATGTCTCCTCGTCCCTTTATGAGGCCTCCACACCCATGGAATCCTGCAGCCTGTTTTCCCATGAACTTGGACTACTCTTGTAGTATACTGACATCTGAAACCTTTTTTCCTCCTGTCAACCACCAATTCCCTTGTGTCTTTAAAGAGCCCTGCAAAATCTCTTCTCCTCCCTTACATCCTCTGTGATGAGGTGTAAGCCAGGACTCCGCCTCTCTCATTTCAAGGATTAGCACGGGGGTGCTAAGCAGAAGAGAGAGCGTTGCTTCATCTGGGACCTGACTGGATGTGCTAGAGAGAGTTCCAGCTGCTTAACATCTGCACCACTGTGTCACATTCTGTCCTCAAGGTCATTGCCCCTATCTTTGGGACTCATTAGGACCTCCCTACATAGTCATCAGCAGCTGACGTGGGAGAGCTCTCCATAATCGAATATCCCTCGACTCTATTTGAACTAGAAGTAGGGGCCAGCCAAGCAGGCGGCCACCAACGTGGTTGGCTCCGGGTGTATCAGAAAGACCCCCCCCCCCACACCCCGTCCAAGATAAGACCCTCAGCAATGACCTAAGTTTTCCACTTAGGAAAAGTTGAGGTCAATTGAGAAATTTCAGAGTTGAGGTCAATTGAGAAATTCAATCATGTATGGAAAAGCAATTCATGAACTTTTCATTGATGCAAAATATACACATAGAGGAGTGTGCCTTTCAGAAGTGTACCTGTTGGTGATTTCCCCACACTGAGGACACCTGTGTAACCAGCACACAGTTCAAGAAACACAGCCTGAGTCAGAAGCATCCTCACCCCCGGTCCAATAACTCTCCCTGCAAGGGTAACCACTACCCCGATTCCAATGCCAAAGATGAACTGTGCCCGTTTTATCCTTTACATGAAGGGGATCATGCAGTGTGTACTCTTTGGTGTCCCTCCTTTCACTCAACATCATGTTTGTTGCATTCAACCACACGGTCCTGAGTAGCGTTAACTATTTGTTCTCATTTTGGGGCGATATTCCATTACAGTCGTCCCTCAGTATCCACAGGGGGACTGGTGCCAGGATCCCACGCCCAATGCTGATACCAAAATCCTCGGATGCTCAAGTCCCTTAGATAAAATGTCCTAGTATTTGCATACAGCCTATTCGCATCCTCCCGCATACTTTAAATCACCTCTAGATTACTTATAATACCTAATACAATGTAAATGCTATGTAAATAGTGGCTGGCATGCAAGAAATGCAAGTTTTGCTTTCTGGAACTTTCTGGAATTAAAAAATATATTTTTTTCTTCTGCAGTTGGTTGAATCTGCAGATGCAGAACCCGCAGATAGGGAGAGCCACTGTATGTGAATATACTGGGTTGCTTTTTTTTTAATCCACTTCTGTTGATGGGAATGTGTAACAGTTCTGCTAAGCACTTCATAAACTTATACGAAATATACAAACGTAAGATGTTATTATCATTGCTGTAAAGCCATACCTAGCAGACACAGAGGCCTTGGGAGAAAAATATCAAGCAGTGAAATTATAGTGGGAAAAGGAAAAGGAAGATCCAGGATGACATTTTTCTGGGTCAAGAGAAAATATAAAATGTCAGGTACGTCACAAATGTGAGATGTTACCAAATGTTTTAAATATAGCCATTTATTTCAGCAAATATTTGCGTTCCTACAAAACGCCAAATGTTGTGCAGTATTGCATATGATTCTAATACGAACCCTATAAGGTAGGAAGTATAGGTATTCTTATCCCGACGCCATAGAATAAAACTGAAACCCAGAGAGGTGTGCACAAGTTGATGGCAGCGACTAAAGCAAATTCATTCATTCATTCACTCACTCATTATTCAACAAAGACTGCTTGAGCTTTCAAAATACGCTAAACACCATGCAACATGTTAGAGATAAAATATGCAAAACAACAGAAGCCCTCGTGTCAATTACAGTGCACTTCAAGTGATGGCCATTGGTCAGTCACCACCCAGGTGAATGGAAAATCAGAACATCACGAAGTGCTTAAAAAGCAGAGGTGCACAGTGATGCTAGAACACAGTGTGTGTATGTGAACGGGACTAACGGAGAGAGGCTCTCCTGAAGAACTGACGATTGAGTGATATCTGAAGAATGTGCTGGAGTTGACCAGGTGAGGAGGGAAAGCAGCATATTCCAGGGGGAAGGAGCAGGGCAGGTGTGGGAGGTTAAAAGATGCTTTGGGGCTTCCCTGGTGGCGCAGTGGTTGGGAGTCCGCCTGCCGATGCAGGGGACACGGGTTCGCGACCCGGTCCGCGAAGATCCCACATGCTGCGGAGCGGCTGGGCCCGTGAGCCATGGCCGCTGAGCCTGCGCGTCCGGAGCGGAGAGGCCACAACAGTGAGAGGCCCGCGTACCGCAAAAAAAGAAAAAAAGATGCTTTGAAGAGACTATGACTCAGAAGCCATACTAAGGAGCTCTGTCTTCCTACTGGGAGTAGTGAAAAGTCATCTCCAGGAAACCTGGTGAAATTCAACAAGGAAATGTGATCCAACATATACCTATTGTGCCCCAGCTGTGGAAAGCGCACTGAAATCTGCACAACTGAATTTTTTTAAGATAAAATAAGATATACTTTTGAGTATGTTTAATGGGTCTCACTTGGAAGGATGAACTAGTGGGGCCATTGCTCACTTGGCAAACCATTCATTGCTTGCAAAAGGAATGGGCAGGTGGGTTCTCTGTCTGCCGGGCATCCGCCAGGGTCTCCTGAGAAGGGAGTGCTGGTTTGGCTGCCCGTATGTGCACAGACTGGGGCAGCCGCCATGGAGGAAGTGGGCACCAGACGAGGAAAAGGAAGAGGAGGTCCTTTACCCCGAGACCTACTCTGGCCCTCGTGACTGCTCTTCTGTGGCCACCTGCATGACCTTGGCGTCCCCTTGGGGACTGTGACGTGAGGTTTTGGTTTTTCAACAGGATTTGAGGTTTCTCTGGCTGCCAAAGGACACTAAATTTGAGAGGCAAACCTTGCATGGGGCTCCCGGGAGACAAGGGCAGTGCCTGGATTATACCCAGCTCCTTGCCACGATGTGAAGGGTCTTCTCAATTGATAATAATGAAATTTGTAAAGTCAGCGCTAAGTATCACAAGGGCCTTTCTCCAAGAGTATGAGACAACCCTTATGTTTCCTATCAAAAAGGAGAACAAAAATAAGGCTCTACGATTTCTCACATTAGAGCTGGTGTCATATACTTCTCTTTTGCAGTGTTTGGCAACCTTGTTGTATTTGCCTTTTTATTAGTTACATTCTCAAGCCCAGCAAATGTTTCGCTTTACAATGTGTTTTGAATTAGATTCATGAAAGCTATAACAAAAGTAACTGGCTGGAATTAAGCTAATAAAGTCCTAAAAGACTAAAGAACTGCTGTTGTTATGAGCATCAAGTAGTTATTTTTTTTCTATCTGAGAATTCTGGTACCTGGATTGAATATACATTTATGCAGAATCATAGACTCTTAAGAATGGAGAGAAGATTAAAAAACTTAACTGGTCCAATATCCCATCTGATGTTCTCTTCCCTTCTACAATGGTCCAACTGAGTGCTTTTATTATCCCTCTGTTGATCAAACACCTACAGTTACTTGTGGCCCATCGACCTCAGTTTGGATACCAACTTTCTCGCTCAATATATTATAATCCAGCCCTATTTTTCTGATTTCTCTCAGTGATTATCATATGCCTTGCTGAAAACCAGAGATATTACAACCTTAGCTTTCGCTCTCTAATATTCTGAAACAAGGAAGGCAGAATTCATTTAACATGACTGATTCTATTGACTTTCAGTTATTTTTTTAAATTTATTTATTTATTTATTTTTGGCCACGTTGGTCTTCATTGCTGTGCACGGGTTTTCTGTACTTGTGGCGAGCGGGGGCTACTCCTTGTTGCGGTGCGTGGGCTTCTCATTGCAGTGGCTTCTCTTGTTGCAGAGCACGGGCTCTAGGCCCGCGGGCTTCAGTAGTTGTGGCACGCGGGCTCAGTAGTTGTGGCTCGCGGGCTTAGTTGTTCCGCGGCATGTGGGATCTTCCGGGATCAGGGCTCGAACCCATGTCCCCTGCATTGGCAGGTGGATTCTTAACAACTGCGCCACGAAGGAAGTCCCTTGACTTTCAGCTATTATTACTTCATTTTCCAAGTTTTTTTAAATTGGAGTATAGTTGATTTACAATGTTGTGTTAGTTTCAGGTGTACAGCAAAGTGATTCAGTTATACATATACATATATTCATTCTTTTCAGATTCTTTACCCACATAGGTTATTACAGAATATTGAGTAGAGTTCCCAGTGCTATATACTAGGTCCTTGTTGGTTATCTATTTTACATATAGTAGTGTGTGTATGTTAATCCCAAGCTCCTAATTTATCTCTCCCCTGCCATGTTTCCCCCCAAGTTTCTTTTAAAGAATCTACTTACAAATCTCTAAACATTAAGATAGTCAGCTGAATTTAAACTGCTACCTAGATAGAGGGTAAACATCTTCACATTCAAGTCTTTTAACCTAGCTTATTCAATCAACAAACATTTACTGAGCGCTGCCATGTGTGAAGAACCATATTGGACCTATGGAATGCAGAAACGGGACATTTTTAGCTCTTCAAGAACTCACAGGTTAATATGTCACATGAATAAATATTGATAATGACAGTGCAGAGATTAGCTCTGGGAGTATTGATTGCGGGTTGAGGACCAAATGAGGGCACAGAACTAAGGCTGGCTGGTGGGGAGGAGGGAGAATCAGAAAAGTCTTCAGAAGAATCTTGGATAATAAGAGGGACTAGTTCAGAAGAGGTGAGAGGATGAGAGAAGGGAATTCCCTCCTAGGGTAACAGTTTTTACAAGGCACAATGGCACAAAAAGCATGGTCGGGATAGAAAATTGCAGGTAGACCCATGGCCTTTAGAGGTCCTTTTTATCAGCTTTAAAAAAAAAAAAAAAAAAAAGACTTCATTTTTTAGAGTGGTTTTAGGTCACGGCAAAATTGAGCAGAAAGTACAGAGAGTCCCCACATACTCCCTGGCCCCACGTGCACAGCCTCCCTCGTATCAGCATCCCGCACCAGAGTGGTCCTGAGTGGTCCAGAGCAGCAACTGATGAACCTACACGGATACATCATCCTCACCCAAAGTTCAGAGTTTACACTATAGTTTGCCCTTGGTGTTGTACCTTCTTTGGGTTTGGACGAATATATAATGATGTGTATTCACTGTCATGAAAAGCCTCTGTGCTCTGCCTGTTCATCCCTCCCTCCCCTGTAGCCCCTGGAAACCACTGATCTTCTTACTGTCTCCATAATTTTGTCTTTTTCCAGGATGTCATATAGTTGGAGTCCTACAGGATGTAGCCTTTTCAGATTAGTTGCTTTCACTTAGTAATATGCATTTAAACTGAGTAATATACATATATTATATTAGCACTGAGTAATCTTCCATTGTCCAGATGTACCACAATTTATTCGTCCAGTCACCTTCTGAAGGACACCTTGGTTGCTTCCAAGTTTTCGACTCCTTTGGGTAAATACTGAGAAGCACGAGTGCTGAGTCTTATGCTAAGGCTAGATGTAGTTTTGTGAGAAGCTGCCGAACTGTCTTGCAAAGTGGCTGCACCATTTTGCATTCCCGCCAGGGCCCCTGGTCTTTTATTCATTTATTCCCCAAACAGCCACTGAGCATGCCATGGTGAATAAAACAGAAGTGGTCCTGCCCTCCTGGAGTTTGCAGTCTCCCAGGGAACTTGCTAGAGATTATCAGAGAAGGTATCCTGAAAGAGGAGTTGCTTCCTGGAGCTGTTTCAGGAAACGGCTGAGAGAGGACTGGAAAAGAGTTCCCTACATTATCCTTTCAGGGAGGGCATCCTGGAAGAACAAAAGGTTCTTCCCATGTCCTGAACTATAAGGGAGGAGAAGAGCTGTCCCCAAGGCACAGCTGGCTTGATGATGGAGAGGGATGTGACAGAATGGCGTTGACCATTGAAGGACGGCGTGTTCCTCCCCATGTGGACTTCAAGCATTTACATTCTTTGTCCTCAGTGTTATCCTGTGATACTAAGGAGCCAGTCATAGTTGTTTCAAAGGAAATGAACCTCAGGGATCAATTGTCCTGGTGGCTTTCACACATTTTTAACCACTGCAATCCTTCCTCCAGTGAAATCTTAGATGAAACCACAATGTGTACATCAAATAAAGGTGGGTGTACTCATTTTCTATCACTGCTGTAACAAACTGTCACAAACTTAGTGGCTAGAAACAACATAAATTTATTATCTAGAGGTCAGAAGTCATATGATGAAGGTGTCAGCAGGGCATATTCCTCTCGGAAGGCCCTAGGATAGAATCTGTTTCTTTGCCTTCTTCCAACGTCTGGAGGTCACCTACATTCCTTATCTCATGGTGCTTTCCTCCATCTTCAAAGCCAGCAACACTGCATCTTCAAATCTCTCACTCTTCATCTTGCACCACATCTCCTTCTCTCACTGTGGCTCTCCAGCCTCCCTCTTAGAAGGAGCTTTGTCTAAATGTCCATTGATAGATGAATGGATAAAGAAGATGTGGCACGCACGTGCGCGCGCACGTGCGCGCACGCACACACACACACACACTGAAATACTACTCCGCCATTAAAAAGAATGAAATATTGCCATTTGTAGCAACATGGATGGCCCTAGAGATTGTCATACTGAGTGAAGTAAGTCAGACAGAGAAAGACAAATATCATATCACTTGCATGTGGAATCTAAAAAATGGTACAAATGAACTTATTTACAAAACAGAAACAGACTCACAGACATAGGAAACAAATTTATGGTTACCAAAGGGGAAAGGGGAAGAGGGATAACTTAGGAGTTTGAGGTTAGCAGACACAAACTATTACATATAAAATAGATAAACAACAAGGTCCTACTGTATAGCACAGGGAACTATATTCAATATCTTGTAATGAACTATAATGGAAAAGAATCTGAAAAAGAATATATGTATATAGTCTGAATCACTTTGTTGTTCACCAGAAACTAACACAACATTGTAAATCAACTATACTTAAATTTTTAAAAAAATTTTTAAAAGAAATAAACCTGCCCCTGTTTGAAGATAACATGATTATCTATATAGAAAATTCAAGGAATTTACAAAAACCACAGCTAATAACTGAGCTTAGCAAAGTTGCAAGGTAAAAGATAAATTTTAAAAGTCAACTGTATATGTCATTTAAATTGTTTGTAATGTATTTTCAGTTACAATTTTCATATATTTATTACTAGTAATTACAAAACAGTTTTGAAAAAAATAAAGTGGGAGGAATCATCAAAAACAAAGAAGGAGCTTTGTGATCCCTGAATGCACCTGGACGATCCAGGATCATTCGCCGTCTCAAGATCGATCACATCTGCAAAGTCCCTTTTGCCATGTAAGGAAACATATTCCTAGGGCCCAGCGATTGAAGGTAGATATCTTTGGGGGGCCATTATTCATCCTACCACAGTGAGACTGTCCTGGTCGGAGCACGTGTGGAAGATGGAGAGCCCTAAGATCTAGAAACACTGAAATGCTGCACAGACCACAATTTTAAAGCAACCGATTGGAGCCCTTCCTCAGATCGTGGATGATGAAACAAAAGTCCAGAGGGGGGAAGTGACTTATTTTAGGACCCACACAATTTTATGGAAGATCTAGGATTAGGATCGACTCCTGGTCCCTTGCCCTTTCCCCTAAACCCACTACTGTAAACGCTCTTCCCGCGAACAATACCAACAATGATAAAAAAGCAGCAGAGTTTTGGTACAGCACAAGCCATGGTCAGAACTGCCATGGAGTTCTGCAAAATGAAGACATCCGTGAGGTTTCCTTGGGTCCTGGAAAGCTGACATCCTGTTATGAATTGGAAGGCCTTCCACTCTGGAAACATCTTAGTAAAGAAAATCCCGGTTGCTCAATAGCTAACCGCTCATCATAACACAGAAGAAGTCCGTGCTGTCCTAATAGGACCTGAAGACCCCTGGCAGCACCACAGAGACCAGAAGGCCTGTATGTCGTCCAGACCACTTGTCCTCACATTCTTGGCCTCATGAGTAATCCAAATGCTCCCACCACACCCCAATCTCTTTATTTCATGTCATTTATCACTTTTTTCCTTAGTTTCAAATATGAGCCGCAAGTTAAAGGCTTTGCAGAAGACTAGACTCTCTGACATTTAGGGGATCTGGTGTTTATTAAATTGGGAGATTTAAACTGACTGTGATTTGTTCTTAATTTAGAGCAGTGACAGACAAATGCCTGAAATGTGTGTGTGTGTGTGTGTGTGTGTGTGTGTGTGTGCGCGCGCGTGCGTGTGTGTCTGCTGTATTTGTACAGCATCCAGGATCCAGGCACATTTGGGGGAGTAAATAGTTTAAAAATCCAGGCAGCCACAAGTTGAAGGAAGGACCTACACAAGGGAAAGGAAACTAAATGCACATTTGAAATCAATTATACTATGAGTTAAGTGGGGCAGTTGGCCAAAGCAGAGGGGTCCCACCTTTCTGATCCTACCACGTCTGTGGGCTCACTTCTGAGACGCCTGGTAGACTAAAACGTCTTTCAGTAATCAATGAGTGGGTCATTTCAATCTGCTAATCTCTGGAAAGACACAGAGTCTGGCTTAGAGGAGACAGATGGATGGGCCACACCCCTTCCCCTTGGGCCCTGGGTCTCTCCTGACCATGCTGGTAATAATCACCTGGCCTTCTCAGTGTGATTCAAATCATTGACCCAACACTCGGTATGTGCCAGGCACTGCTAAGTACTTTTTAAAGGTCTTTTAATCTTCATATTTGAGTTACGTAATATCCTATAGTAAAACTGACTTCACAGATTAAAGCAATCACAGCTCAGAAATGTTAACTGCCTAAGACCCCTGCCAGTGGTATAAGGTGGGATTTTAACATTAGATTTGACTCCTAAACCTATATTCTTCCCCGCACATCATCACGTGTACTAGGTCTTTACCCCTAGGCTAAATGCTGGAGGTACAATATGAATATAGACATAAACTCTGCCCACCGGGAGATCTGTCTGTCTCACGCAGTGAACTGTTTAATTAATTTATTCATCTCTGGGACTTCCCTGGTGGTCCAGTGATTGAGACTCCGCACTCCCAGTGCAGGGGGCCTGGGTTCGATCCGTGGTCAGGGAACTAGATCCCACATGCGTGCCGCAACTAAGATGTCCACATGCTGCAACTAAAGATCCCGCACGAGGCAACGAAGATCCCTCGTGCCACAACTAAGACTTGGTGCAGCCAAATAAAGAAAGAAAGGTTAAACAACCAAAACAAAACTGATTCATCTCCTAATTCAGCTAGTATACAAGGAGTGCATCAGAGGACCCAAACGCGCACTGGATCGAGTCGTGGCCTGTCCATGTGGACCGCCACTGGGAGGAGGGGTCCCAGATAGTCCACGAATGAACAAGTAAACACAGTAAATAGTTGCAGATGCTAATCAGTGTTAGGAAAGACATAATCAGGCTGCCACAGTGGAGAACATCCATTGACACTGTCCCACAAGGAAACGCATCATTTTGTAAGGTAATGAGCTTCACGCCTCTGGAAGTATTTAATCAGACGGTGGGTGACCCACAGATGATCCTGCCACGATGGGAAGCCACTAAAGGTTGAGGGAAGCAGAAATCCATCAACTTGATTCCTTGTGATGCTCATTTCAACTGGAGGCGGGATGGGACATACCCCAAAGCTAGAGGAGAGATTCTGGAAGAAAGGATTTGGGTTACTGATTATTATTCACGAAAACTGGGTTGGTGCCAGGAAATTATCAAGTGTAGATGATGGTGATGGAGGGAGAAACAACAGAAGAGAAACTGTTCCAATGAATGGAGATGGGGAGGTAGGAGGACACACCAAAGTCATCGCAGGAATGGCAGGAAAGGCGGAAAGCTCTGGGTTCAGGCTGAGTTCAGGCTCGACTGAGATCGTTATCGGATCCTAATCACTCAGCTCTGCAGAGCTGGGCCCGCAAGAGAAGGGCAGCTGACGATCGGCTCACACGTTGGGTTCCAATGTCCCTTCAGACCAGACAAATGTCCGGTCTGGGCTGGAAACAGTATAGGCACTTAAGGAGCGCTTCATCTTAAAAGAGGGAACAGTTTTGCTTTTGTCAAACTGGTTAATTTGTCCCAAATGTTAAAACCGTCTCCTTCTCTTGAAGGATCAGCGTTCAAACAGCCAGACCAGGGAGAGTTAAACCAAACATCTCCTGGGTCTCCCCTCTGCCTCTGGGTCCCACCAGCATGTTCCCGTTGAGGAGAGATGAAGGATTTTTCACTTGCAGGAGGAAGAAAAGTTTCGGGGTGAGCTGGGTCCGAATGGCAGTATTCTATAGAACAACAGGTGTCCACAGTTATCTGTCTGTGGTTCAGCTGAGACATTTCAGTGTTCCCACCCCAGTAGTAACATCCTTGGTTTCAGGCCTGAAGTTAAGAATTCTCAGATTTTTGAAAACCCCTTTCTGCAAAAAGGAGGAAAAGGAGAAGTGTGTATTTCAAATTTTTAAACTCTGGCAAAATTTCAAGACTTATTAAAGCACACACACGCACTCACACACGCATGCACGCGCACACAGATACAACACAGAGCCAAGAATTTTTGCTACACTCTTGATGTGCGTTTTCTCATATAATCCCTACAACAACCCAGTGGGGTAGGGACTTAAGAGTATTATCCTCCCTTCATTTTATAGCTAAGAGAACCGAGGCTTCGGGAGATTAAACACATTGCTCTAAGTTCACGCAGATGGTAAGCGGTAGGGCCAGGATTTGACCGGTTCTACCTCCCTCCAGGGGAGCGGTTCTCAACCAGGGCCAATCCTGCCCCACCTCCCCAGGGGACATTTGGCAACGTCTGGAGATATTTCGGGGGGCGGATGCTGCTTTCATCTAGTGGGTTAAGGCCAGGGCTGCTGCTAAACATCCTACCAGGCTCAAGACAGCCCCCGACAACAAAGAGTCATCCAGCCCTAAATATCAACAGCGCTGAGGCTGAGGAATCCCGGTTTACAGGCTGTGCTGTGAAATATTACATTCCATCTGGCTTCTCTGTTCTCCTATCAATCTTTTCCTTTTAGCACAAATCCCTCTAGGATTTATTCCAATCCCACTGGACCACACATGGCTATATGAAGCCACCTCCAAGCCTTCTTGCCATGAGATGAGAAACGTCACAGTATCACGGTATCCTGGCACGGACTTCTCTCTCGTATGTTTAGAACTGTGAGATGCCTCCTGCCTCAGGGAAAGCAGCCTCAGGTCCACATTTTCTCTTCCTATCCTAACAGTAACCATGTGAAGTGAGAAATTACCCATTTAACAGTGGAGGCGCTGACTTGCTTAAGGTCAAGCGGCTAGAAATTCCCAGAACTGAAACCACACAAGCCCCCCAGTTCCCCCACCTGCATCCTTCCCTACGGTGGAGGCTCTCAGGCTTTAATAAGTTTTGCATCAATTGCAGGGCTGGCTTTTGAAGCTCCAGCCCCACCCCCAGAGCTCTGATTCAGGAAGTCCAGATTGGGGGTCCAGGAATAGGCATTTCTAACAAGCTCCCCACGGGGTTTTGATGCAATGGACCAAATTTTGAGGAATGCTGCTCTCTAGAATACTGGATATGAAGTGCATTTAATTGCAAAAATAAGAGCAAAGATATTGATTTTGTTTATTTTATAGTAAAAGTAATAAATGGGATGCAGATGAGCACATGTGTGCATGTGTACCCGGAGAGGGGACAGGCAGCCTCCGGGGGTCTCAAGAGTACTGACAAAAGTGTGGCCTTGAGCACCATAGGATTTGAGTTTTCCAACCCAATTTTGCCACATAGAGCTTTCTGATCCTCGGCTTTCTCCTGGTCTCTTAAGCCTTTATTCTGTCATCACTTACTATTTGTCAATAAAGCAGAACTAAAATTAATTATGTGCTTTTTAGAATGGTATTGGCATTAGACATTTACGTACGGGACACACTTAATTCAGTTACAAAGATCCACTAAGCTCTACTCAATAAATGCTTTTGGTTGTTGCTGTTTTCAGGAAGTGTGTGAATCGAGTCAGTTCAGCTTAAGTCTACGCGACACCAAGCACATGGCGTTTCCCCTTTGGCAGAGCAACGAGCACCCATAATCCAACAGCAGCTCGACGGGATGAAGCACCATCCCCCCACCACGCATTCCCCCTGCCCACTGAACCAGAATAAGCAGCATCGCCAAAGCATCTGAAACATTTTTAAGTTTATAAACATGCCTAAAGCAAAAGCACGTCTTTCCGGGTCTGATGAGAGCGCGCCAGCTGCCCCTTTCTCTCTCTTTCTTTTTATCTGATTGGGCTGCAAGCGAGGCTTTCATGAATGAACTGGAAGAGAGATGTCAAAACGTGGTCTGATGATCGCAATTAGAGTTTTCCTCTGTAATGGTGTGATTATGTCTGCCTTGCAAACCCCACCCACGTCAAGGCGGTCAGCTCCATCAGAGGAAGAGTGGGAGCTTCTCCAAGTCCCATCACAAACCACGCGGAGGTCAGGCAGGGGCGCAGGGATGCACGAGGTCTGGTTCCTGACTCAGGACAGCACGGGGCAGGGCAGCCAGACAGGCAGCCACGTTCATTCCATCAACACCTATCCACTGAGCTATCACCCTGTACGAGGCACACACAGAACGCGCAGCACGTAATAGCGATGGTGCAGACGTGAGCCCGTCCTCAAGATGCTCAGAGCCTGGTTCGGTGTCCAGATCGCTAGGAGGGGACATTCAACAGGATAGCCAGCCAGTGCAACTACCACTGCCAAAGTTATGAACGACAAGAAAGGGCTGAGAAAATGTCAGAGACATAAGGAGGCCAGAGAGACATGAGGACTTAATGCAATATGGTGCCCTGGATTGGATCCCGGAACAGAACAAGGACATTCGTGGAAAAACCGGTGAAATCCAAGCCTGGAATTTAGTGAACAGTAAGGTCAATGTCAGTTTCTTAGTTGTGACAAATGCGCTGCAGTGGGTGTTTTAACTTGCAGGAACTAATGGAGAAGAAAAATGTTAACAGTGTGGGGGGCAGTAGCGTGGTGTATAAGGGAAACCTCTTACTATCTTTAAGACTTTTCTGAAAATCTAAAACTATATCAAAATAAAAAGTATGTTTTTTAAAACACTGGGGAAGTTCTGATACAAATGCGTACCTCTTGGTTCTCATCCCAAAAATTCTGCAGTAAGTCTATCTTTCATTTCTTAGATTGGAAGCAACAAAACCTGACTCTGGTAGCTGTCCTTTCTGAGGCTGGGATGTCCAGCTGTGCTTCTATTAGATGAGATAACAGAGGTTGTCCTGACATGAGATATTATAAATTCTTTCCATATTTTCCTTTTAAAATGGAATTTAGCCAAAAAGCAGTGGGTATTTTAGGAACAAATGGATGAAACTTCAGGGAATTTTTTCTGTCCTTTTGTTGCCTGATATTCAGAATGCCAGAGAGAGAATGACATGTGTCACTTTCTTGTCCCTCGATGAGACATGGCAAAGCATCTTCCATGATTACCGGGCCAAGACTGAATGCAAACTGGGGAGGAGAAACGTCCCACGGGGAAATTAGGATGCTGTTTCTGGAAACATTGGGAATAAATGCTGGGCAGCGCAAAGAACAGGTAATCACACCTGCAGGGAGGCTGAGGAATATGCATTTTAACAGGAACCCTCCCCTGCCCCTGAGGGATTCTTTGGCAAAGGACTGAAGGCTCTCACCCGAGAACTGCTGGTCTAGTGGGGCAGAGCGACCCCAGACATGATACAAAGCAGATGCTATTTGTCGTCTAAGGAAAGCAGAAAATGTAATAGGAGCCTAGAGGGAGACAGAGAAAGACTGATCTTGACCACAGAGATGAGAGCAGGCACTATGGAAAAAGTGGCAGTGCGTAGGGTCCTGAAATATGGCTGAGATCTCAGAAGGCGGGGGGACTCACGGTGTGAGGGGTTCCTTATTCATATTTTCCCTTCGAAATAAAACAATCAGAGCAAAGGAGAAAAGGAGCAGTTGTGGTCCAGGGTGGCTAGACCCTGGGGAGCGTGGGGGGACGCAGCCAGAGATGGGGTGGAGAACAGCCCATTCCAGGGGGAGGAGAGCTCCTAAATGTCCTGCAAGGTGCTGCCCTGCTCCTGGGACCTCCTGCCCACAGAGCAATTCACATGGGCCTCCCTACACCCAGATCCTTCTGGTTCTTGCTTGTGCCTAGGTAGACTACCAACTCCCTGAGAATCTAAGAGGAAGAAACTGAATGCAGGAAGACAAAGAAGGAGGATGGTGGGATATGACTTAGGACCTGAACTATAGTCAGTTGCCCTGGGAGCTAAAGGATGGCGGGAGATTTGGCAGAATAAAGATGGCAAGAATTGGATGGATGCGAGAAATTATGGAGATACCATTTCTGACTTCCACTCGGGGGATCAGAGGTGAATGGGTGTGCTTTGCTACAGAGACGCACACAGGCGTGGGGTCCGGGAGCCCCGTTGAACAAGGAGGGGCCGCTCACCTCCATGCTTTGGGCAATGTCATCAGGGTGGAATGCCGGAAGAGCTGTCCAGATGAACCCAAAGAGACAAGGTCCTTTTGCTGAGACAATGGTGCTGAGTTTCAAGTCTGAAGAGTAAAGGAGATGCAGAGCTCAAGGGCTGATCAGTGAGGTCTATTGTCAGGACGATCACACTGTGCTGTCGGACTAAGGTTGAGGAAAGAGGGCAAGAAACGCAATGTGAGTAGGAAGCGAGCCTGCAGCTCGATGTTATGTGCCTGACCTTCCTGATGGGTGTGCCAACACATTTTACAGATAGGAAAACTGAGGCCCAGATAGAGACCCTGGTCCAGGGTCAAGAGATATTTATCAAGTGCCTCTGTTAGGAACTGAAGATACAAAACCCCTGCTCTTGAAGGGCATAGATTCAAGTAGGGAATCAGACACTAAATAAAGGAATATATAATATATGCCAGGCTATTTCTAGAAAAACAATGGAATAAATGCTGGGCAGCAGCAGGGTAAGGAGATGGGTAGGCAGGCAGAGAGATTTGCTGTCACCCTGAATTTCTTCCTTTTGATTCAGGATATCGAACTTTGTAAAATATAAGAGAAGGATAATCAGATTACTTAGAAGACAAATTGTGAATTAACCAAGTAGAGTTTGGACCATGAGGGGATCATTTTATGATGAGTGAGAAGCGTCGAGAGCAGCCTGGGATGGTCGACTAGAATCAGAAAGACCCAGGGTTGAATCTCATCAGCTCTACTGTGTGACCCTGTGCAAGTTACTTAACCTCTTTGATTCCCTTTGAATCTTATCTGTAGAGTAGATGCAGGGATACTTCTTCAAACGTTTGTGTTGAGGATTAGGAATAACGTACGTAAAGTGTTAGTAAACATATTCTTGTAGGGCACACAAATCGTCAAAGAAAGTAGAAACTTTTGTTTCCTCTCCTGGGAAGTGAGTCTGAAAACCCAGCCAGTACTGTCTACTCTCTTTCTCTTGACAATTTAAATTGAATTAAATGGATGGAGATGATTTAATGTAAACAGTGTAACTCAGAAGAAGCTGTGTATTACTTGCTGCTATCTCATCCCATAAAAGGCCCTGATTTCTGTAGTTGCTAAGATCTGACTGTCCCATTCTTCCTTCAATCCAATGAGCCAGTCCACATGGTTCTAGTAAATTCCCTTTTTGCTCATTACCCGGAGAAGTTGCTTCTAAAAAACACTTTAACTGATTCAGTTAATATTACTAACGTTATTAGGAGTGTTTGGAATATTTTGGAATATTTGAAATATGGAATATTTTAATCACCACATAGCATTATTACACTGAATATTAGTGTTATCATCTTTCTCAAAAGTAAAAATCTTGGGCTTCCCTGGTGGCACAGTGGTTGAGAGTCCGCCTGCCGATGCAGGGGACACGGGTTCGTGCCCCGGTCCGGGAAGATCCCACATGCCGCGGAGCGGCTGGGCCCGTGAGCCATGGCCGCTGAGCCTGCGCGTCCGGAGCCTGTGCTCCGCAACGGGAGAGGCCACAGCAGTGAGAGGCTCGCGTACCGCAAGAAAAAAAAAAAAAAAAGTAAAAATCTTAACTGGGTCTTAGGTTCAGGGATGAAGGAAAGACATTGGGACTCTACACATATTAATAGATACTAGATTGCTCCTCTCCCACCCTCCCCCGTCCCCCATCCTTGATAGCTGAGGAAATGCCATATGCTTTGTCTAAAATGCAAAGGACATTTTATCAAGATCTTGGCCTTGAGAGGAAAGGCTGAAGCTTCAACAGCTTTCCTGCACACCGCAGTGGATGCTGGAAACAATCCTGGATTTGAGTGCCCATCTCAGAAGTGTGGAGCTCAGAGGGGCACAAGTGGGAACTCAAACCCCAGAGACGCAAGGGTGCTAAGACTGGAAGGGCCCTTGTAGATGCATCAACTATCCTGTGTTTCTCAGACAGGAGTAGACATGTGTGTCCATCCCACTCCAAAATCTGATTATATTTTATCCAACTGCTGTGCCAATTTGACTCGGAAACTGTTATGTTAGATGAGAATCAACACAAACTTTCATGGATGTTTGTGGTCTCTTGCTAATCCTTAAGAAATTTCTCTCTTTAGCTCAGTTGGCTCGAGCTCTGTCTCCAGCTGTTCAGAGTGGATGCCAACCCATTTTACAAATGGAAAGACTGAGGCCCAAATGGAGAGCCTGGTCCAGGGTCACACAGAGAACAAGGATCAGGGCCGATCTTAGAACCAGGTCTCCTACTTTTCCAGCCCAATTAGGAAGATTGGGAGTTAAAGGGAGAAGAAAACATTGTGGTGGCTTTTGTTTGCTTTTGTTTTAAATCAAGTGTGAGGTTTTTTTTTTCTGGGTATACTCTTGGTGTTTTGATCTGCAATTCGGAGGAGGTAGACTCATCCTGTGAGCTGTGCTTTTCTCCACCTTGTGGTTCTCCATTCCCATCCCTGCCCATGGCTGAGGAAGGGCACACAGGGCTGGTCTAACAATGCAAACTAAACCTACTATTTATTTGTGAACGCCTGCTGGGTTGCCAGGCAAAGTTGGAGCTTCTTGAACGGGCTTTGGTAGAAGAAATCTGAATCATCAAAAATAATTCTAAATAAGATCTGTATCTATTGGAGGCCTGAGATGAGAGCTCCTTCTATGTCCTACAAAGGTGCCTTTCACACAGCTTCCTCCCACCTGAATCCCCAGCCAGTTAAAATCCTAGCCATCCTTTTTCTTTTCATTATTAAATATTGACGATAACGCTTGGACGCATGTGCGTGTGTTTTCTTTAAATAATATTTAAGAGAAATAATATTCCTTTTAAGTAATTTTGATCACATGTATATTTAAACATTTTCTCCTAAATTTTCTGTTTACCATTTCCTGAGAAATTTATGTTATTATGAACCCTTCACAGATGTCACTTAGGAAAGCTGCATAACTTTGATCCAGTAACAGTTCCATAATCATCCCCTGCTTGTGCGTAATTGAGATCATTTTTGCTTTTTTTTGGCTGATAATTTAATTAATAAATATAAGCATCTTTTTTTTCCTAGCCCTTCAAATAGATCACAAAAATGGAATAGCTGACATGCCAGACTCCCTGTAGGGTGTGAATGTGGCCATTTTAGCTTCTTCTTCCCAGCCGTGGAGAATTTCATTGAAGGAAAAAAAATCACTCGCCAATTGATCGATAAAGTCTAATTGTTCACTTATCTTCTGTTTACTCCCGAAGTCGACCTTTTGTCCATGTTCTCCAACCAGTTACATTCCTTCTTCGGTAAACACTTTTGTATTCCACTGTCCTTCTATTTTCCAAGGCCCTTCGCACATCCTACTTCTCCCATTAGGGGCTTTCAACGTCTCTGCAGCACACAGGAATCGTCCTCCTGTTCTACAGTTCTGAGTGCCAAGAGCACAATCAAATCGCAGTAATTACACGTGACTGTAAAGAAAGCACTTGGGTAGAAGTATGATCTCTCCAAAGGGAGAATGAGCACAGCTTTGCTGCTCGGACACAGTGCATACTTGGTCAATGTTGAAGGGAGGGAGTAGGAGGGGCAAAGAGGTAAGGCAGGCCGACATCTTTCTGTCATCACCTGGCCTCCAGGAGGCTGGGGATCACAGCAGAGGAGAGATACCAGGAGATCTGGGTCTGCAATCTGAGTAAGTACCTGCACTCCACTTTCACCAAACTCACAGGCTATCACGGCATCAACACTGCTTCCCTACGAACTACAGATGGGACCTGGCCGACTTCTAACACACTGAAGGCTTTGCAGAGACAGGGCTAAGTCATTAATGAAAACCTACAAGGTACTCTTCAGATGAGCCAACTTTTAAACAACGCCGGATTTCCAACATAAAGGCCAATCCCATGGCAAACCACAGTTAAGAAAATATCGCACTTGAAAACAAAAAGCCTATAAACAGACTCTTCTGGCTGATCATTGTTTCTAGCGACCCTTTTCATTGTCAGTTATGTAAGAAGTTTAATTCCATCTTTTTTACAGTATCTCACCTATAAGGAAAGGGTAATCATGCTTCCGAATTATGTTAATTATGCTGAGCTATTGCCAGATCTAGACGTGGGAAGAGGAATCACTGCAGCCTATTTTTTTTTAATTAACCTCTTGTCCCCTAGGCTTATCGCATCCCAGAAAATGAAAGCCATATATTTTAGAATCTGTATGCCAAATTCTATGTGTAATTCGGTGGAAAATCCCTAGCAATAAAGGGGGAAGCTATAAAATGACCAGCAGTTCGCTGGGTCCCTGGAAACCTTAGATAACATTTTGCAAACTTCCCAACTTTTCTTTAAACCCCACTTGAATCTCAAACCTCAGAGTGTATCTCACTGCTGCCTGAAACTACACCACAGATCCAGTGCTGCTGATTACCACAGGACCAGGGGCGAAGGCCAGGATGAGCCTCTGTTTGCTTTCTGAACAGTTAGATATAGTAAGGAATCTGAAACTTATGTGTTTAGTTATTAAGGAATCTGTAACTTACGTATATTAAGGAACCTGAACCTCCACTCCAAAGACCAATGGATCGAGAAGTCTGAGAAAGTGAGTGAGTGAGTGAGTGAGTGAGAGTGTGTGTGTGTGTGTGTGTGTGTGTGTGTGTGTGTGGGAGGGAGGAGAGGGAAATTGAGGACAGCAGCTCTGACTTAGTTGGTCTAATGCCAAACACAGCAAGAGAGACAATCATGAGTCCATCATCTATTTTAATGCTATGACATAATTTGCTATTATGTGCCCAGTCCTATGCAAGGTATTGTTTTGTTTTTTTAAGATGCAGATATGTGATTTGTCCTTATATAAAGTAAGTATGTTGGAGCATATACGTGGGATGTGTGTGTAGAGGTTAACATTCATTAAACACTACTCGGTGTCCTAAAATTACACACTATTAACATTTCTTCTTTAGAACCTTATGCATTACGTGTTACCCTCCTCTGTGAAATGGAAATAATGATAGCCACATCTAAACGTTAAACAACTTTCCTAAGTAGTGGGAAAGCTAGGATGTGAACACAGCTTTTCCCACTGCATCAGGATCCATGAGGCCACACCCGCCATCCAATATGAATAATGACCCCTGTCGTGTGTAGACTGCTTAAGGGTTTATGACATGCTTTCCTACACGTTGTCTCCTACAGTCTTCTCAGCAAAATTGTGACCTTATCACCCTATTTTAGAGAGGAAGAGATGGAGGCTTGGAGACATGATACTTTATTTAGGAAGATAACTATGGGTAACACAGAAACACACTGAGCAAAACAGGAATCCCTAAGTATGGAAATTGAATCAAGTCATTCTTCTGCTTAACACCTGTGGTCCACAGGATGCCAACTCAGCATCTCAAGGTACAGCCAAGGCTCTGATGACCCAGCCTCAGTGCCTCCTCCTACATCCTCTCAGCCTCCAACCTCCACATTCCGGCCACAACAAACTCTCTTCAGCTCCTCTCTACCACCATAGTGTCTCTAAGCACTGGGCCCCCCTACATGTTCTTTTCTCTCTCTGGAACTTTCCAATTCCTACCACACCTCTTCCCATTTCCATCTGGTTAACCTCTACACCCTTCTGCTCTCTCAATTTACATGTCACTTCCTCGGGGATGCCTTCCCTGAATCCCACAGGTGTGTCCGAGACGCCCCTCCCGTGTGCTTCCCCAGCCCAATTCCTCCCCAACACAGCACTTTGTGTGCAATATCGTGATGGACTATTTATTTCGCCATATCCCAATCATAACTCCATAATCTTCAGGAAGGTGGGGTCTGCAACACCCCAATAGCCCTACAGGGCTGACCCACTATGAATGTATCCCAATGCTTTGACCACTCTTAGAGTTTCTACCCCTTTGTCAGGTAGCGAGATGTAAAGAAGGCCTGAGGAAGTTAAGGGGGACTCTTCGGGTGAGGTCAGGCTAGACTCTGATCTTAAATGGTGGGCTGAACTTGCAGAGGGAAGGGAAGAGGAAAGGACATCCTCCACGTGGGAAACAGCATCCGGTCTATTGAGCGTGACATTTCCATGGAACAGGGACAAGCTTGGTCAGGCTCAGGAGGAAGCTCAGGTCTTCCTTGTGTTACAGCCCATGCTCCTTCCACAGAGAGTCCCACATAATAATGTATGTTAATCTTGTATCCTGCGACCTTGCTGAATTTGTTTATCAGTTCTAGTAGTTTTTGTGTGGAGTCTTTAGGATTTCCTATATATATATAGTATCTATACTATATATATATATATAGTATCATATCATCTGCAAATGATGCCAATTTTACCTCTTCCCTTCCCATTTGGATACCTTTTCTTTCTTTTTTTTAAAACATCTTTATTGGAGTATAATTGCTTTACAATGGTGTGTTAGTTTCTGCTTTATTACAAAGTGAATCAGCTATACATATACACATGTCCCCATATCTCTTCCCTCTTGCATCTCCCTCCCTCCCACCCTCCATATCCCACCCCTCTAGGTGGTCACAAAGCACCGAGCTGATCTCCCTGTGCTATGCGGCTGCTTCCCACTAGCTGTCTACCTTATGTTTGTTAGTTTGTATATGTCCATGACTCTCTCTTGCCCTGTCACAGCTCACCCTTCTCCCTCCCTTTATCCTCAAGTCCATTCTCTACATCTGCCTCTTCATTCCTGTCTTGCCCCTAGGTTCTTCAGAACATTTTTTTGTTGATTCCATATATATGTGTTAGCATACGGTATTCGTTTCTCTCTAACTTACTTCACTCTGTATCAGTCTCTAGGTCCATCCACCTCACTACAAATAACTCAATTTCGTTTCTTTTTATGCCTGGGTAACATTCCATCGTATATATGTGCCACATCTTCTTTATCCATTCATCTGTCGATGAACACTTAGGTTGATTCCATGTCCTGGCTATTGTAAATAGAGCTGCAATGAACATTGTGGCACATGACTCTTTCTGAATTATGTTTTTTTCAGGGTATATGCCCAGTAGTGAGATTGCTGGGTCATATGGTAGTTCTATTTTTAGTTTTTTAAGGAACCTCCATACTGTTCTCCATAGTGGCTGTATCAATTTACATTCCCACAACAGTGCAAGAGGGTTCCCTTTTCTCCACACCCTCTCCAGCATTTATTGTTTCTAGATTTTCTGATGATGCCCATTCTAACTGGTGTGAGGTGATATCTCATTGTAGTTTTGATTTGCATTTCTCTAATGAATAGTGATTTTAAGCATCCTTCCATGTGTTTGTTTGCAATCTGTATATCTTCTTTGGATAAATGTCTATTTAGGTCTTCTGCCCATTTCTGGATTGGGTTGTTTGCTTTTTTGATATTGAGCTGCATGAGCTGCTTGTATATTTTGGATATTAATCCTTTGTCTGTTGCTTCGTTTGCAAATATTTTCTCCCATTCTGAGGGTTGTCTCTTCTTCTTGTTCATGGTTTCCTTTGGTGTGCAAAAGCTTTGAAGTTTCATTAGGTCCCATTTGTTTATTTTTGTTTTTATTTCCATTTCTCTAGGAGGTGGATCAAAAAGGATCTTGCTGTGATGTATGTCATAGAGTGTTCTGCCTATGTTTTCACGAAGAGTTTTACAGTGCATGGCCTTACATTTAGGTCTTTAATCCATTTTGAGCTTATTTCTGTATACAGTGTTAGGGAGTGTTCTAATTTCATTCTTTTTCATGTAGCTGTCCAGTTTTCCCAGCACCACGTATTGAAGAGGCTGTCTTTTCTCCATTGTATATTCTTGCCTCCTTTATCAAAGATAAGGTGACCATATGTGCGTGGGTTTATCTCTGGGCTTTCTATCCTGTTCCATTGATCTATCTTTCTGTTTTTGTGCTAGTACCATACTGTCTTGATTACTGTAGCTTTGTAGTATTGTCTGAAGTCAGGGAACCTGATTCCTCCAGCTCCATTTTTCATTCTCAAGATTGCTTTGGCTATTCGGGGTCTTTTGTGTTTCCATACAAATTGTGCATTTTTTTGTTCTAGTTCTGTGAAAAATGCCATTGGTAGTTTTATAGGGATTGCATTGAATCTGTAGATTGCTCTGGGTAGTACAGCCATTTTCACAATGTTGATTCTTCCAATCCAAGAACATGGTATATCTCTCCATCTGTTTATATCTGTTTGTATCATCTTTTATTTCTTTCATCAGTGTCTTACAGTTTTCTGCATACAGGTCTTTTGTCTCCTTAGGTAGGTTTATTCCTAGGTATTTTATTTTTTTTGTTGCAATGGTAAATGGGAGTGTTTCCTTAATTTCTCTTTCAGATTTTTCATCATCAGTGTATAGGAATGCAAGGGATTTCTGTGCATTAAAGTAGTAGTATCCTGCTACTTTACCAAATTCATTGATTAGCTCTAGTAGTTTTCTGGTAGCATCTTTAGGATTCTCTATATATAGTATCATGTCATCTGCAAACAGTGACAGCTTTACTTCTTCTTTTCCGATTTGGATTCCTTTTATTTCCTTTTCTTCTCTGATTGCTGTGGCTAAAAATTCCAAAACTATGTTGAATAATGGTGGTGAGAGTGGGCAAACTTGTCTTGCTCTGATCTTAGTGGAAATGGTTTCAGTTTTTCACCATTGAGAACGATGTCAGCTGTGGGTTTGCCATATATGGCCCTTATTGTGTTGAGGTAAGTTCCCTCTATGCCCACTTTCTGGAGGGTTTTTATCATAAATGAGTGTTGAATTTTTGTTGAAAGCTTTTTCTGCATCTGTTGAGATGATCATATGGTTTTTCTCCTTCAATTTGTTAATATGGTTTATCACATTGATTGATTTACATATATTGAAGAATCCTTGCATTCCTGGGATAAACCCCACTTGATCATGGTGTATGATCCTTTTAATGTGCTGTTGGATTGTGTTTGCTAGTATTTTGTTGAGGATTTTTGCGTCTATGTTCATCAGTGATATTGGCCTGTAGTTTTCTTTTTTTGGTGACATCTTTGTCTGTTTTGGGGTACCTTTTATTTCTTATTCTTGTCTTATTGCTGTGGCTAGGACTTCCAATACTGTGTTGAATAAAAGAGGTGATAGTGGGCATCCTTGTTTTGTTTCAGATTTTAGCGGGAAGGCTTTCAGCTTTTCAAGTCCCACATAATATGAACACTGGGTCCCTCAAGTGGAAAGAATGGAGCAGGATACTTAACATTCCACTTCTGAGAAATCAAGGGCACATCATCATCACAGCACAGATGCAATGGAAGGATCATGAGCAGGACTCTCTGGGTATGATGAAATCTGCGCTTTTGGAGTACTCTTCTGAATCCATGTGAAGGAAACAAAAGGAGGGGAAGTGGGTGGCAACCTGGGAAAACATAATAAGCTATCTTGCAGTGGTCCAGGAGAGAGAATGAAAGGGAAGAGATGGTTAAAGAGGTATTTAGAAAGTGTTGGAGAGGAGGGGTAGGAAGAGCAAGGCTGATCAATAATTCAGATTGTTCTTCTCTGAACAAACAGCCCTGGGAAGACATATGCTGGTGAATCTTTAATAACTGGCTCTTGATGGAGGAGCTCTGGCTTGTAGGGCCATGGTGTAAATACTCCCACTATGTCCACTTCCCATGGTGTAAACACTCTCAGCACGGCTGATTTCAAGCTATCAGCATAACTCCTCTGAACTCAGAGCTGGGAGGAGTCGAGTACAGTCAGCTCTCGCGAGCCAGCAGGAGCCACTGCCAGTACATCACTGGCCCTGAGACACAGAGGGTCCAAGATGAGAGCAAAGTAAAAATGCCCCAGTGCCCAGAGGAGCCCTGCTCTACTTGGATGCTCAGCAGTTATTATAGGTCCACAGTAAGTGACTGAGGATGCTAGTCTGGAGAATGAATCATAAACATAGCAGCTTCCACTTAACAAGTGCCGTCTGAGAGCAGGCACCATGCTGAGCAGTACTAACACACAACCTCATTTCATCCTCAAAACCACTCTGGGGAGTAGGTGTTCATTTTCCACAGATGAGAAAACGGAGGCATAGAGAGGTTAACTTATTTGTTCAAACTCACAAAGCAAGTAGGTAAAAGGAGAAGAGATTTAAACATATGTTTGTCTAACACCAGCACCCAGCTTCTACTGCTCCTCAATGTCTCTTCCTACCAGATCAGAGTGGGAAGAGCTGTAAGAGACTCACCTTAATGAGGGAAGTGGGGGAAGAAATTAAAGACTGATGCCCACAGTATAAACCTAACCCACATACACCGTGCACGCTGAAAGTCTGTAACTCCCGCCAAACAGCAACACTACAGACCCCACCTCCAGCCCCACACCAGATTCCTGATGTGATTTTCTTACAACCTTCTCCCTAGATTCCTGAAAGGGAAGAAAATGATAAAGCAATAGGAAAATGAGTTATATCTATTTCACAATAAATTAACAGCATTCCTCTGTATCTGTACACTGGACACACATCTGAAACAGAAATACAGCCCTTGGCCCCAATTTCCCACTTCTCAGTCCTGTATGACTTATCGCCCAGTCACTTAATATCACCCAAACTGAATGTTCCTGATCATAGCAGCCCGAGGGGAGAATAAAGTTTCACATTTAATATGAGTCGTACCACCATTCTCAACGAGCACACACACCATGATGAGATGACGTTTAGATGGATGATGTATTTGCAGAGCCAACAAAACACGTCTTGCTCATACTCTTGTGTTTTTTAGTAAAGATGCAGAAATCAGTTAAGCTCACTGGTTGAGACCAACATTTTCAGCGTCACTCAGACTAGGATTTGAGATGTCATTTTAGAGGGAAAAGCTTGCTGTTGGGAAATACATAGGAAGCCAGAAGGAGGGGCAAACAGTTCAAGATAATGGGGATTCATCATCACAATGCAGAGTCCGCCTTGGGTGGGGTGGTAGCCAGACTCCTAGATGGCCCCCAAGACCCTCACTTCCTAGCTGGTGTTCATGCCTTTGTGTAGTTCCCTCTGATCATGAACAGGGCTGAAATGACGGTATGTGCCTTCCGAGGTGAGCTTATAAAAAACACAGCAGAGCTTCTCCCTTGCCCTCTCTTAGATCACTCCTTCTGGAGGAAGCAATGACCCCTCCATGGAAACACAGCATCCCAGTGGAGAGGTCCACACATGGCGAGGAAATGAAACCTCTGGGTAACAGCCAGCACTGACCTGGCAGGGATGAGTGTACAATCTTGGAAACAGACCTCCAGTCCCAGTCACCCCTTTGGATGACGACAGCCCCAGCAGATGTCCTGAATGCAACTTCACAAGAGATTCTGAGCTGCTCCCAAATTCCTGACTCACAAAAACTGTGGGAGATGATACAGGTCTATTGTTGTTTTAATCTGCTAAATTTGAGAGTAACTTGTTACCCAGAATACAAAATCAATACAGATGGTGATGGAGGCTGGGTTCCCTGTAACCAGACCCTTAGGCTGGGATTTGAGTGCACATCATTTATTGAGGGAGTTCACTTCAGGAGAAACCTGTAAGGAGGGGGTAAGACAGGAAAGGAAGGAGAAAGGGCTGAACAAGGAGTGGTCTTGGGTATGTTTCAGCCTCTGCTTGGTCCAGAGAGGCTCCGGAGGATAAATGGCACCACTGGGTTGTCTTCCTTGAAACAAGGGGATCAGGCTGTGGTCCCCATACCTCCACCAGCCAATGGCTGTGGGCTCTCTCTGTTGGGGCATAACTTCCTGACTAAGGCAACTCTTACCAGTGGGAAGAAATTCTCCATTCATTGAAAAGCGGTAGATGAGAGCCAACTCTCCCCAAGCCGGGAGAAGGGTCCCCCTGTTTGATAAAAGGCCTCTGGGCTGGGCTCCACAGCCCTGCTGCCAATGGGAAACCTTGAGTGACTTCTCTCTCCTATGGGGCTCCCCCTTTTACTTCCCAACAGGGTGGCCCTGCAGGATTTCACCGCTCAAGCTGCTGTTCCTCTTCAGTGCTTATTCTTATCTAGCAGGTTCTTTTACCCACTTGGAAGCAGAGATGGGTTAAGATTCCTGTGGGTTCCAGGGGGAATGAGTATATGTTTATGTCCCGGAAAAAGAAAATAAAAGAGTGGAAAGAAGAGGCATTGTGATTCTGTGCAGAGCCTTCACGCAGGTTAACAATTCTAAGTCCAAGTATCCCTGATACCCTACAAGCTGAGAAACTGCCATCCTCAGAATGGCCCCAAGGCTTTATGCTTCCCCTCCACCCTGCCCCAGTAAGACCACCATGTTGAAAGCTGTGACAACACTTCCCGACTCCCTTCTCTGCTCCGGTGTTTTTCCTTAGCACTTAAAAACATCAAATACATGAAACAGTTGAACGATTCATCTTATGTATTGTCTGTCTCCCCCACTGAGCTCCACAGAGGTGGGATTTTTTTTTTCTTTTTTGTTCCCTGTTCTATTCCTAGCACTTGAAATAGGTTGGCACACAATACATGCTCTCTCAATATTTATTGAATTAACACATAAGCAAATGGTTGCTTCACATTTGCATGCAAACACAGATTCTGCTATTTACTGGCAGCGTGAGTCCCCCAACCCGAGAGCTCTCTGCCTAGAGTCTGGCATGCCTTCAGGGGCCTCAGGGAACTCAAATGGTAAAGGGTTACCTTTCTCTTTATTTTCTCTACTTGTCCCTTTTCAGAAGCAACAGCTTATCTCTTCCTGAGAAAGGAAAAGTATCTCTGTTCAAAATATGATTTCGAAAACAAACTTGTAGTTGCCTGGGGGGGGGGGGTGGGGAAGGGATGGACTGGAAGTTTGGGGTTAGTAGATGCAAACTATTACGTTTAGAATGGATAAACTACAAGGTCCTACGGTATAGCACAGGGAACTATATCCTATTTCCTGGAATAAACCATAATAATGGAAAAGAATATTAAAAAAGAATGTAGAAGAAATCAAAGAGAAAATTAAAAAATACCTAGAAACAAATGACAATGGAGACACGATGACCCAAAACCTATGGGATGCAGCAAAAGCAGTTCTAAGAGGGAATTTTATGGCAATACAATCCTACCTTAAGAAATAGGAAACATCTCAAATAAACAACCTAAACTTGCACCTAAAGCAATTAGAGAAAGAAGAACCAAAAAAATCCCAAAGTTACCAGAAGGATAGAAATCATAAAAATCAGATCAGAAATAAATGAAATAGAAATGAAGAAAACGATAGCAAAGATCAATAAAACTAAAAGCTGGTTCTTTGAGAAGATAAACAAAATAGATAAACCATTAGCCAGACTCATCAAGAAAAAAAGGGAGAAGACTCAAATCAATAGAATTAGAAATGAAAAAGGAGAAGTAACAACTGACACTGCAGAAATACAAAAGATCATGAGAGATTACCACAAGCAACTCTATGCCAATAAAATGGACAATCTGGAAGAAACGGACAAATTCTTAGAAATGCACAACCTGCCAAGACTGAATCAGGAAGAAATAGAAAATATGAACAAACCAATCACAAGCACTGAAATTGAAACTGTGAATAAAAATCTTCCAACAAACAAAAGCCCAGGACCAGATGGCTTCACAGGCGAATTCTATGAAACATTTAGAGAAGAGCTAACACCTATCCTTCTCAAACTCTTCCAAAATATAGCAGAGGGAGGAACACTCCCAAACTCATTCTATGAGGCCACCATCACCCTGATACCAAAACCAGACAAAGATGTCACAAAGAAAGAAAACTACAGGCCAATATCACTGATGAACATAGATGCAAAAAGCCTCAACAAAATACTAACAAACACAATCAAACAGCACATTAAACGGATCATACGTCATGATCAAGTGGGGTTTATTCCAGGAATGCAAGGATTCTTCAATATACGCAAATCAATCAATGTGATAAACCATATTAACAAACTGAAGGAGAAAAACCATATGATCATCTCAATAGATGCAGAGAAAGTTTTTGACAAAATTCAACACCCATTTATGATAAAAACCCTGCAGAAAGTAGGCATAGAGGGAACTTTCCTCAACATAATAAAGGCCATATATGACAAACCCACAGCCAACATCATCCTCAATGGTGAAAAACTGAAACCATTTCCACTAAGATCAGGAACAGGACAAGGTTGCCCAGGCTCACCACTCTTATTCAACATAGTTTTGGAAGTTTTAGCCACAGCAATCAGAGAAGAAAAGGAAATAAAAGGAATCCAAATCGGAAAAGAAGAAGTAAAGCTGTCACTGTTTGCAGATGACATGATACTATATATAGAGAATCCTAAAGATGCTACCAGAAAACTACTAGAGCTAATCAATGAATTTGGTAAAGTAGCAGGATACAAAATTAATGCACAGAAATCTCTGGCATTCCTATACACTAATGATGAAAAATCTGAAAGTGAAATCAAGAAAACACTCCCATTTACCACTGCAACAAAAAGAATAAAATATCTAGGAATAAACCTACCTAAGGAGACAAAAGACCTGTATGCAGAAAATTATAAGACACTGATGAAAGAAATTAAAGATGATACAAATAGATGGAGAGATATACCATGTTCTTGGATTGGAAGAATCAACATTGTGAAAATGACTGTATTACCCAAAGCAATCTACAGATTCAGTGCAATCCCTATCAAACCACCACTGGCATTTTTCACAGAACTAGAAAAAAAATTGCACAATTTGTATGGAAACACAAAAGACCCCGAATAGCCAAAGCAATCTTGAGAACGAAAAACGGAGCTGGAGGAATCAGGCTCCCTGACTTCAGACTACACTACAAAGCTACAGTGATCAAGACAGTATGGTACTGGCATAAAAACAGAAATATAGATCAATGGAACAAGATAGAAAGCCCAGAGATAAACCCACACACATATGGTCACCTTATCTTTGATAAAGGAGACAGGAATGTACAGTGGAGAAAGGACAGCCTCTTCAATAAGTGGTGCTGGGAAAACTGGACAAAAGAATGTAAAAGAATGAGATTAGATCACTCCCTAACACCATACACAAAAATAAGCTTAAAATGGATTAAAGACCTAAATATAAGGCCAGAAACTATCAAACTCCTAGTGGAAAACAGGCAGAACACTCTATGACATAAATCACAGCAAGATCCTTTTTGACCCACCTCCTAGAGAAATGGAAATAAAAACAAAAATAAACAATTGGGACCTAATGAAACTTAAAAGCTTTTGCACAGCAAAGGAAACCATAAACAGGACCAAAAGACAACCCTCAGAATGGGAGAAAATATTTGCAAATGAAGCAACTGACAAAGGATTAATCTCCAAAATTTATAAGCCGCTCATGCAGCTCAATAACAAAAAAACAAACCACCCAATCCAAAAATGCGCAGAAGACCTATATAGACATTTCTCCAAAGAAGATATACAGACTGCCAACAAACACATGAAAGAATGCTCAACATCATTAATCATTAGAGAAATGCAAATCAAAACTACAATGAGATATCATCTCACACCATTCAGAATGGCCATCATCAAAAAATCTAGAAACAATAAATGCTGGAGAGGATGTGGAGAAAAGGGAACACTCTTGCAGTGCTGGTGGGAATAGAACTGCAAATAGAACTACCATATGACCCAGCAATCCCACTACTGGGCATATACCCTGAGAAAAACATAATTCAAAAAGAGTCATGCACCAAAATGTTCATTGCAGCTCTATTTACAATAGCCTGGAGATGGAAACAACCTAAGTGTCCATCAACAGATGAATGGATAAAGAAGATGTGGCACATATATACAATGGTCTATTACTCAGCCATAAAAAGAAACGAAATTGAGCTATTTGTAATGAGGTGGATAGACGTAGAGTCTGTCATACAGAGTGAAGTAAGTCAGAAAGAGAAAGACAAATACCGTATGCTAACACATGTATATGGAATTTAAGAAAAAAAAATGTCATGAAGAACCTAGGGGTAAGACAGGAATAAAGACACAGACCTACTAGAGAATGGACTTGAGGATATGGGGAGGGGGAAGGGTAAGCTGTGACAAAGCGAGAGAGAGGCATGGACATATATACACTACCAAACGTAAGCTAGATAGCTAGTGGGAAGCAGCCGCATAGCACAGGGAGATGAGCTCGGTGCTTTGTGACCGCCTGGAGGGGTGGGATAAGGAGGGTGGGAGGGAGGGAGACGCAAGACGGAAGAGATATGGGAACATATGTATATGTATAACTGATTTACTTTGTTATAAAGCAGAAACTAACACACCATTGTAAAGCAATTATACTCCAATAAAGCTGTAAAAAAAAAGAATGTAAATATGTGTATAACTGAGTCACACTGTTGTACAGCAGGAATTAGCACAACATTGTAAATCAACTATACTTCAATTAAAAAAAAAAGATGATTTGCAATCAGGAAGCCTGCAAAAACAGCCGTGCTGAGTATTTCTGGGGGAACCCAGTGGAATGTGCAATGCCCGGCTGCCTCCAGGCTGTCCCCAGCGCTAATGAATTATGTCCATCTTTACCATCAACTGGGGTCACAAGTAAGAGTATTGTTCTTGGACAGGAACACGGGTCCTCGAGAAACTCACGCTTGGGGTGACCTCACTCGGAGGTCAGACTGTCTGTGTCTCTCCGGGGCAGACACAAGGAGAGTTTGAATTACAGCCTCAGGAAGCTCCCTCCTCTGTGCGCTTAGATTTGGACTTCCCCTAAGTCCCCACAGGAAAAGTGGGCAAAGTAAGGTGTCAGTGAAAGAACTCAGGTCCAGAAAATGTTACAGGAGTCAACATCCATCAGGGTTTAAATTAAAAAGCGTGCATGCATGTGTGTGTGTGTGTTGGAGGGTGGGGGGAGATGGCAGGAAACATGAGAAAAGAGACAGCAAAATTCCTTAAATAAGGCTTGAATCTCTAACTTAAAAGGTCTTTTGAGCTTGCCTATAGAGAAAGAGAATGGACCTCATCATTACCCACTAAGTGCCTGTGACGCACTGCAACTGCCAATCCCCTGAAAACACTGTGGACAAATCCTAATTTCCCAGATTCTGTTGTTTAAAAGGCAATGAATTTTCTATGTATGGTAATCCCGTAATTTTGTAAACAGCTACCATACCAAATTCTTTTAAATTTGTAATAGTTTCTTATGTATGTTCTGGGTTTCCCCATAAAATCGTTTTTTGTGTGTGTGCAAATAATAATGAGTTTATACCCATTTTTAAAAAAAATGCAATGAAAATAGTTTCCGTTTGTTGAGGACCCATTTTGTGTTAGGATCTGAGCTCTTTTACACCTTTCTCATCTTGACCACAATGCTATGATATTTTTGAGTAAAAGAAAGCCATCAAAGCTCGGAGAGCTCAGGTGACTCTCCAGAAAGGGCAAGATCAAGACTCAGGTTGAAGTCTGCCCAACTCCGGTGGCTGTAGTGTCTGCCTCTGTTCAGCTGAGGGATGGCAGGAAAGCTTAGCCATTCCTGCCGACCTGTTTATTTCCCTTTTCTTTATGTCCATTCCCTTCTGTCCCCTGCTTGCCTCTATACTCGAGGAAACTACATTTCCCATGTTCCATTGCCTTTGGACTCCTGGATGGGTTTGACCAATCAGAGGCGCCAGCAGAAACTATTAGGTATAAACTAAGCGATAAGGATCTATTGTAAAACATAGGGAATAGAGCCAATATTTTACAATGACTATAAGTGGAGTATAAGCTTTAAAAATTGTGAATCACTACATGCATCCCAATGTTCATTGCAGCCCTATTTACAATAGCCAAGACATAAAAGAAACCTAAATGTCCACTGACAGGTGAATGGATAAAGAAGGTGTGGTCCATATATACAATGGAATACTACTCAGCCATAAAAAAGATGCCATTTGCAGCAATATGGATGGACCTACAGATTATCATATTAAGTGAAGTAAGTCAAAGACAAACATCATATGATATCGCTTATATGTGGAATCTAAAAAAAGAGATGCAAATGAACTTATACACAAAACAGAAATAGACCCACAGACATTGAAAACAAACTTATGGTTACCAACGGGGAAAGGTGGGGGAGGGCTAAATTAGGAGTGTGGGATTAACATGTACACACTACTATATATAAAACCGATAACAGACAAAGACATACCGTATAGCACAGGGACCTATACTCAACATTTTATAATAACTTATAAGGGAAAAGGATCTGAAAAAGGATATATATACATGCAACTGAATCACTGTGCTGTACACCTGAAACTAATCCAACGTTGTAAATCAACTATACCTCAATTTTAAGAAATCAGAAACATAAAAAATCTTGTGAATCACTATACTGTACACCTAAAACTTATATAATATTGTATAGCAACTACTCTTAAAAAAAAAAGCACAAGTAGTAAAGAGAGAAGCCTGGGTATGTCTCCCGAGCCCTCCTTGCACACCTCCACTCCCCCCTCTGTTTCTAGAAGACTCTCCACTGCAGCTCCAGCTGCTGACGGACACGCCCTGGCTTCTGCACGCTGACCACAGCACCTATTCCTGTTAGCCCTCCAGCCATAGGGGCGGTAGAGCTGTTGCTAATCCCTGGGTTATCTCACCTCCTGTTTAGTTTCTTAGTTCTTCTGTCACCCATGTAACCAAGTCCCTGTTATTATAGCACCTCTGTTTGAAAAACCGTGGCTGGTTTCTATTTTCCCACCGGAACCCTAGCTAACACAGGTATCTTCTAGCCGGAAACAAACAAACATTATTCAGAGCATGTACAACCAACATTAAAACCATAGTTAGAATCAAAGGACAGAATAAAGGGGAGACTTGATGGTCATCAGCATGGTTTAAATCGTCTGAATTTCGGGTTACACTGAGAACCAGGGTGGGATTATCACAAAGCTTTCATTAGAACTAAAGCCCTTCGCTCACACTTACTGACTGTGCGACTTCAGGCAATTTATTGGAGCCTCTCTGAATCTCATTTCCATCAGAACAAAAACACCTGTGCTGCAGTGTCACTGCACGAGTCAGAAACTCTGCGTGGACAGTAGCAAAGCGTAATTCCTGACATGCAGAAGGCAACCAATAAATGTTACTTATTTTTCTTTCATTCTCAGGAATCTGAAAGATTTCAAAAGGACTGAAAGTCAACATTTTTCAGGAGTGGCGAGAGAAATGCATCACTTTTAAATGCAGGAGAAAATGGGAAGAATGACGTTTAAAATGATCAGGTATGAACTAAAGAACGTTACCTGAAAGAATGCTAAAACTTGCAAGATTTAGGGTGGGGTCGGGGCCCAAAGAAGACAAATATGACAAAAATGTTTTTGTTGAAGTCTCTGTTTTTGGTATCACTCAGTCAGGAAATGTTTATTTAGCTTCTCTTCAACCCCGGGGCTAGGGGAGAGATGTGAGAATAACATGGCCTCACGTTGGCTAATAAGACCGGGAGCGGCAATCAGGAAACCTGGGTGCTGGTCCCAGCTCACTTCCCCCCGCCCCCGGTGGACCTCAGTTTCCCCTTCTGCTAATAGATTATTGAATCAGTGGCCTGCACCTCAGGATCATCTTACAGCTCTTAAAACATGCGTTCTCCCAGGGCCTATAGTTATAGGCTGATCCAGTATCTGCCTGGGAGAAGCCCTCAAGAAATTATTCTTAAACGCTCCAGATTCGGGCTTCCCTGGTGGTGCAGTGGTTGAGAGTCCGCCTGCTGATGCAGGGGACACGGGTTCGTGCCCCGGTCCGGGAAGATCCCACGTGCCGCGGAGCGGCTGGGCCCGTGAGCCATGGCCGCTGAGCCTGCGCGTCCAGAGCCTGTGCTCCGCAACGGGAGAGGCCACAACAGTGAGAGGCCCGCGTACCGCAAAAAAAAAAAAAAAAAAAAGCTCCAGATTCTGACATGCGCTCCTACAGAACCTTCTGGCCTTTGGCTTTAAAGTTCCCCTCCGGCTCTTTCTCAAACCTTGAATACACACCTATGGGAGAGGAACAGAGGAAAGGGGGCCCAGTGAAGTCCAAGAGACAGAGAAGTCTCCTAGAGAAGAAATAGCTTCAACTCGGAAGGGTGGTTAAGACTGGAATAGGAATAGGTGAGAAGAAGTCTCTCCAGAGAAGAAAAAAGGAGGTAGGAAACATCAAGTTCTTGGTAGAACCAACAGAAGGGGCCAGAAGGAGGACAAAGTACCAAGCAGTACACAAGAAGTCAGGCTGGGGAGTTTGACTAAACCTGGATCTAAAACCCAACTCCACAACTGCGTGACCTGGAGCAAGAATTTATTTTCTCTGGGCTCTATTTTCCTCATCTGTAAAAAGGGTACAATCATAGTACCTCTATCAGAGATTTGTTTTGAGGGTTCCCTAGAACAATATATCATATAGTAATTAATGCTCCCAATGAAAGAGACCTCGTACCAAGACCATTATCATGATTATTATTTCTATTATTTTCTACATATCCCCTTGCATGGCTCTCCAGCTCTTTAAACTCTATGCTTGAAGCCACCATGCGAAACTGCTGTAATCAAGCAGGAACAAACTGTGACCTGAGTTCCGGAAGAGAAGCCAGGAGGGATGGAGAGAGAAATGGAGAGAATTAGGAAGGGTGACGGGAAATCAGCAAGATTTAGAGCAGAGCTTCTCAACCTCAGTGTTACTGATATTTGGGGTGGGATCACTCTTTGTGGCCGCGGGCGGTCCTGTGCGCTGTAGGACGTTTAGCAGCATCCCTGGCCTTGACCTGCTAGATGCCAACGGCACCTCCCAGTTGCAACAACCAAAACTGAATCCAGACGTGGCCAAATGTCCCTGGAGGGTCCAGCTCGCCCCAGGAGTAAAGAACTACCGGTTTATAGTAGTGAAAATGGAGATTTCTTGGGAGAGAGAGGCAGAAATCGAGAACTTGAGGATTTACAGGGAACGTGATTTTAACAAGTGGGAGAGAGAAAGAGGGCAGTTTCGTGTTTTGTGTTTGCCTATTTCAAAGTCTTCGATGAGTCTGCACAAAGCCTTGCCCTTCCTAGGTTCCCCATCAATGCGAGTTGAGGAAAGGTACCCGTGATGTCTTTACATCATGTATTTCCCCCCAGATGGAAAGAGTATCTCAGCGCCGATTATTAATCAAAAGTACAGATCTTGGCTGTCACCAGAGGGCTTTTCTCTTCCTTTGGTTACCATGGTTGTCTCGGAGATTCCAGAGTTTCCCACCCAGCCCACGCCTGACCTCTTATCTCCCCACGCCACTCAGATGGCCCAGGGAAATCCTGGGGAGGACCTGCCAAGAGCGGTGGCCAAGGTAACAGATCTGTCTCCTTATCTCCCAGCCGGGCAACTTCCCCCAATTCTTTCCAAGAGGAAAACTAACCAGGCGGCAGGGCTCATCAGGGCAGAGGCCAGCAGGTGAAAAGGCCAGAGAGGCAGAGCGGCCTGGCTGCCTCCCCACAAACCCAGCGTACGCCCTCCAGGCCAGGCCCCCGCAGAGGCAGGGAAGGGCTGCTGGCTTTCCACCCCGGCAGCAGCCGAGCCCCAGCCCCCTCCTCCCGGGACCTCCTCTCCCCTCACCTCCTTCATCGCTCAAGTGCCCTTGGTCGTTTCCCCCACTTCTACATTGTGGCCTTCAAAGCCAGGTGGGCAAAGTCGAGAGGGCTTCCCTGAGTTCAGCATTCGTTCAAGTACTCCAGGGGGCACTTTAAACAGCCGACACAGTGAAGTACTGCCCTTCACGTCTAGAGTGGTCCTCACCAGCCGGGCGTCATCACTGGCTACTTTGTTCTCCATCTGAGGCTGTTACCCGCATCGTTTCCTGTGTGGAAGATGTCGCCTATTTCCATCTTAAATGACCACTTGAAGACAAAAAATGGATTGTGTGCTTGACTTTTTTAAAAGAAATTCCCAACAACACGCAACTCTGTGTCCGACACCTTGCTTGGGGAGGGCTTGGCATGAACTGTTAAATTAGTCAAAGAGATCTAAATGGGAAGAAATCCAGAAAGGAGGGGATATATGTACATGTATGGCTGATTCCTTTTGCTGTACGGTAGAAACTAGCGCAACATTGTAAAGCAGCTATACTCCAATAAACATTAATTGAATAAAAAAATAAGAATGAGATCTGACAAGTAACACTCTGCTTCTTAGCTCTGACTTGAGTTGAACATTCACCGGCTCACTTGTTCTCTCCCTCCACCGTCCTGTTCCTCATTTAATCACTCTGCATTATTTCCAGAAGACCTACTGTGTGCCAGGCACTGCACCAGGCACTAGGGCTATAATGGTGGAAGAAACAGACATTGTTCTCACATCCACGGATCCAAGCCTAGTGGAAGGGTATACATTTATAACGAAAGCTACTGTCTCTCTTTGGTATTCCAAAATCCAGACTTTTTACTAACTCAAATTGCCCCGGCAAGAAATGCAAATCATTGGGATTTATAGTGTCTAATAAGTCCTGTAACTTAACTCTCTGCTCCCAAGATAGGAAACTTAAAGGTCTATGTTAAATCACACTTCCCAATTCAGTGCACTCTCCCCCTTGGCCCATACAGAACCTCTGTCCTTTTTAATTTTCCTTCCTTTTATGCCTGATTTCCACTCCTATTCTCTCCCCCATAAACCTTACTGTATTTAACATGTACCCTTAATAGGCTCATGACCTTGTAAATTATCTGTTTTCTGTATGTGTATGTGCGTGTGTGTTCCATTCACATTGCATGGTTGGTGTCCAAAATCACATGCTGTTTCTTACTTTTCTCAATTAGAATTTTTATAAGATCTGTACAGGTTGCTATAACTTAGACGTCTAATGGGTCCAATTAGAATGATACAGAGTATTTGTATTTGTTACTGTTGCAACAAATTGCCACAAACGTAAACAATACAAATTTATTATCTTAGTTCTGGAGGTCAGTCTGGAATGAGCCTCACCAGGCTAGGGGCAGAGCTGCGTTCCTCTCTAGGAACGACGCTGTTCTCTACGTTCTATGGCTCTAAGGGAGAATCCGTTTCCTTGCCTTTTCCAGCTTCTAGAAGCCATTGCATTCCTTAGTCCATGGCCCCCTTCCTCCAACTTCAAAGCCACGAATGGCAGATCAAGTCTTCCTCATCTCACATGCCTCTGACACCGGTTCTTTTTCCCGTTGCTGAGCACAGGTTCCGGATGCGCAGGCTCAGCGGCCATGGCTCACAGGCCCAGCCGCTCCATGGCATGTGGGATCTTCCCGGACCGGGGCACGAACCTGCGTCCCCTGCATCGCCAGGCGGACTCTCAACCACTGCACCACCAGGGAAGCCCGACACTGGTTCTTCTGTCTCCTCCTCCCACTCTTAAGGACCTTTGTGATGGGCCCACCCGGATAATCCAAAATAATCTATTTTAAGATCAGCTGATTAGCAAGCTTACTTCCATCTGCAAGCTAAATTCCCTTTTGCTGTGTAAAGTAACATATTCACAGCTTCCAGGGATTGAGACATGGACTTTTTGGGGGGAGTGGCGGGGAGGCCGGAGGGAGCATTATTCTGCCCACCACGGTATTCCATAGTGTACATCCACCGTATTTTAATTAACCCAGGTTTCCAGCTCCAGGGAAATGAAAGACTCCAATTCCTTACTAAAACAAATAGTGCCTCGATGTTCATCCTCTCAGATCTATGAGGGCACTTCTCTCATAGGAGATAATTATATACACACACACACCTAGGGGTGGTATTACTGAACCTTAAGTAATATTCATAGTTATGATACTACCTGATTGCAGAAAAAACAACAAATAATCACTTTCTGACTCTCAAGCAGGCTAGCAGTATTTCTATAAAAACTATCTGAAGAAGACGCAAGAGGTCTTCCCTAATTTCTTGTCTCTCTCCACTTCCCAGGCACGTGGTGGGTGGCCCTCCTTTGAAGTTACACATGGTCATGTGACTTGCTTGGGCCAATGATGTAGAAGTGGAAGCAAGACTGGTCCTGCAGACCAGAGTGTTAAGAGCACAGCTTCATCTCTTGCCATGGAGATCAAAGACTCCCAAGCTGATACAGAGCCTTCATCGAGCTGGGTCTCTGCATGGCTCCAATGGACAGAGACCAGCCCCACCCTTAGCAACCAACTGGATGGATGTGGAGGGGCCGGAAAAAAGAAATCAAATTTTTATTATGTCAAGGCACTGGACTGTGTGGTTTTTGTTACTGCACCGTAAAGTAGCCCATCCTGACTAATATGTCTTTAAAACCAGAGAGTCCAAGTTTCAACTCTATTTAGATGCTGAGAATTTTTATAAAGCACTTTTTATCATTTTCTTCTGCATTATCCCTCAGACTTATAAGCCCCCTTTCTCCTCCCTCCCATGCATACTGTTTTTCCATAACGTCTTACAGAAAAACCTGAACCAGCTTTTTGGCCAAAACAATACACTGAAATAATCTCTTTTTTTTTTTAAGTTTAAAATATTTTATTAATTTATTTATTTTTGGGTGCGTTTGTGTCTTCATTGCTGCACACGGGCTTTCTTTAGTTGTGGTGAGCGGGGGCTACTCTTCGTTGCGGTGCATGGGCTTCTCATTGTGGTGGCTTCTTTTGTTGTGGAGCACGGGCTCTAAGCACACAGGCTTCAGTAGTTGTGGCATGTGGGCTCAGTAGTTGTGGCTCACAGGCCCTAGAGCACAGGCTCAGTAGTCGTGGCACACAGGCTTTGTTGCTCCACGGCATGTGGGATCTTCCTGGACCAGGGCTCGAACCCGTGTCCCCTGCATTGGCAGGCAGCTTCGTAACCACTGGGCTGGTGATACCCAACAGTCCCTCTACTTGACAATATGGTCCTTGAGTGCAAGTACCACGTTTTTTCATCATGCCCAGCTTCAAAGGCAGTCAGGACCTGGCACATTGGTAGCAGTCATATAATGTCAACCCAAGCGACTTTTCTCTCCATCTTACATACACCAACCGAGACTCAGAGAGCACAGGAGACTGGCTGAGGTCACACAGCCAGGAAGAAGAGGAGTCAGGATGAGAATCCAGGTCCCATTACAGTATAATTCCTCCTTCGCCAGCTCAGCGGGAGGCATCCAATGATACCAACCAGGACCTACCCCTCTCTGCCTTGCCCACCTCACACAGGTACGGACACCAAAGCTTAAGTACAAGAAGGGTTGCATGAATTCCCTTCCTCGTTTTCAAAGAACAAGGGAATGATGGTTCTGACATCGATTTCAGATGAGATTAACATCTGGGCTAATTGCTTCTCAGCATCGCTGTTACACATTTGCTAATATTTCCTCTTTGCCCAATTGCAGAAGGAACCTCACAAGCCTGCTTCATCAGATGGGAGATCACAGACCATGATGTAAGCCCAACATTCAGAAGACATAAACAAGTCAAATCAGCAAGTGTTCCTGGAAATAAATACAGACTGCAAGGTACAGGGACATACAGGGAGGCTCCAGGCAGAAAAGGGGGCCCACGTTTCGTTTGAAATATAAATGAGAGCTTGAATGAGGGAGAAACCAAAATGGTCCATTTCCTCTCATATTATCATAAATGTGGTTGGCGGGGATTCCAAAAGGACTCAGAAGCTGGCTGTTGGCAGATGGCGTGGTTCCCCTTATCAGTCCATCAGCTGGGCTAACATGACCCCATGGAAATAGGTTTTTCTCCACTGCATCTGTGCAAATAAACATTGGCCATGTCTAATATCGAGCTGCTTGCTTGTAAAGTGATCTATGACCCTGACAGATTATCACCCTGAAAGTGAGGCAATGACTCCAAGCCAGAGGGTCCCATTTGTTTCCAGGACTTAAACTTCTCTGTCTTTGAAAAGGAACAACGGTTGTGGCCGCAGATGGCTAGAGGTGATTATTAACGTGCTCTCCCCATGGTGCTCAGAACTCAGAAATCTACAATATGGAGGCTAGAGGATTTGACCGGCTTGGAGCCAGTAATGGCCCCAGGGGATGCTAAATGTTTGGGCATGATGTAAGAAAGCTTGGGCCTTCGCATCAATCTCTCCATGAGACAATGTAGCAGAGCGGTCCAGAGCTGAGGATCTGGACCTGGGTTTGAATTCTGCTCTGCCATGTAATAGTCCCTTGCCCTGGAGTGATTGACTTCAACTTTCCCAGCCTGTTTCACAGCTCACTTAGAAAAGGAGGATCAGAGTAGACTTAGACAGGGTCATTGTGAGAAATCAACCAAATAATTTATGCAAGTGTTAACAGTCCCTGTGTGAACTATTACATTGATAAGAGGAAGAAGAGTCATCACAGATATTCCATTGGGCAATGGCTCCATATTCCTGCTGGAAGGACACCCTGCCTGGGCTAAGACTTCAAGAACTAAGCAGGCAGCCCAGGACACACTCTGGAGTCTGGGGGCACAGGCAGCCCTAGAGGAGAGGAAAGGGTCTTCCAGATGGACCAGAGGTACCATCTTGGGATGTGGTGGCAGTGGTGAGGTTCCGACTATCATGGGCAATGGAGGTGCTCAAGGAGACGGTGGCTACAAGGAAAGCTCCCTACACTGGAGCAGATGAGAGTCAAGGGAGAGATCACCTCTGCTGGAAGAGCAGATTAGCTGTTGCCACGGAGAAGGCACCAGCTCTCAAAGTAGACTCCAAAGGAGGCGTCAGAGCTGGGGCTTCTGCCAGCAGAGCAAGACGGGGGCACCCAAGATGAGGGAAGGGGAGTGACTTTCTTTTTTAAACCTCTTCAATGGCTTCCCATGGCCGTAGGAGAAAAATAAAACTCCTTTCCATGGCCAGTGGGGCTGCCCCTTCCTAACTCTATAGCATCAACACCCCCCACGCTCCCTCCAAGCACCTGCCCCCAGCCACACCGGCTAACTCCCGTCACTCCACCCAGTTCAGCTCCAGCATCACTTCTTCCAAGAAACCTTTCTCTCATGGCCCCATCTCTCAACTGTCCTGCAGATCTAGGGGTTAATGGCTTTCTACTGTGACTGGTCCCCAAGGGCGTCCAATCCCTGGCTCCTTTCCTTAACCTGTTAGTACTTCCTCCCTTAAAGACTCCTCAAAATGCCAGACTGGGCTAGAATCTTGATTGTCATCTCCTTCCCAAACCAGGAAAACACGACGTCAGAGACGGCGGTTTACGTACACCCTGGACCCCCCCGTCACCCCGCCAAGTCGACGCCGTCTCCTCCACCACGACCTGGGGAGAACTGGCATGCTTCAAGACAGCTGCGGGAAACGCTGCGTGGCTGGTCAAGCGAAAGAGGCACAGAAACGGAGCCCAGGATCCTCGAGCACGCGATGCCTCCCAGACCGTCCGTGCCTGGACCACGCTGTCATCACGCGGTCGGAGGCTGCTCCAGCTTAGAGCAATTTAAGCCGGATGGAAGCCTTCCGCTGATGGAAATGCAAGAACGAGAAGGGGCAGCTGTAACTACCCTCCCTGAAATGATTCTCCCAAGGACTTCAGGCCTTTGTGGTATCCCAGGATCTGTGAGAGTCTCCCACGGGGGTGACCTTGAGAACGTAGAGCTGATCGGAAGACTGAAACAACTGCTTCGGCTTGGTGTGTAAAAATGCGAAGGTCTGCTCTTCCTGGATGCTTTGGAATCCCAACGTGATGGGCAGCAAAGGCCTTAGATATTTCATTCTGAAGATTCCTTGGAAATCACTTACAGCCCTCCTACCCCCACCCCCACAGTGTTACCTGTGGTTTTCTGAAGGTGGGGGGTTTTCAACGCCGTGATTCTGGCCTGGCTCCCCAGACATGTGCTGTCTGGTCTTAACTATGACCCCAAACTGCAAGCACCCTAAAGGATTCCTAAGAGGTGGAGACATGAAGCTTCAAATCCTAGAGGCCAAGAATGACTTGGAAAGTTAACATTCATCTACGGCGTCTCACACCCAACTGCCCGACTCACGCATCACCCCACAACAGGGTCCCGCCTCGGCCCCGAGTGGACCAAAGATTCTCACGTGCTCATACCTATGAACCCTAGTGGATGTTTGGCATTACTGGCTCCTCCTCAACCAGCCCCTTCCTTCTGGGCGCCTCGCAGCACGGCAGGCGTGGTGTCATGGCAAATCGGATCACTCCAGACACCACAGCTCCTCTCGGAGACACCCAGGGAGGGGGCAAGCGTGCTAACTTCAGCAAATTGAAGAGCATCACCCAAGATTTTGAAGCTTTAGCAGATTGACTGCAGGTCAGAAAAGAAATGGGTTGGAATCCATTCATTTTAGGTGTGAGCTAGTACCTTGCTAAGCTACTCACCCTAGCAGCTAGAACCTAGATGCAAGATACTACAAATCACAGGCCTTCATGACAGTTTGAAACCATCGACATAAAAAGGTAAATGCCAAGGGCCTGCTAAGTGCAGCAGACAGTGCTCACACCCCACCTCAACCCCACTGATGTCCGTGGGCTCCACGTGTGCACGCTGGCCTCTAGGTATTTACAGCAGCCTGGCGCGGGGCTCTTGGGGGGTTGACCTTGGCTGATGGCGCTGGCTTTGCTCACAGGCCTGGAAAGCCATAGTTCCTTGGAATTCATGTCCACCCTCCACCCTCCTCCTGGGGGTGGCTCTTAACCAATGACTGACAGGCACAGTACGAAATCCCCATCTCCCTTGCCCCACATTCTAAGGCACAGAGCTTGCCTCTCAAAGTTCCCCTGATGAGATCAGCCTGAAGCTCTCCACTGCGGGACTTGGCCTGAACTCGCCGTCTTCCTTGGCACCTTCCTCTGCCCTGTCCTGCTCCCCCAGCCCCCATGATCTCCCCCCTTGTACCTGAGCCCTCCTCTCTGGGTCTGCTCTGGGGTCATCTCAGCTCCATGAACTCTGATAAACCAGCAGCAGCATTCTGAGGTATGAAGACAAGAAAAGGTGGACATATCTTGGAGAGGAACCTCTGATCAGACACATGCTTTGCAAATATTCTCTCCCGTTCTGTAGGTTGCCTTTTCACTCTGGTGATTGTTTCCTTTCCTGCGCAGATGTCATCCCACCGGTCTGCATTTATTTTTGTTGCCTGTGCTTTTGGTGTCATAGCCATGAAATCATTCCCAAGACTGATGTCATGAATATTTTCTCCTGTGTTTTCTCGTAGGAGTTTCGCCTATAGTCAACAATAATGTATGTACACTTAAAATGTGTTAAGAGGATCTCTCTCATGTTGTGTTCTTGCCACAATAAAATTGAGAGGGGAGATCTATTTGCATGAGAAACAATTAAAGAGTTACCATCGATGTATAAAGGCCCAAAGAAGACTGTGTAGTATATTAAACACAATTCAAGACCCTTCCCTCAGTTAGCTGACAGTCCAGTGGGAATGAGATCTAGATCCATACTGATATCATATAGTCCATCTATCTATATACTACATTATATATGCATACACACATATGTATATATGCATACGTATATACTATATTATGCATGTTATATACTATAGTATATATAGCATACTATATATATATTATACATTACTACTATAATAACCTAGTATATAGATAAATAAATTAACCAGGAAATTAAATGTCTAAATGCTAAACTTGCAGCCAACCTATTGCTGAAGCATAAATGAATAGCTTACGCTCCCTTCCCTCAAAGGAAAGTTTGTGGGGAAAAAGTCTGACTCTCTTGGCATCACCCTTAAAGGGTTGAGGCATGACTCAAAAATCAGTTTTCCTTCAAGACCACCTTCTAGGGATGTGACGTCCATGAAAATATCTAAAGGCTTTCGCGGCTATTTCTATTTCAGGACCACTTCTTGGGAGTAATGTGTTCCGTAAGTTTCCTGTAGTGAGACGTGGTGAGGGGTGGAAAGACTGGAGCAACAGATACATATGGGTTTGGACGCCAATATTTATGGGCAAATATGGGTTTGCTGCCTCTATGGCTGACTAGTTCGGTGGTATTGGACTTCCAAATATTAAAATGTGTGTCAGGTTCCCTTTCTATGAAATGGGACAACCACTCCCCTCACGGGTTCATAGTGAGGGTTCTAGATGTAAAGCGCCTAGCTCGGTATGTGACATACAGCTGGACTCGGTATCGTTTATTTTCTGTCTGTTCTAACTCTTACTCTTTTCTTTCAAGGAATCAGACCTAAGGAATATGGAGACAGACTGAATCAAGAGGCTGGGAAATGGTCCAAATCAAAGGACTTTTGAAAACAGGACTTGGTAAGCTCCTTGAAGGCAGAGGCTAAGTCTTTTAAGTATTCGGTACAGTGCCAAGCCTGCTGGCATTGCCCAACAAACATTTAAATAGTGATAGCTACTTAAGAACTGGATTTTGGTCTCAGTTTCCTTGGAAAGGTCGCCACCTGGTGGACAGAGCTCAAAACAGCACACCTCTGGAACCAGTGTGTTCCTAGGGCCATTTCAAGGCTGACAATTTTATCTGCTAACATTTACAGCTCCCGGGAGCCTGCTCAAGCAACAGTGAGTTTCCAAAGAAGCAGAAAGAGGAATTCAGAAGGAAAATAAAAACTTCTTAGAGTTCTAGAAAGATCAATGCATTTTCTCGCTTCTAATCCTTCGGTTAGAGAATCCATCTTGTCCCATTTACCGGCCCTAAGAATCACGAGTAAAAATTAGCACCTGAAATCCTCAAACTTCAAAGCGCATTAGCCATCTACAAAAGCAACCCTAAGCTAAGTCAAATAACAAGGAGAAGACAAAGGCCATATTGAGTTGCCCTCAGTACACCCTATACAAGTATCTGGTCTCTGCTGCTCTGAGCGTTTTGAGATCTAAGATGTTAAAATCATCTTTCATGGGAACACACCTGCAACACACGACTGATTCTCCAAATGGTGGATATATTGATAAAATGGAGTAGAAAGGAAATTCTCAATGGGGGTGAAACTCCTAGGCTCCCATTCAGTGAATCTGTGATCAAATGCAAAGAGCATGGCTTTAGAGGTGGGTATGAGTCGGGGTACAAATCCCAGACAGAGTAGTCAGCTGTTCCAAGGCTTAATTTCCCCATCTGTAAAGTGAGTCAACGATATTTCCTCCGTACCCATTACCCAGCCACTTCTAGCTATGGTTCCCAAGTCAGCACCACCACGATGGATGCGAGAGTCTTCAGCAGCCCTGATGGTCAGAAGTAAACCACACCACGCATTTGTGCAAATGTTTGGGTTTCTTTTATGACGACATGTCACGTGGGCCTGCATTACTCAGATAATCACCCCATTTCACCCATCGGGTGTTTTCCAGTGAGCCCATGGAAGCCTGAGGTCAAAGCAGCACTTAGTAATTAAATAATGCCCACAAGCTTCCTGAACAGAGATTTCAAGCCAAGCCCATAATGTAAGGAAAGCGCGGCCCACTTCCATCAATTCATTTCGGCCTCTGCTTCCTGAAAGGTCCCAATTAGTGATTGTGATCAGCTCCACTTGGGGAAACCTGCAAACCCTTCCAGCTAATTGGCCCAAGGAAGAAAAGAGGGACTTGAGTGGAGTTCATGGGACACGGGCTGACCTTCGTCCTCACCCTCCCCAGCAGTTATTTCTTGCATTGAAAGGGGAAGCTGAAGGGATACATATGATGGCGGCAAAAGCCCTCACGTTGGTATTAGGGAAAAGTAAATGGGGTTGGGGGCAAGGGATATCAAGACAGCTATTATAACGGAAACTGTATCCCCATCCCCAGAACAGAACACACACCAACATCCCCTCACTTACTGATCGTTCTTAGTGTCTTTCCTTGTTTCTAGAGATGGTGAGAGAGTCCAGCAGACTCACTTCCCATCTGCCATGTTGGAAGGTTGGCGCCGGTTTCAGAGTTGAGATCCTCTTGTTGAGATCTGATTAGGCTCTTCTCTGTGCTATCCTTGAACAGAACCCTGGCTAGGACTAAGGACTCAGGGCTGGGAGTGGGCATTACGCACAGAAGTCCATGGGGGAAGATGATCGGTGGTGAAAATCCTCCGTGCACAGCCAGAAAAACCTGATATGAGCCCCAGAACTAGCAGCTATGGGTCTGTGTCACCCTTGAACAAGTGACTTGATAAAGCCTCAGTTTCTTAATCTATAAAATAGGCAGAAGATTCCTCACAGCAGAACCCTGTTATGAAAAGTGAAATCATTCCCTTCTTTTGGAAATTCATTAAAATGTACATTGAAATCACCTATGAAAACTGTTTACCGTAGTGCTTGACACTTAGTGGACGCTCAGAAAATGGTGTTTTGCCCTTACGAGCATCCAGGGAGGTAAGTGTTCCCGAACCTCTTTTATGGAGGCATCTCGGTATAACTTACTTAAAGATCACACACCGGTAAGGGCTGGGGTTGGATGGGGCCTGAAACTCAAAACCCAAAGCTTATACCCTCCCCTCTACAGTAGGGATCCTAATTCTTTGCTGGGCATCAGAATTTCTTGGGAGGCTGGTTAAAAGTGAACATTCCAGGCCTCGTCCCAGATTCTGATCCGGTCGGTCTGTAGTAGGCCCCAGATCTAATGTAGAAATTCCCATAATTCCTCTCATTCACATTTAGATATTATTATTATTGTTATTATTATTACCACAAGTAGTAGTGGTATTCAAGTTACTATTGGTTTTTACAACTAAGGTGAAAGTTCAGTATAGCTCCTGGTTCAGAGATCAAGACGAAAAACACAATCACATACATGTATGCACACACATACATATGTAAAAAGTACATACTGGATCCTACTCACTCCAAAGGGTGATACAGAGTAAATGTACTAAAATTCCGTGGGCCACGTAAATATAAATTTTAATAAATGTGTTGAGTTAAACTATGTTCTGTGAGTTTGTAATTTTGGCCATAAAAACTGTTAAATTTCTCAAAGAGTCTCTGGGTTTTAGGGAGATTATTTCGATAACACTGTGGAAGATTAGGGAAAGTGAAATCCATTCACTCATCCAGCAAACACGTGTTGCTTATCTATTTTGTGCTCGGCACTGGGATAAGTGTGAGGGATTCAGAAATCAACAAGACTAGAAGCTTCATGAAGCCCCAGAACTTGTCTATCTTGTTGGAAAAACAGATACACTTAAGTAAATCAAATAATGCCAGAATATGGTAAGTGCTATAAACGAAAAAAAAAAAAATCGGGGTGCTGTGGCAGAAGTATTGGGAGCCAGGGAGTGTGAGACAGAATGCTCTTTCTGAAGAGCAGAAGTGTAAGCTGAGAACTGAAGGTGGGAAGGGCTCAGGCGTGTGAAAAGCCAGCAGGAACAGCAAGCACAGAGGCCCTGGCACAGGAAGGAGACGTGTGGGCTCATGGGAGGGAAGGCAGCTCTGGGAGCTGAAGAAGCAGGAGGCCCGTGAAGTGCCTCACAGGGAAGGAGGCCACAGTGGGGGCAGCCGGGCAGGCTCTGCCGCATCGCTGCCCCTGGACCCCCGGTTACACACGCAGCGACCGCCCACACGGGGACCTGAAACAAAGCCCCTGTGGGCTGTGACACACCTCGAGCCTGAGGATCTTGTTTCTCTCTTCCTCTCCCAGGACAGCTGCCGGAAGGACAGCCTCTGTCCCCTTCAGCACTGGGTCCTATGGAGCCCAGGCCCCTTGAGAAGGAGGGAAGAGGTCGCTTCCAGGGGCCACCCCCATCACAGGCGCCTCTGTCTCCCACGCCAGGCTAGGGACGCTTTGATTAACCCACTAGTTCCCGAAAGGGATGGCCGGACCCCCAGGGGACCTCTGGCAACGTCCACAGACGTTTTTGGTCGTCACAAGTGGGCAGTAGATGCTACTGCCATCCAGTGGGTCAGGCCAGGGATGCTGCTATCCAACCTACAATATATAGGATGGTCCCCTCAACAGAGTCATCTAGACCCAAATGTCAACAGTGCCAATGTTGCCAAACACTGGCTTATATGTGGAATCTAAAAAAAATGGTACAAAATGGAAATAGGGTCACAGATGTAGAAAACAAACTTATGGTTACCAAGGGGAAAAGAGGTAGGGAGGGATAAATTGGGAGATTGGGATTGAACATAGACACACTACTATACATAAAATACATAACCAATAAGGACCTACTGTAGAGCACAGGGAACTCTACTCAGTACTCTGTAATGACCTACATAGGAAAGGAATCTAAAAAAGAATGGATATGTGTATCTGTATAACTGATTCACTTTGCTGTACACCTGAAATTAACACAACACTGTAAATCAACCATGCTCCAATAAAATTAATTTTAAAAAACCACAACCCTGGCTCAGAGGTTCATCAAACTTTTATTTCTTCTCTAATAAAGCCAAGGTCTCCCACTGCAGTTCTCCCAAGAATAAGGAAGAACTCAAATCCTTGTAAACGAGGCAGAGAAAAGAAAAAGGGCAGGCACTGACTGCTCTACTGCGTGCCAGCCAGTGCACTTTACATGCGTTAACTCATGTCCTGTGCTTTCGGTTTTTTGATTGCTTGTTTATTTGCAACAGACCTTGTAAGATGGGTACTTTCAGTATTAGAGAAGGGGACTGAGATCCCCCTGGCTAAAGGCAACTTTCAAAATCACAGAGCTGAGATTCAAACCCAAAGCTCAATGACTCCCAGGGGGGTGCCCTTTTCTGAATTCCAGCAGAGCTCTCAGGTCAGCTGCAGGGGGAAACGGAGCAGTCAAGTCTGACTGTAGGAGTCTGGTGTCTTGCCTGGGAAATGTAAATAGTTTAGAGAACAGGGGCTGGAGGGTAATCATCCTGTCTGGTTTCACAGGCCACCCAGACAGCTCTGAAGCCCCTCTCCACCATCCACACCCCACGGTCACCTCGCTCCCCGTAACCCATCTCCTTGCAGATTCTTGTCATTCCGGGGACGAGAACCTCCTTCTCAACCAGAAGGAAAAAGGTGAGCGGTGAAAATACCATTTGGCAACCAAGTTCCTCAAGCAGAGAAACACTATTACAGGCTGAGGAAATGGTACGGAGGCAAAACTCAATCAACGTGTGCTGACTTGATGCCTACTGTATACAAGGCTCCCCACTAAGAATAGTGAGGACTGGAAAGGTGAGTAAGAAACATTATGTGGACCCCTTTCATTCATTATAAAATGGTTTATCAGGCGTATATTTTATGCCAAGCCAAAGGCGAGGCTCCGAGATATCAGGAGAGAAAAACAGTACCCCTGACCTATGGTCAAAGGTGCTTTGAGGTCAGGGGTCTTGTTATTAATTGTATTAATAAATTAGTACAAAGTGTTAATGTATTAATAAAAGTACTAATTAAGATATGGATTGAAAGCAGCAGTGAGTTAGGGGGAGAATGGACAGACAAGGTCCCAAGTGGATGAATGAATGAATTAAAATTAAAAAGGAGAAATTATCATTCAAAAGCACAGCTAAAGTTCTGGGAAAGGGAAGGTACAGAAGTGAAACCTGACCTGCAGGAGAGAAATCAGGAAAACCTTCGTGACCAATTGTCTTTTCATGTTAACAAGATTCAGACATGTGGATATGAGACGACTTGCATCCCGGAAAAGGAGAATGAGTCAAAGTTCTGAAAAAAGGCGTCCCCTGACTAGAAGGAGTCATTTATCCAGAGGCCAGAGCTACCTGGAAAGAAGGATGCATGCAGCAAGGATGGTCTGAGTGCCCAGCACAGGGGAGAAAGTATTTGGAGCCCTTCTTGTAAAGACTCACAGGAATACAAAGTAGGTGCTTTTATTAACCCATTTAACAGATGGGAATGATGGAAAGCCCACCTACAATCCCATCAGGTAAGTAGTGAAGCCCAGGTGGGATCCAGGCCTTTGGGCTCAGAGCAGGTGACTGCAAACTACAGTGCCTGGGCCAAACCTGGGGCATCACCTGTCTTTATAAATAAAGCTTTATTGAAACACAGACATGCCCATCCACTTGCACACTGTCTATGGCTATGATGGCAGAGCTGAGTAGTAGGGCAAAGACCATCTAGTCTGCAAAGCCTTCAGTAGTTACTATGTGGCCCTTTCTGGAAGAAGTCTGCCCCCTGCTCTCCAAAACTCATTCTCTTGACTTGGGTGACCCAGCACGTCCTGAGCTGGTATCACCAGATGGAACCCTCCACCTGGGGGCCACTCCCAGCCTTTGGCCACGGCCAGCCGTTTCCCCCTCTGATGCAGAAGCTGAACCCCAGGGTCTTCTCAGGACGTAGAAAGCCCTGTAAGTGAGCACATCCCTGGGGTGCTTGAATTCCTGTGGCATCGCCGCTATTTATATTGCAAACACCGCAAGAACTCATTTTTCATGCAATTTCAGCTGAAAACGGCCGTGGCAGGCCCACAGTCTGGAGATCAGGACGGTGGGGGTGAGCGGGTCTGTGCAGCTGGGCTCAGCCAACCTCCCGGGCTCCAGGTTGCCTGTCCCAGGTGCACTGGGCCCAGGCCAGGCTTTCTTCTGGGACAGTGGGCTTGAGGAATGAGGGCAAGTCGAGAGGAGAAAAGGCGCCTGGTGGGAAACGTGGCCACCTCTCATCTAGAAAAGCCTAAAAACACCAAGTGGCGTGCATACACCCACCTTGTTCGACAACCCAACATGGGTCATTAATTGAAATAAAATCAAACCAAATGGAATCCAGATGTTGGTAAATACGCACTTGCATAAAATTCAGAGACATGCCACCCAGCGGAAAGGCACCAAAACTCAAGCAGGAGTTATTTGAGGGACCTGGGGTTACCTCCTAGTCTCTAGCTCAACCACTTGTCTTTGGTTTGTTCTCCTTTCATGGCACTTAGGACTTTATCTGTCCTTTTTTCTTCTCTTTGCCTAACTAGAACTATCTTGCATTTCTCCCCGTAAGAATGGAAACCCCACAAGGAACTGTGTTTGTTTGTTGTTAACTGGTGTATCCCCAGGGCCCAGGACACAGCCTGGAACAGAGTATGTTTTCAACTATCCTTGTTGATTGAATGGTTCTATTTTCACGTATGCCAGATGAGCCACAAGAAACACACATTACTCTTAGAAAAAAAAAAAACCACTGTTTTAAAAATATGTATCAATCAAATCAAAGAATGGAAATCGACATTTAGCAAATATTTATTGACTACCTACTACGTGTCCACATCACCGATTTCCCCTCGCCTCCAGAAAGCCACGCATGACACAATATTCAGAGCAAATCTTCAATGAATACTTCGTGAATATCCCTGACCACACAAATTGCGTCACCGCAGTTACCACCTACTTTGAGAATGATATATAAAAACAGCAGACACAACAACTCATCTATAAGAGATTAAATGTTCCAGTGAGCCCACCCCCACGGTCCCCAAGAGTCTGGAATGCATTTCCCTGGGAGATAATAAAACTGAATCGCAACCGTAGCGCAAAGAACCAGCGTTGTTTTGGAGAAGTTATCAACCAACATCGTGAGGCCGGCAGGTCCCGTGAATAAACAAGTCAGCATTTATGAAAGTTTGCAACACAAAGTCTGGCAACCTATAGGCTTCATTCTACCCCTCTCCACCAAGCTGCAGACTCGGAAGACCAAAGTCAAGGTACAGAATAAACTTGAGATGTTGGAAGGACAACTACAAAGCATCTGAGAGTTACATGAGTGAATACATGCTGAGTGTTAAGCAGGAGATGCTGAGGCAGATCTGGACTCATTTTTTCCCTCTTCACAAACGTGGTAATGAAACGCTTATTTTAAAGGCCACTTATTAATGTCAAGTAAGAAAAGACGCCCAGAGAATAGCCAAGATTGCAAAATAACGGCTGGCCTGAACGTGCTACTTAAGTCCGGCTCTCCAGTGAAACAAGACTGGTGCTTGGATATAATAATAAACCCCACGACTCTGTGGGTCAACCTGCCCACTCTGAGCTTTCATCATTAAAGATGCTTGGATCACCCTCACCGTTACCTACACCACATCTGCCAGCTGATAAGTGGTTCCGATGCAGTAGGGGGACGTGAAGGGCAGCTGGGAAAATGAAAAAAAAAAAACTTGTAAAAGAGAAATAAACATTCCTAAGAAGATACTACCCTCCACTAGCCATGTCCCAGAACTATAAAAATAAATAAAGAAAATAGATCTATACTGCACTGAGCAGAGGGGCAATCCTTCCATCCCGGGGAGGATAAGAGAGCAACAAACCAAACCGGCAGGCTAACGTAGCTGACGCCGCAGTCTGTACAAAAGACGGTTGAAGTAAATGCTGGAGAGGGCGTGGAGAAAAGGGAGCCCTCCTGCACTGCTGGTGGGAATGTAAACTGGGGCAGCCACTATGGAGAACAGTATGCAGGTTCCCGAGAAAACTAAAAATAGACTTGCCACATGATCCAGCAATCCCACTCTTGGACATATATCTGGACAAAACTATAATTTGAAAAGATACATGCACCCCTGTGTTCATAGCAACACCATTTACAATAGCCAAGACATGGAAACCACCTAAATGTCCATCGACAGAGGAATGGATAAAGAAGATGGTATATATATATATATACACACATATATATATATATATATATATACACACAAGATATATATATATACACACACACACACACACACACAATGGAATACTACTCAGCCATAGAAAGAATGAAATGATGCCATTTGCAGCAACATGGATTGACCTAGAGATTATCATACTAAGTGAAGTAAGTCAGAGAAAGACAAATACCACATGATATCACTTATACATTGAATCTAAAATATGACACAAATGAACATACCTGTGCAACAGAAACAAAGTCACAGACATAGAAAACAGACTTGTGGTTGCCAAGGGGGAAAGGAGTGGGAGAGGGTTGGACTGGGAGTTTGGGATTAGCAGACGCAAACTGGTATATATAGGATGGATAAACAACAAGGTCCTACTGTATAGCACAGGGAACTATATTCAATATCCTGTGATAAACCGTAATGGAAAAGAATATGAAAAAGGAGATATAGATAGATAGAAAGATATGTTTATGTAAAACTGAATGACTTTGCTGTACAGCAGAAATTAACACAAAATTGTAAATCAACTATACTTCACTAAAATAAATTTTAAAAAAAGAAAGACTGTCGAATGATGGGTTATCAGACGTTATCTCTTCCTTCCACAAATGAGAATTAATCACCCGCTGGGTGGCAGGCCTAGGTGCTGGGAAGAAAAGGACCAGTCTCTGCCCTTAATGACAAGTATGATTAACTCCTTAGAAACATGGTGAAATTTGCTAATGGCCTTCCATGACCCAAGTTTGGTGCTAGACTTCATAAATGTCACTCAGCCACTCAATAAGCACTGATTAAGCACGTACAATAATCACACTGTTCTACGCACTAGGGTCACACTGAACAGACAAAAATTCCATCTTCATGCATCTCAGTGCATGTCCATAAAACACCACCCCGTGCATATTACTCCAGTTTTAAGGAGACGAAGTGGGATTAGCTACAACCTACTCAAGGTCACACGCTAGTAACCGGGCCAGAGCCAAGACTTGGGCCCCGCCCACCTTCAGACTTTTCCTTCCCCACAAATGTCTGCAAGGACCACCTGGCAAAGGTTATGGTGGGTCAGGTTTATTAATAACAGCAGCTTGTGTCTGTTTTTATCTTTGTTTCTACACAGACACACTTTGCCTATGAAATCCACAGTTTTTTTTTCACTTCTGCCAAGATAACAATAACAATAGTAAAACAACACAAGAATAACAATAATAGCAACAACAGTCATAGTAATGCTCCTTTCTCGTATTTCTCCAAACACATAGCCCTTTCAGGCGAATTATTTTTGGCCTTTAGACAGAGCTAGAGTTAACAAGAAATACTTCACTTTCTGTTCAACACTGTTGTAAGGAATCATCAGAATGACCGTGGTGATGACTGGCAAACTGCTGCTCGTCAACCTCCATATTGAGGAAGTGATGGGCAAGGTGGGGGCCGTGGGGAAATGGGGTGCATGAGGCCCGTGTCTAAGGGGCAGCTGCTTCTCAACCTCAGCTGATGGTCACCTTGCAAAAAGGAAGCCAAGCGTGCCCAGAACTTCTGATTTTTCAAGGGAAGCCAGAAATCTGGATTGCTATGTCAAATCTCCCCAAATTTCAATATTGGCAATACATTTAAAAAAATACGTGTACCAACATTTTGCTGGCTAAACGATACAAATTTTGGGGTTAAATCTGTCACAGGTCTCTGCATTATTCTAAGTGTTCTTTCCAGCAAATATCATGCATATTGAACAGCATTTTAATACATCTATCTAGAATACCTATCAATGGTCTCTTCCTTTCCACACTTAGAGCTATGACGTAAAACCACCTCCACAGAGAAGGAAGCAACCGTGTCTATATCGAGTCGCATTATAGACTCCAAGCACCAAGCACAAGATGTTGACAAGTGCCGTCAAAACTCAGAGGGAGGGAGAGGTCACCCAATTCTCAACTGAGTGTCGTGGAGGAGAGGAGGCTTTACCTTGGATTGAAAAGGAGGGGTCTAACTTGGACTTAGAGAGAAATGGCAGAAATTAGATCAGAAAGGCACAGAGCATGAGCAAAAGCTTGGAGATGAAAGTGAGCAAACACTGTTTAAGGGAATGTGAATACGAGAATGTTGATAGGGGTGAAAAGAGGACAAGGGAGCTGCAGATGGCGAGGATAGAAGGTTACACTGAGGCAAATAACCTTGTACAAAATGGTGCCCGTATCTGGTCTACTCTAGAAAAGGAGGGGAGGGGAGAAACTGAACTCTGAGGAAGGGGCTGTGTTGTAAGTCTTTTGACATCCCCAACACTTAACACAGTGCTTAACATGTAGAAAGCTTCCAATAAAAATTTAAGGATGAAATGAGCTCATATATGTGAGGCATTTTGACCAACACCAAGTGTGCACAACACCAAGGGATTAGGAATATTGATGAGGAGACAGTTTTCAAAGGAAACTTATATCGGACCCTCGAGAGAAGACTAATAAATTGAAGGTCTCTGGCAATTGTTAAGGGTGTTGTCAAAGTTTAGCAGGCATTTTCCTTCTTAAAAACAATGAAGGGAAACTCATTCCATGGATTTCTGATCCAACTGGGGATATTAAGCCAAAAGTGAAAGGGAAATAGAGGTTAATATGTGGCCCTTTTTGGATGTCAGAGTCAAGAGACACACCCTACCCTTCCCCTACAGCCTCCCCTAATAAAAAAAAAAAGCAATAGCTCTTAATCTACGAAAGCACTACATTTTACTTTCATCAAAAGCTATGGTTTATAAATTGAGTTATTTGTAGTGAGGTGGACGGACCTAGAGTCTGTCATACAGAGTGAAGTAAGTCAGAAAGAGAAAGACAAATAATGTATGCTAACGCATATATATGGAATCTAAAAGAAAAAAAATGGCATTGATGAACCTAGTTGCAGGGCAGGAATAAAGAGGTAGACACAGAGAATGGACTTGATGACATGGGGTGGGAGGGCAGAGCTGGGGCGAAGTGAGAGTAGCATCGACACATATACACTACCGAATGTAAAATAGTTGGCTGGTGGGAAGCAGCAGCATAGCACAGGGAGATCGGCTCAGTGCTTTGCGATGACCTAGAGGGGTGGGATGGGGAGGGTGGGAGGGATGCTCAAGAGGGAGGGGATATGGGGACATGTGTATGCGTATGGCTGATTCGCTTTGTTGTGCAACAGAAACTAACACGGTATTGTGAAGCAATTATACTCCAATAAACATCTATTTAAAAAAAGAAAAGACAAGACGTTGATAAAGATCCCCCCCCCCCCAAAAAAAATAGTTATGGTTTACTTTCCACTGCGTGACAACGCAAGGTTTGGAAGCAGACCCGGGTTCAAGTCCCAGCCCAGCCACTTACCAGCTCTGCCACCTTGGATAAGTTACTGAGCTTCTCTGAGCCTCTCCATAAAGGGATGAGGCAGCAAACACAGTGCCTATCTCACATGACTGATGAGGATGACAGGAATAATGTACAGTGAAACCTGATGACCTTCCTGTAACTATCAACTTGGACACAAAATGATCTCATTTCAAGGAGACATCAAAAGCCAAGGAGCCGATTCTGTCCAGATGAAAATCCCACAGAGATTCCATCCAGGATGTAAATTGCTTCTTGATAGTCATCTCTTTCCTGGCTCCTAAGTACAGTGTTCTGCTACCACTGCGTAGATGTTTCTCTCAGCAGGGTAATCCACACACACAGATTGCCCACAGCTGTCCCAGCCACATGAAAGCCCCACACACTCCCCGGTGCCCTATGGGTAAAAGGTAGTCATTCATCAAAGGCTGAAGACTGAGCACCAGACGCAATGAAAGGTCAGCCCTGGGTTTTTACTGCATTGGTATTAGCTTTCCCTGTCTGCAGCCATTTGCTCAGTACAAAGCTTTACAGTGTTTACAAATGGTGGAGGGTCCTGGCCTTTTCTTCTTATTGACTTTTAGATCCTTGCATCATTAATCTTTCATTTTCATTGGAAACTTCGGCTGGCCGTGAAAAGGAAACACTGCCTTCTGCTGTATGACTCAAGTTCTGCTGGGCTGTGCACCTCTACAGGAGGTCTGGGTGTGATAGGGTGTGTTGGGGGAAGAAGTTTCAAAAATTGAAACTGTTATTTTGGTGACACTGTGCTTGCACTTGAGACCAGCCACACCTGCCTAAGGAATTTAACACAGTGTTTACTATATTGTGAGCATTCAATAAAGAGCATTAGTTGTTATTATCTTATTATTAATTTTATTCGATTGTAGTTATTTCCATAACTTGTATGCTTGAGAAAAGAGAATATTTGTCAACAATAGGAAGTAACTTCTGAAGCAAGTAACACTTTCATCGGTAATAACTATTAAAGAAATAGCAGAGCAATAATAAAAAATAGCTATCATCACTACATAGTCCAAGCTTCAAAATGCTGAACATGGGCACGATGCAAACTTGTTATCTTTCCTACTTTTTGTGAAAAAAGAATTGTTTTCTTCCAGGTTTCTTTTAAATAATTTTCTACATCGACATCATCAAATACAACTTTCTTTGATGATGGAAAAGTTGTATAACCTAGCAAAAAGCTTACTGGTACATCCATGTTATTAAACACTCAGTGTGATTGAGCAATTTTAATTAAGATCTAATAACATAGTCTATGGTGTGTATATACCATACTTTACATAGCTATCCCCTTACTTTTTCTTTCCATTTAGTATTGACAATTCCAAGGATACTTTTCAGATACCTCACAAAAATATGCACTGAAATTGGGAAAGCTAGCTGTTCTCTTAATAATCCTAATCTCTTAGAGTTTGGTACATCATCTAAGCCTAACCAACCTGTGAGAAAGAGTCAACATCATCCTAATCCATTCATAAGTACGCCACTTGGATAGAATTATTGTATCCTTATTGTATTATATCCTTCCCCATCTCTCATTTCTAGTCTGTTAGCTTTTAATCACCAGCAATGCTTCTTATACCGCCCAGAAATCTGAGGAAGAACAGAAGTTTAAGAAGGAAGAAAGGCAACCTGGGAATGATGCTACAGAGAGTGCACAAGTGGATGAGAGAGTTCTGGGGGGGGAGGGGGCAGCCCGATGGCACAGACAAGCTGCATGATCGCCCATCCCTGCAGAGGTGCCACCTCCTGCCCCAGCCCCAGAATACTTCTCTCACCACTTTCCACAGGTCACAGAAGAAGAATTCATTCTCTCTTTATACCACTTTGTGCCAAGTATTATCCCATCCACTACCTTATTTGACTATCACAATGACCCTGGATGCGGGTGGAGGGTCTAAGTTGGGCAGATAATATTACCGTATTCACATTTTACACAACAATCTAGAGATACTAACTTGTCTAAGATTACATGACTACCCCACACCAACACTAGAATTAGAACTCAGATCTCACAGCTTCCAAGTCCAGAGGTCTTTTCAGTAGCTCGTTTCTCCATTTCCTCCTGCTCCCCAAGAACAAAACAGGGCAGCTGTCTGGACTGGTGAATACACAGTAAAACCGGAAGGTTACACATCCTGCTAAGTTAATAATTAAGGATTTCTGATTCCAGGAAACACGGAGGAAGCACACTCCACCCTGCCTCTCCCACTGAATACAGCTATAACAACATGGACCTAACGCATGAAGGTGTTATTTGAGGACTCTGAAAAGTAAATTGTGGCAATAAAATCAGAATTTAAAGTAACACTGAACTGGTGGTAGGTTTTCCACTTCTTTTCCCTCCAGTATACTTTGGCTTGAACTCAACACTCTAGACTTGGCAGTGGACACCAGGACAGAGCAGAGGAAGCTACTTCATTCTGGCCTGAGGCCCTGAAGAAGGAACTTCTAACTCCAAAAGACAGTATGGAAATTTCCTGTTTTGTTTTCTTTTTCTTTTCTCTATTTCTCACACCCCCAATCAATTTTGTAAGGGTGGTAGAAGTGACTAGAAGCAGGAGCCCATGGGAGCCAAAACTCTGATGGAGAAGAATACTTCTGTCAATTTGGTGGAGTTGCAATCCCAAGAGGGTGGGGAGGACCCTTTATTTTCCTCCCTCTGTTCTGCCACCATTGGCCCTTGACACAGACAACTGAAGTGACTAATCCTTAGTTTTCAGAGGACAAAAAAGGAAGAGCCCTAGGGAATGAGAAAATACGGAAGAGATCACAAGAAGAGAACTCAGGAAAACAGACCCATAAATGTGTCCATGAACTCTGGGGTTCACTCCCCTACAATGCAGGCATTGATCTGATCCTATTCAGCACACCAAGCACGTTGATCAAAGTCAAACTACCTCCCAGGACCCAGACTGGCCACTAGGTGGAGAGCATGCAGGACAGATCTGAATAGCATTGAAAATGCTTTGAAAACCAGAGGACATTAGAATCATAGCCCACAGAATGTGGGATAGAACTTGGGGCCTGACCATAAAAATAGGTCAACTGACTGCTGAAAGAAAAACATCAACGTTCTCCAGGGATTTTAGAAAGACCCAGAGTCTCTTAACCTAACACTAAAAAAGTTTAGGATACAATCCAAAATTACTCAGCATATACAAATGTTGAAATTACCTGACAAAGACTTTTTTAAAACTAGGATAAAAATGCTTGAGCAAGCAACTACAAACACTTTGAAACAAAAGGAAATATAAGAAGTCTCAGTAAAGAAATAGAAGATATAAAGAAGACTCAAATAGTTTTAGAACTGAAAAACAAAACTGAAAGAAAAATTTACTGGATAAACTTAATAGCAGAATAAAGATGACAGAATAAAGAGTCACCAAAATTGTAGATAGATGACTAGAAATTATCCAATCTGAACATAGACAAAAAGATTGGAAAAAAAAAAAAGGAACATAGCCTCAGGGATCTATGTGATAATGACTAGAATTTTATGACCAAAATCCCAGAAATGAGATAGTATAGTACTGAAAACTATTTAAAGAATAATGGTTGAAAACGTCCCAAATTTGATGAAAGACACAAACCTACAGATCCAAGAAGCTGAGTAAACTCCAAAAAGAATAAACCAAAATAAATCCACACTAAGACACAGCATAATCAAACAGTTAAGAACAAAAGACAAAGAGTAAACTCATTATCTATAATGAAACAACAATTGAAATTACTGTAGATTTCTCATTAGAAACCATAGGGCCATAAGAAAATGGCACAATATTTTTAAAGTTTTGAAATAAAACAACTTCCAGTGCAAATTCTTTACCCAGCAAAAATATCCTTCAGAAATAAAGGTGAAATAAGGACATTCTCCGATGAAGAAAAACTATGAAAAAAATCAGCTAGAACGGACCTGATCTATCCAAATTGCTAAAAGAAGTTCTTCAGGAAGAAGAGAAATTATGCCAGATAAAAATGTGGAGTATCAGTCATGAAGAGCAGAGGAAAGAATAAATATAATAGACTACTCTTCTTTCAAGGCCCTTAAAATACATTTGAAGGTTGAAAGAAAAATTAAAACTTTGTCTACTGGGGTTTTCAATATATGTAGATTTACTATATGAGACAATTATAAAGGGGGGCATAAAGACATGCATATGATGGAATGTGAAAAGATGCATATGGTGTAATGTAAAGAGATGCTTATGATGCATGTCGTGGTAAGGTGTTTACATTCCACTTGAAATGGTTAAATGTCGATTTTCAGTAAAGAGTGGAAAGCTAATATATATACATACACACACATTTACATACACGCACACATACTCATATATACATATCATAAACCCTAAAACAACTACTTAAAAACTTTACAAAGATAAAATAGATAAAAGATTTAAAAGAATAAAAAATGGCAGATAATTTTTTAAATGTTTAAACAACCCAAAAAGAAGCAGGAAGGAAGAAACAGAGGATGAAAACAAAACAGACATGGTCCTTACTTTCAAGACAACAATTAAAGGAGCAGATAAATATTTGCATTTCATGATGAAACTCCTGAAGGAAAATGTAAAGCAGAGCACTCTGACATAGACTAACCATCACGATCAGGAAAAGCCTCTGTGTGGAGATGAGCTTTCAATTAAGACTAAGAGCAGATCTGGGGAAAGAGTATCTCAAGAAGATGGAACAGCATGAGCAAAGACCTCCAAGCCGGAAACAGACTGGGTGTTAAAGGAACTGAAAGATGATGGTGGCTGAAGCAGTGAACAAGGAGAATGCGAGATAAAAGAGGTAAGGGAGAGAAAGACTGTGAGATCTCCCAGGCTGTAGTTACTAGTTTGGATTTCATTCCAAGCACAGTGAGAAGCTGCTGAAGTATTGCATTTGAAAAGCAAAGGATTCTATTTTTAATGTTCTGAGGAACCTCCATACCGCTTTCCACAGCAGCTTCACCATTCTGCACGCCCATCAACAGCATAAAGGGTTCCAATTTCTCCACATCCTCACCAACACTTGTCTGTTGTTGTTGATAACAGCATGAGTCCACTTATATGAGGTATATAACATAGTCAAACTCATAGAACCAAAGAGCAGAAAGGTGTTTAAAGTTTTAGTAATGCAAGATGAGTATGTTCTAGAGATCAGTGATTACGGGCTTAAAGCTTCAGTAATGCAAGATAAATAAGTCCTAGAGATCTACTATACAGCATTGTGTCTAGAGTTAACAATACTATATTGTACACTTAAAAACCTGTCAAGACAAATATCGTATAATATCACATATGTAGAATCTTTTAAAAAATGGTACAAGTGAACTCATCTATAAAACAGAAATAGAGCCACAGATGTAGAAAACAATCTTATGGGTAACAGGGGGGAAATGGCAGGAGGGATAAATTGGGACGTTGGGACTGACATATATACACTACTATATATAAAATATATAACTAATAAGACCTATTGTATAGCCCAGGGAACTCTACATAACACTCTGTAATGATCTATATGGGAAAAGAATCTTAAAAAGAGTGGATATATGTACATGTATAACTGATTCACTTTGCTGTACACATGAACCTAACACAACACTGTAAATCAACAATTCTCCAACAAAAATTTAAAAAAGAAAAACAGAAAGAAATGGAGGAAGACACAAAAAAAAATCTGTCAAGAGTGTAAATCTCATGTGTTCAGTGTTCTTACTACAATACAATTAACAGATTTAAAAATAAAATGAAGATGAGAATTCATCTGAAAAAGGAAAAGGAAAGGAAAGGGTTATTCTGGAGAACCCTACCTATCCCCACCCAAGGTGGGAGATTCCTGGGCAGAGTGTATATGTGCTCCCTCGGGCTTTGGCTGAGGATAACACAGCAAAATAAACAAGGAGGTCCCAGGCAAGAGCAAGCTTTCTCATTCCTTTGACAGCTGAATGGTTAGCTTCCCTGGGCAGAAATGTGTACAAATCTGGATTACATCGAACAGTCAGATGCCTTATCTAAAAGACGACAGCCAAAGCTTGATCTTTGGCCTTAGGGGAGAATTAAAAGATGTTTATGTTTCAGAAATAATCAGAGTCAGACATCTCAAAATTAAAATTCTTTGTCAGCCTATCAATATTTATGAATGTGTAAAATTTCCGACAGCCCCATTCCACAATTTCCATGCACTGCAGGTTGAAAGAAGTTTGACCTTGGAGACAGAAAGCATTTCTCTGCCAGCACATTTCTCACTTACTCTGCAGAGCAAAGCTTGTATAAAACTATACCCATCTTCCAGTTAAGTTACCTATATTCACCTTTCTTGTTGAAATCAACCAGAGTGAGACTTCTTTACTTTCAGCAGACCTTGCAGGATTGAAACAAGTAAAACTACAGGTTCCTCCATATACAATCAACTCCAAAAAAACCATGAATTAATGAACCAAGACTATTATATACTATAGCCAATCTAGTTTGAAACAATGGCAAGATTTGCATTCGGAATAAAAGGCTCCTACTCATAGTTTTGACATTAACTCATCATGTGAACTTGGTCAAATCTTTTTTTCTTTAATTTTTTTTTTTTACCTTAAGTGGCTTCATATCTATTATCTGCAAAGTAAGGAGTTGCACATTTTATGTGTATGTATCCATGTATGTGTGTGTGCGTGCGTGTGCGTTTGTGTATGTAAAGATGAGGTTCTCTAGAAGCAGAGCCTGAGACAGGGATTCAGAGGCATGTGATTAACTGAGGGACACCAACCTGTAAGGGAGGTGAAGCAAGAGAGAAAGGGAAAAGTGTTGAACAAGGATATGGTTAGGGTTATGCTTAGGCTTAGCCTGACTCACAAGAAAAGACTAAACAGACCAGGAGCATAACACATAAATTTGTAACTCAGAATAGTCCCCATTGTGAGACAAGAGGGTCAGCCTTTTTCTTTTTTACCCCGTTATCAGGCACTGGAATGCCCCCAGGATGGAGATAATAATGAATTTCTCTTGGGTGAACAGGCTACCCTCAGGTGAAGATAATTCTTTGGACATGGAGGCCAGCCATAAGCTCCCTGGAGCAACATTTACAGCAGCTGGGGAATGGACACACGGCCCCATAGAGGAGATCTGGACAAGGCACTAACATCTACGTTGTGTATATACTAATAAGAGTATATTGCACACACGAATGAAGGTGATGGAGGTATGTGCGTGCGCACGCACACACACAAACACGAACGGGGGGAGGTTAGTAGTGAGGAGAAAGAGTGAGAGGGAGATTGACTTCTATTTTCTCTATTGGCTTGCAAGGTTATTACGAAAACAAAAGATAATACTTGAGAAAATACTAGAAACTCATGCCTCGTGCATTCTCAAACCCATCACAAGCTTCCCTGACTCCCTTTTGCTATTCTCTCTGCCTCTGACTGCCCTCCCCAACAACCAAGTTTACTGTGACCCCAAGTGGCTATCAGGTCCCTTTGGAAAGTCCCCAGGTCTACCTCCTCCTCTGACCAGCCCTCCTACTGCTTACTCATAATGTAAGTCATCATTAATAAGGACCCAAGAACAGTACCCTGTTGTGTGGTACCCATCTTGGGAATCCATAATTAGAGGGTTCAAATCCCAACTCTCCATTTAACACTTATGTGACCTTTGGCAAAGTCAAAACCTCTCTACACCTGCCTTCCTCCTCACCTCAAGGTGAGCGACGGCACCGACCTCAAAGTTTTTATTCTACATGTGACAGCTTTTGGAAGCTATGGTGATACATTATTTGACGGTTCTTTTCTCTGTCCGAAGGAATGCATTTCTAGCATCTCCCAGTTAAGTAGACCCGTAATACCCTTGGAAACTCAGGACTCCATCCAAGAAGGAATGGTTCTACTTGGATTTGAAGGAAACAAAAGGAATGCATAGTTCTTGCACTGAAGGAATCTAATGCTGAAGAGAGGAAAAGCATGAAAATGGGGTTGGGGGGTGTCCCAGGCCATGAGCCAAAAGCCCTGGTAGCAGCTGGGCTCAGCAGACAATGCTCAGCTATTTTTAGCCTCTGTTTGGGTATACTGATTTCCGGGAAAATATCCTCTAATTATGGTGTCTAGGATTGTATCCTGCCCTCCCACCCTCATCCCACCAGAAGCCGAAATTCTGCACTGTCAGGCAGCTCTTTCTAAGTGCCCCTCAAACAAGACAGGGATTCTCAGCTTTCTAGAAACGCCATCCTGGAACTGGCTTTAATTTCAACAGCCATCCAAGTGCTTTGCTCATAGCAAAGGGCAGTCTTTGAATCCTCCCCGCATCAGGCTGCTTCTGGTGCCTGTTGGCATCCAGCACAAAGCACTGGCATGATTTTTCTTGTTGTTTTCAAAACAATGCTGCAAAAAAAAAAACCCCACAATTCCATCTTAGCATCTAGTGTAGTGGGATAATGAAGTGTAAAGCCTATTCTGGTTACACGTTGCCTCATAACAAGTCACTCTAACACTTAGTGGCTTCAAACAGCCATGTTGTTCTTTCTTGTGGTTCTACGGGTTGGCTTGGCTAGCTGGACAGTTCTGCTGATCTGCCTTGGGGTGTTTCATGCCATTGCCGATGGCGGTTGGGGTTGGTGTTATCTAGACGTTTAACTGGGATGTTGGCTGAAGCGTTAGAGCATCTTGTAACAGTGTCCATGGGGAGGAAGAATCCACAGCATAAGGGGAGGAGAGGAAGAGGCAAACGTGAATACCTTCATCTCATTACTTTAAATGATGAACCAAAACAAGAGTCTAGGAGGCCATCAGATACCAGCATATGGGCCCTTGCCTCCTTCCTTTCCACGTCTTCTCTTTTCATAACCTCGTCAGCCACAGTTATGGGGTGAAAATGAGCCAGAAATGATGGGAATCGTTGAGCCAACATCCAGGCATGACCTTAAACACACACTTCAGATCTAAATGCAAACACACACCAGTCAACAATGGGAGCTGAAGGAACCATTTATGGAGACACTTTCATGAGACTCGTAATTTTCTATCTGAAAATATGAGTGCTCTCTGGGGTTCATCACATTTCTGATAAGAACCTCTGCTGCTCCTGCAGTGCGTCTCATGTCACAGGCTTACAGGCCTGGAAAAAAGTCTTGGAATTCTGAGTCCAATTATCTTTCCCAAAGGGAGTACTAAAAGGGATAAACTAATGAAAAATGATTCTATATTTCTGAACCTTTGTGGCTAAGTAGGTCCAAGGTGATAAGACGACCGTATTCTGAAAATCACATATCTGGATACCATGCCTCTCCTGCCTGCCTTACCTAAAATAGCAAGTTATTACCCTTCACCCGGATTTAATTCTCTCTGTGCGTTTCTAACTGCCTGATATTATGTCTATTAGCTTATTGTTTGACACTACAAAATGTCAACTCCATGAAGGCAAGGACCTTATCTATCTTGTCCACTGTCTAGCCCCTTCAGTAGTACCTGGAACACAGTAGGTAATCATTAAATATCTGTTGAATTAATTAATTAATATTATTTTAATTAAGTATAAGACACTGTAGTATTTGCTCTGTGAGGTTCTGTTCTGCAAGATAAGAAGTTATCCTCCAGAGCTGTGCAATGTACATTAGTAACTATACTGCTCAGAGAACTACAAGGGCATTTAGATGAATAAACGGAAGGCTATTCAGAGAGCACAGAAAAAAATCATGGAAGACTATTCATTTGGGCATTACCCACTGAAGGTGACAGAGACATGATTCAGACAAAACTCCAGCCCACAGTGGGCTCACTGTGGCTTGGGTACTGTTTGAAATGCCCACCATCTGAGAATCAGACTTCCTGACTTCCTGACTCGGATTATTAACCTGTATCTGGTGGAACTCAGTTTCCTCCTCTGTAAGATAAACATCTATGCCTGGATAATCACTGAGGTTCCTTTCCATGACAACAGGGGACGGATCTAGGAACAAGGGAACTGGGTTTGGGCACCAAGTCCTCAGTAAGGCAAGACCCATAACCAAAGTGTCTGCTGTCAAGATCTATCCACAAGCCACAGGAGGTTCCCTACAGGGTTAATTATAACAAAGAGAAAACTGGAAACCAAATTAGAGACATTTTCGAATTTATCTGGAACTAGTTTTAGACTTAAAGGGAAAAATTGCATGAATTGTTGAGTTTCCACATACCTCACCCAGCTTCTCCTAATATTTTAATTGTCTCATTCTCCTTAATGCTCTAAAATATAAGTGGGTTCTATCTAGTTTGGGGTCTTTACTCTCTCATCCTGCTCTATGCTTGGTGTCTTTGCTCAGCACTGGCAAACTATCTTCTATTATGTCTTTGATTATTTCCTCATTTCCACTGTCTCGATTCTCTCTTTAGGGAACTCCTAGTCATTGGGGATTTGACCCTTGTATACTGATCATCTATGTCAACTGTTCTCCCATGTTTACATTCTGAGAGATTTTCAAAAATGTTTCTTCCAGGTGTTAAAGCACATTTCTTTCTAAAGACTATTACAGCAATAATAGTTTCAATTTAGAGCAAGGTTTCTCAACATTGGTGCTATTGACATTCTAGGATAGGTAGTTCTTTGTCTTCGGGAACGATCCTGTGCACTGAAGGATGTGTAGCAGCATCCCTGGCCTCTACCTGCTAGATGCCAATAGCACCGGAACCCCCATCATCACAATCAAAATATCTCCAGACATTGCTAATCACCCCAGGTTGAGACAACTGATTGAGAAGAACTCTAATTTCCCTTATTTCTTCTCTTTCATTTGGCCACAGTCACTAATACAATTAGGGCTTGTTAAATTTCTCTTCTGTTTCTTGAATTATTTCTGTATTCCAGAGTCAAATGTTCTGTTTATTCATCTTGCTTCTTCTCTATTGTTGAGATTTCCTGCAAACGTCTGGTGGTTTTGACTTTCTGTATATATTTACCAATGCAGGGCTTCATCAATTAATATAAGTCACTGGATTGAGTCTCCAGTTTTTTTAGTAGGTTTTTGCCCCCAACTGACCTCTCCCCTGAATCAGAGTGAACTCGGGGTGAAGTGTATGAGTAAGCAGGCTTCACTATAGGATGGACCAGTTCAGAGCAGGCAGACAGAGCAACTGATCACTTCTCCAAATGTCAGATCACAGTGTGTTTACTCTGCGGCACTAATGCCCGTACCAATGCTCTAGAGAGGTCTTCCAATAATCACCCTCATTCCTGCCTCTTCTCCAACCCTCATACTCTGTAACCTACTGAACCCAAGCCAGGAATGTCTTGAGGCTCCAGGAAAGAATAATTCCCAAATTGAACCAAACCATTACCACCTGGCCCTAGGTGTGCTCTGGGCCCCTTCCTCCAAATGTCCTTCAATAAGTAAATGATTAAATAAATTGTGTTACAACCATACCATGGAATAAAATTGTGTTACATCCATACCATCAATAAAAAAGAATAAGCTACTGATGCCTGCAACGATTTGATTGGATCTCAAGGGAACCATGCTGAGTGAAAAAGCCAGTCTCACAAGGTTACATAGTGGATGATTCCATGACAAAATTCATAGAGGTGGAGAACACATTAGTAGTGCTGGGAGTTAGGGATGGAGGGGGAGTGGCACAGCACAGGTGTGATTATAAAGGGTAGCACAAGCGAGATCTTTGTGATAATGGAATACTTCTGTGTCTTGATTGTGCTTTTAGTTACATGAATATACACATGTGATAAAACTGTAAACACAAACACACAGAGCATGTAAAAGTGATGAAATCTGAATAATCTCTGTAGCTTGTATCAAGGCTGATTTTCTGGCTTGGATATTGTGCTAGTTATCCAAGACACTACAAGTGGAGAACCCTGGGTTAAGGGTAACTCCCGTCACGGAACCTATATGGAATCTCCCTGTACATTATTTTTTTCAACTCCCCATGACTCAATTGTTATTTCAAAATAAAAATATTTTTAAATGAGGTAACTGTGACTCCACCTTCATGCTCACCTCCATACATTCATGACCTTCTCCGGACACAGTGAACACTCCATCTCCCATTCTTAGGCAAATAGGGGTTTTATTCCTTCTATCATCTTTCCAGTGGGATTTCTGGAGGTAGAGGAAGCAAACTCTTTGTGTTCACGTATGTGCAGACAGCAACCCTGAATTGGAAAGCATGCGTGCATTTCTTTTGAATTAAGAGAACTATAAGGAGGGCTCAAAAGGTTGAGTTAATCGAAACCCCAGCTTAAAAAGAATAGAGGGGACTTCCCTGGTGGCGCAGTGGTTGAGGATCCACCTGCCAATGCAGGGGACACAGGTTTGAGCCCTGGTCCGGGAAGATCCCACATGCCACGGAGCAACTAAGCCCGTGCGCCTAGAGCCCGTGCTCCACAACAAGAGAAGCCACCGCAACGAGAAGCCCACGCACCGCAACCAAGAGGAGTCCCTGCTCGCCGCAACTAGAGGAAGCCCGCACACAGCAACGAAGACCCAAGGCAGCCAAAAGTAAATTAATTAATTAATTAATTAAAAGGAAGAAAAAAGAAAACACAAGAGGATTTTAAAAATAGATATATAAAATAAGAGAAAAAATAGGGAGTGATGGTGGAAATCCCTTATAAAATTATTTTTATTCTAACTTTCTGCCACTGGGAACCTTGTACATTTTAAATTTCTTTTCCTTTTTGGTTTCAGTTAGTTTGTTTTGCACTCGCTGCTAGGAAACTTAGAGTCAAATTGGAAGGTCAGCCATGGGAAATGTATTAATCCACAGAGTTATCATGTGGATTCCTTCCTCAATTTCCTTTCCTTGCCCCAATTTCTTATTTTTATTTTATTGGATTTTGTTCCTTTGGGGAGAATAGAAAGTTTTAAGTACAGTCAATAAATCAGAGAATCCTTCATAACAGTGGCAATGTGTTCTTATACGCTGCCACATGTTCTGTTCTGAGTATGAAATACAGCTTGAGCGAACAGATGTTACCAGATATTAAATTGTTTCAGAAGTAGATGAGAGAAGAGGAAAATCCAAATACTGCCCAGAAAAAAAAATATATTTTCATGTATAACTCCCAGGGATAGTCTTACAGAATAGAATTATTATTGCTCTTTTGTTTAAACATAAGAGAAAGCATTCAGGCTTAGATTTATTATATTAGTATATTAACCACTATTGCTCTTTCGGCTTCTTGCCTTTGGGTGATGTTTTCTTGCTGAGAATTATTTTCTATTTCCATCATGTTGAAACAAACAACGTGTGTTTCCATTGTCTTTTTATATTTTCTGAGCCAACAGTCTGATATAATTCCCATTTCAAAATGGATGCAGGGGACACAGGTTCGTGCCCCAGTCTGGGAAGATCCCACATGCCGCGGAGCGGCTGGGCCCGTGAGCCATGGCCGCTGCGCCTGCGCGTCCGGAGCCTGTGCTCCGCAATGGGAGAGGCCACAGCAGTGAGAGGCCCGTGTACCGCAAAAAAAAAAAAAAAAAAAAAAATCAATAACTGTTTTTTGAACAACATGTGCTTCCTTTTTCTAAAAGTCTGAACTTCGGAAGATAGAGAAAAAGTATAAAATATATTCTCTGAAGACTGAAAACCGACTCGCATAGGGTGTTTGTGCTCCCACTGGACAGCACTGCTCTTGATCCTATGTTCCAGACCACAGAACTCCACATCCCTTCAAACCTCACCGACTCGTACTTGGAGACGCCGCCCGATCACTTGCTAGGAGCTGGTCCCAACCAGGCCCCTGACAACTGGCCAAGTCCCGTTCTAAATCAAGCAACTCCACAGAACCTTGAAGCTACCACTCAGCTGCTCCAGACACCAACACCTGCTAGAAGCCCGTGCGGCTCTCACCGACCACACAGAGCCCCGGGGCATCGATACGGTAACGCTCCAGGCGTCTGATAATTCTCTCAGAACCCAGCATGTGTATTACTTTCGAAAATGACTGCCGTAAGAAATCACCGTATACCGAACGGCACAGAATAATACAAATTTATTATCTTACCGTTCTGGAGGTCAGAAATCTGAGGACAGACTCGTTGGGCTAAAATCGGGAGGTGAGCAAGGCTGTACTTCTTCCAGGAGGTTCCAGAGGAGCATCTGTCTCCTTGCCTTTTCCAGCTTCTGGAGCCCACCTGCAACCCTTGGCTCTGGACCCGTTGTACCTGCAAGGCCAGCAGAAGCTGTTGACTCTCACACCCCGTACCTCGACACTGACGCTTCTTCGCCTCCTGCTTCTACTTTTAAAGACGCTTGTGATTACATTGGGCCCACCTGATACTCACAGGTTACCGGCATACTAGCCTCTATTAAGGATCGTTGATTAGGAAACGTTTCCATCTGCAGCCTTAATTTCCTTCTACCACGTAACATGTTTACGACTTCTGAGGCTTAAGACAGGGTCATCTTAGGAGTCATTATCCTGTCTACCATGACCAGTGAGCCAACAAGTGAGTAAATGAGTGACCAACAGACTAGCCTGGTGGACTGACCGAGTGAGTGTCCAGCTCGGGGTGATGACCGCTCAGCTCCTTGAAAGCAGCCTGTCTCCAGGAGTGACTGGATGGCAGCGTGGGAGCTCAGCTTCCCCCACTCACTCCGCCGCCCCTCTGAGCTTCACTTGCCTTGCCTGTCACGTGAGGATAACAGGAACACCTATTTCGCAGGCTGACTGTGAACACAACATGAGAAAACATGTCAGTGTCCGGAATAGAGCAACGACACAAGAGAAAGGCATTGAAACAATGAAAATGGAAGAAGGAGGGGGGAGGAGGGGGAGGGGAGAGGAAGGGGGAGGGGGAGGGGGGAGAACCAATGTTCCATGGTACTAAGGTATACTAAGTCTAGACACAGAGCATCCTAGAGCCGAAAGTATCTCGGCAATCATCAAATGGGATAGAAAGGCAGAGACGAGAAACAATGTCATTCAACTATGACAGAAATAAGATTAGCAATCAGCACCAATTAGAAGCCATGAGACCTCTCTCTTCAATACCACTCAACCCTTTATCAAGACTGTGACGCCGAGCAAGGATGCTCCGCATTAGCAGACGGTGGGTGTTTGCCCAGCCGTGGAGGACACTTCCTTCCAGCTCTGGCTGTGTAGGGAGCCCTGCCTTTCTGATGCGTGGGAGCCACACTCTCCTTAAACTTTAAGATAATATTTCAGTCATATGGGGACATTTTTCACCATGGATACAAAGCAGGATACATAATTGTATATTCATGATAGCAGCAGTTATGTAGAAATAAACACTTATTTTACTTGAAATTACTGCAAAAAAATGTGTTCACATTGTTTATCTCAGTGTTGTATTTGCTGGGGGCTTTTCATTTTTTCCTAACTTTTCTTTGTTTTCCAGATATTCTAAGTGAGCACGATTTTTATAATAAAGAAATGTAGAGGTGCTTATCTTTTACAAAAAACTAATGAGAGAGATTACTTCTGGAGGACATTGATTTTGTTCTGTCATGACCCCGGATCTCTAGAACCTGGATGTTCAAAAGAAATATTTCCTTTGTACTCTGAAAAATACTTCTTCTAGCTATGTCTTCCCCTATTTCTAGGAGATCTCTGATTTATCCCACCTTGTTACACACACACACACCACCACCATCAAAAAACGTTCTAACGTTAACTACCTCTGTAAGCAAGCCTATGGACCATATAAAACTGAAATGTGCCCATCAGTGAAAACAAGAAATCAAAGCCTGTGGCTATGTTCACATCCCATAGTCACCATCATCAGCCTCGCTCAACCGAAGTTCTCTGGCTTCCTGATGTTTTCCCTTTCTGTTATCAGCACATTCATTATCCAGGCGAACTCTTTTCTAATAGAATTTCATATCAAATAAAGAAACACACTGAGAGACGGTAACCCTAAAGAGGAACACAAGTCTAGTCTCTCATAACCCACACTCCCCTGGGTGCAATTAGCGTAATCTCTTTCTGAGCGTGCTCTGAAGACAGGCTTTCACCACGGACCATTTTTCATGTGTCTTGGCTTTTCATCACTCAATTCTTGAGTGAGGCCACGGACATTAAAATGATAACAGATCATGTTGAAATCATGGTTAAGTTCAAGGGGGAAATAACATGCTTTGTCTACAGTTAGAATGGAGGAAAGTGATTGCAGGTCACGGCTGCATCGTTTTCATAATATTTGGACTTGTTTCTTACTGTCACATTTGGGTTAATGGAGTTACATTTCGAAAGCTGGTCTAAAGCATTCAGAGGTCATTGTGTACATGGCGGGGATGGAGTGGGGGTGAGAGGCAAGTTTTCTCAGAACTTTAACAATTCGTTAAGATGGCAATCAGATCCCTATTACAGAAAGATCTCAAAGCCCCCAAATGAAAAGGGAAAGAAACGGTCTTACTCAAAAGTACCTATGAATTAAAAACCCATCTGAGAAAAAAAAAATCAAGCCCTACCTGATTTCCAAAACGATGGTTCCCAACAAATCAGACTTATGAGATGTTCAGGGTTTATTATATTAATTATTAATAATATAGGGCTTCTAGGAGTCTCATGAGTGATTGGCCTGCCCTTCTCTGTTGTGTCTCTGAAGATGCAGAAATTTCCCAATGTGGCCCCTGTCAGCCCAGCTTGTTTCCTTGTATCCTACATTCATTGACTTTTCCCCCAATTTTCCCCCACTGACTACCACCTCTTTCTGTAGCTTCATTCCCTGAAACCACCTGACATAAAGGAAGGTCATCAGCTCTCAGGGCTTAGAATTTACCTGATCTCACCAGCCTGCTCGTATTTTCTAAAAATCTCCTGTCTCCACTTTGATAATAATTGTGATCATAATCACATTAACAGCAAACACTCACTAGACGCTTTCTATGTGCCAGGCATTTTTTACTTATTTCGTTTAAGTCCTGTGACCGCCACGTGATGTAGGTATCCATTATTAAACTCTCTGAGACTCAGTGTTCTTCTCTGTAAAATACGGGTATGTAAAATGACGAAGTTCACACAGTGGGTGAATACTAGGTCTGAGAATCACACCCAGGAATTCTTAATCCCAGAGTCCATGCTCTTAAACACTGCCCTATGCTTACCCTAGTCTACTTGCTATCAAAATTTCCAAGGTCAGCCTCATCCATTCGGATAATAGAACTTGTCTTCTAGACTGTATCATATTCCAAAGGACGGACATATATATATATAAATAGACAGATAGATAGATATAGATATAGATATATCCCTCCTTTGCTATATAAAATTTTAGAATTACAGAAGAGTTGTAAAAATAGTACAGTTTCCATCCATCCTTCATCCAGCTTCCCTGAAGGCCATGGTTTTTTTGGTCTTTGGGTCATCATTGTCAAATTCAAATCAACTGAACTGCAACACGATAGGGACACAGAAAGAAAACCAGCTAGTATTTTAATAGTACCTCACATGGGTGGCTTTCCCCCTTGGTGGAGGCTCTCGGCTGCCCCTCTCACACTTTTCCTGTTATTACTGATAATTTCCTCCGTACATAGCACAGGCACTGACCACAGATCTACACTGTTGACATAACAGATAGACCAAGGATTCTTAATTTTGCTGGGTCCTTGATGAATTTAAAGAATTGCCCCTTTCCCTAGAAAATGCAGAGGTAAACAATCCCATGGAATTCAGGCAGTTTGTAGACCCAGGGTACCGCTCTTGTCTGTTTTATTGTTTGAAAGCTAACGATTGCAGTCTGACCTGCTAACCTCACTCACTATCTTTTCCTCAATCTTCATAGGGCTTCTCCACACCACTAACCCCGGGAACGCTGCCAAGGAATTAGAGCCACTCCTCCCAAGACACAGCTTTCAACCACTGAATTGTTGGTTTGGGGCTGCGGAAATGGCTGTTTGCCAAAGAATACATGTTACTGCCACCAGGACAATCTCATCAGGCAGTGAGCACAGTGGATCCACGGCTCCCACCATGTCAAATCCATTACTTCTGGGACTTCCTGACAAAGGGGCAGCCCAGTCAGCTCCTCAGTTACGTACTTGCTGAAGGTCAATCCACTTATCCATACAGACCCCAGTGACTTCTCACAAATTAGTATTTATGAGCCTGATATCCTGTCCAATCTAAACATTCTACGTGGAATGTAGCTGGTTTCTTTCTTGATAAACTGAAAGTCTGAACTTCTCAGGCTAATATTCTACTAGGGGATCAGGTGGTTATTAATGAAATCACAACACCTAACAAAGGTCTTAAAAGAGAATCAGAGGACGGTTGGTCCTTGAGTTACTCCAAGCAAGAGAGTGAGCCTTCTTCGGGTAATATAAGAGCAACATGTTGATTGCCTTTTCAAATATTAATGGGTTAAAAAAAACAGGCTATTTTCAAAAATACTCACATTTCAAAAATATAAAATTAGTCTATCCTCAGCATCATATGATGAAAAGAACTCAGGCTTTGGAATTAAACAAATAAACCTGAGCTTGGATGTGCCCCTTGACTGAGTTGTGCAACTTTGCTTATCTTCTTCTGTAAAATGAGGAAATAATGCACATGAAAAAGCACTATGATGAGATGAAATGTGGCAAATGTGCACAAGGGACTTTGCAGCAAGGACTAACTTAATGAATCTTACTTCTCTTTCCCCTAAAATTCTTTCCACAACTCCCAGGTATCCAGCAGCAAGAAGGTAGACAAATCTACAACTTAAGACACATCAAATTTTGAAACATATTTAAAATTTAGGGAATGTAAGCGATTAAGAATGCAAATCTCTATGTATGTCAGATATTCAGAAGTCAACAAAGAACACTTAAAATACACCTAACAGCAAAAGACCTAAATAGACATTTCTCCAAAGAAGACATACAGATGGTCAAGAAGCACATAAAAAGCTGCTCAACATCACTAATCATTAGAGAAATGCAAATCAAAACTACAATGAAGTATCACCTCACACCAGTTAGAATGGGCATCATCAGAAAGTCTACAAACAACAAATGCTGGAGAGGGTGTGGAGAAAAGGGAACCCTCTTGCACTGTTGGTGGGAATGCAAATTGATACAGCCACTATGGAGAACAGTATGGAGGTTCCTTAAAAAACTAAACAAAGAATTACCATATGACCCAGCAATCCCAGTACTGCACACATACCCAGAGAAAACCATAATTCAAAAGGACACATGCACCCCAATGTTCATTGCAGCACTGTTTACAATAGCCAGGTCATGGAAGCAACCTAAATGCCCATCGACAGACGAATGGATAAAGAAGATGTGGTACATATACACAGTGGAATATTACTCAGCCATAGAAAGGAACGAAATTGGGTCATTTGTAGAGATATGGATGGATCTAGAGACTGTCATACAGAGTGAAGTAAGTCAGAAAGAGAAAAACAAATATCATATATTAATGCATATATGCGGAATCTAGAAAAGTGGTACAGATGAACTGGTTTGCAAGGCAGAAATAGAGACACAGATGTAGAGAACGAATGTATGGACACCAAGGGGGAAAAATGGGGTTGGGGGTGGTGGGATGAATTGGGAGATTGGGATTGACATGTATACACTAATATGTATGAGACAGATAACTAATAAGAACCTGCTGTATAAAAAATACAAATAAAATAAAATTCAAAAATAAATGAATGAAATAAAATACACCTAACAGAGTGGCTATCATCGAAAAGTCTACAAAGAACAAATGTTGGCGAGGATGTGGAGAAAAAGGTACCCTTGTGCACTATGGGAATGTAAACTGGTGCAGTCACTATGGAGAACAGTAAAAAGGTCTCTCAAAAAAATAAAAACATAACTATCATATGACCCAGCAATTCACTGCTGGGTATATATCCAAAGAAAACAAAAACACTAATTCAAAACATACATGCACCCCAATGTTCATACAAGCATTATTTACGATACCAATATATTTACAAGATATGGAAACAACCTAAGTGTCCATCAGCAGATGAATGGATAAAAAGATGTGACACACACACACACACACACACACACACACACACACACACACAGAGTGGACTATTACTCAGCCATGAAAAAGAATGAAATTTTGCCATTTGCAACAACATGGCTGGGCCTGGAGGAGATTATACTTAGTGAAATAAGTCATACAGAGAAAGACAAATACTGTATGTTCTCACTTACATGTGGAATCTAAAAATTAAAACAAATGAGTAAAATAGAAACAGACTCACAGATACAGAGAACAAACTAGCAGTTACCAGTGGGGAGAGGGAAGGAGGGAGGGGCAAGATAGGGGTAGGGGATTAAGAGGTACAAACTACTATGTATAAAATAAATAAGCTACAAGAACATATTCTACATCACAGGGAAATATAGCCATTATTTTGTAATACCTTTAAAAGGAGCATAATCTATAAAAATATTGAATCACTATGTTGTACACCTGAAACTAAGATAATATTATAAATCAGCTATATCTCAATATAAACAAAGAAACAAACAGAACTGATTGCAATCAGTTCTGGGCAAGCTGGGGTAATCACACTCCAGCCTGTCTTTCCACTGAATGCAAATATCAACCCTGGACAGAATGCGTGGAGCAGCTATCTAAGAAATATATGGTAGCAGGCAGATCAGGGAAGCAGAATTGGAAGTATCACCAAACTGGTGGTAATATCCCCACTTTTTCTCCTGAGTGTCACCCAGCCCAGACACACACACAGCTCGAACCCAGAAGTGGACATTGGTGTGAACACCGGTATTCTGACCCAAGGATTAGGAAAGGGGGCTGCAAGGATCAGAGACAGTAAGAGAAGTCCCTTTTTCTTTATTTAAAGTTTCTGTCCCAGCTGCTGGGCAATCCTGTCACATTGCAACAGCAGCAGCAGACTGGGAAGATGCCTAAAACTGAGGAAAGGGAATCCTTTTCCCTGACCAGAGAGCATGATTCCAACAGCATTAGGCAACTAGCCATTACATTTTTTCCTCTCTATCTTCAGCAAACACTAAACACAATAAATTTTTAAATAATCATACCCAGACATATCATAACATGACTTGAAAACTAAAGACAAAGAAAAACCTCTTAAAAGCAGCTAGAGGAAAAAGGCACATATAAGGGAACAACAATTCAAATTTCTATAGATTTCTCATCAGAATCCATGGACACCAGAGGAATGAGAACTCTTAAAAATTTCTGCAGGTAAAGAACTGGCAACCCAGAATTCTACACCCAGTAAAAATGTCCTTCACAAATGGAGGTGGAATAAAGACATTCTGAGATGAAGGAAAATTAAGAGGATTCATTGTCACCAGAATCTTCTCTGAAAGACATGTTAAAGGAGGTTCTTTAGACAGAAGGGAAATGATACTGGGAGGAAACGTGGAACAGCAAGAATGCAGGAGGAGCACAAGAAATGGTAACCATCTCAGTAAATAAAATAAAGTAGTCTGCTCCTCTTTAGTTGGCCAAAATATGTATGATGGTTAACATAAAAATTATAACACTGACTGATGGAGTTTTCAATGTCTATAGATGTAATTATACATATGATGCAAATATACATATGATAATTACTATATATATTACATATAATATATATAAATATGTATATAAATACATATGATAAATACACTACATATAAATAAAGAGGGGAAAGGTAAAAGTACCTATATTGTAGTTAGGTTTCTATACTCCATTTGAAGTTGAAAATATTAATTCTGAGTGGAAAGTGAAAAGCTAAGTATATTATATTATATCATGTTATACTATATTATATTTTATATTGTAATCAACAGCTAAAAAAGAAACAAAACACAAAAAAACTTTTAAAGTGATACAGTAAACATCTCAATAGAAAAGTTAAAATAGAATACTAAAAAAAAAAAATCGAATAATCCAGAATAAAGCAGAAAAGAGGAAACCTATAAATGAAAAACAGAAGGAAGAAACAGAAAACAAAAAAAACCAGAATGGTCCACCTAAATCCAAACACGTCATCACATACACATGAAATGTAAGTAGACTAATCACACTATTTAAAAAAGTTATTGTCAGAATACATTTTAAAAATAAGATCCAAGGATATGTTCTCTACAAGACACACTTTTAAATATAATGCTGTAGGTAAGTAATAATAAAGGGATGGAAAAAGATGTACCATGAAAATACTAATCAAAAAAAAAGGTGGAGTGACTCTATGGATATCAGACAAAGTACACTTCAGAACAAGCAAGATTAGCAGAAATAAAGAGGAACATGGTATAATGATTAAAAGGTCGGCTGACAAAAAGACATAACAATCAAGTGTGTATTCACCTAAAAACAGTTTCAAAATACACGAAGGAAAAATTAACAGAATGAAAAGGAGAGACAGAGAAATCCACAATTATATCTGAAGACTTCAACCTTCTCTTTCAACAATAGATAGCATGATTAAACAACAACAACAAATCAGCAAGGATACAGAAGAATTAAACAACCCTCAACTGACTTGATTTAACTGGCCTTTGTCAATTGTCAATTGTCCCATTACCAAGACAAGAAGGACACTGTATCAAAGTACCCTAGCGGCAGAAAACTGGTATTAGACAACATCCTGGACAAGTTGCTATCCTGGATGGATAGCACGTGTCTTAAGTCCAGGATTAGCCCGACTGGTGATGAAGAACAACAAGCCCTTTCTGGGCTTTCGTCTTTTTACCTGTGGAACAGGCAGCTGGTGGACAGGGCAATGAAGTGCATGTTAAGAGGTTGAAGACAGACAGTCTAGGTTAAAATCCTAGCTCTGCCTCTTACTAGTTGGATGAGCTTGGTCAAATGCCTTGACTACTCCTCTAGTCCTCTTTATGCTTCTCGGTGTGGCACTCCCACATTCATATGTAAAAGAACACACAAAAGCACCTACGCTACATGGGGAGAGGAGGGGTGTGAAGTGGGAGGTGGGCGGGGAGAACGAGGTAATCTCAGTATCACACTTAAAACAGAACCTGGTCCATGGTAAACAGACAACAAATGTTATTATTAAAGCTATTATTAATTCCAAAATTATTGAGATAGAGCAGTGTTTCTCAACCTTTTTATTATTGCCTCCTTGAGAAGCTGTTTTCTGACATTTTTTTTCACCTAATCATACCTTTTCTCCCTGAAATTTTAATACCACAGATATATACTGTATATCTGTGTATGTGCTGTGGCTCCTTGGAGAGCCACAAACCAGTTTAATATTTAAGAACCAATTTTCACCCTCTTGGGAGAAATATTACCCCTGTTGAAAATGCACATGTTAAAGAAATCAATCTCTAACTTTCTATAATTCTAAATTGGTATAGATCATATTATAAGACCTTTAAAATTACATATTTATGTTACATAAAATGTGAATGAAAGTTGCCAGTGGAATTGTTTATTTACTGTTAAATTACGCTAGGCAGCATTTGGGAGTATAATGGGTTAAATCAAAGGGTTTGGGAAAGGCTCCCTAAATAGTACAGGCAGGCAGCTGGCCAGAGACTCGGTCTCATTAGATAAATATCATTACACCCTGGAAATATATTTATGGTTAAGTTACTGGTATACACTATGAGTTTGAAGATTTATGAGATTATAAAAAATTTTTAGTCATGAAGAATATGAGAAAATGAAATATTTTTCTTTTAGTCATGTAACTGGGCAGATTGAAATGTTCTCCTAATTTCTCTTGACATGTAGCCCATCTCTCATTTGCTTATAAGGGTGTCTGTAACTGCAGCACCTGTCAAATACTTATTTCCAATGATCAACGATCACATTGCAAAGACAGCCCAACCTCATCTTGTCTTTAAAGGTGGAGAAAGAAGCCTAATACTAAATGTCTCTTCTGGAGCCAAGAAAGCATGTATTTTCTCAGCCCCTAAATCACACATTGATGGTAAAATAAGGCCCAAGCAGCTGTTTGGAATACTCCAGCCTTTCATTCCTTACTGACCTTAGAGATATTCAGCCTAATCTTGATAAATTAGCAGAGTATCACTTACCCTTCACGTTGGCTTATTTTTTTTTTTCCCTTGAACTTCTTCTGCTGTGTTTTTTCTTCCATTCTGGTCATAATGAGTTATTTCACATTGGTTCCACCTCTGATGCCATCCAGTTGACAATTATTGAAGTATTCCGAATTATTTTGGAAAGAAAGAATATAGTGATGTCAGAGAAGTAAGCTGACCAGTTTCCCAAACAGGGAATGTCTTCTGGGAAGGTCACACTCAAGGTCAGATTTTCACATGAAGGAATTTACATTATCAGTTGACTGTGACTCTGGAACTGACTCAATTTAATCAAACTCCTAAACGATTAATATAAATCATAACGTCAAACTTCTGGTTTTAGTTTCTGGCTTTATTTGTTTGTTTTGTTTTTTCTTTACTCTGAAGAAAACACCTATCTAGTGACTGAAAAATAGATGTCTGTCATTCAGATCGTACCTACCCAAATAGCAAGGAACACACGGACACAAATTAGTAATTGTTAGATCAGAATGTAATCCCCAATAAAGGGGAAGATGCATGGGAAATGATGATGAGGAATAGCAAAGACAAACGGTTGACACGTGTTCCACTATTACCCTTACTGAACCAATGACAGACATTGTTAATCAATCACTGCGCAGTGTTCATGGTAAGTTCTGATGCGGCCCTGTATCCGTCCCACGGAGTACTCGAGGCAGCCCCATCCAATCAATCAGAGTTATTATATGAGATGAAATCTTATACGCTATACTGGCCTAGAGGGATAATTAGTCCAAGCCATGGATCTCCTTTTTCTGCCATAAGGCAGAGAACTCTTCACTAGTTATCAGAATTTATATCTACAGCTGGTTTCGTACTCTTCTCTCACTGCTGGGACTAGAAAATTATTGCCATATTCTCCTTTTGTTCTGGTGGAGCATATCTGACAGATAAAATTAGAGAGATAGAATAACGCTGAACTTTAGGAAAAAGACTTTAGTGATGAAACCTGAGCCTCTGTAGTATTTGTCGAAATCTCCATGGAGATTTTGTGCTTCTTAAAAGCACCGATGCTGGCCATCCAGGAAAGGGAACTACCCAGCCCATGTGATTCCACGGTCCTGACTCTGGCATTACAGATAACGCTGACTGATCGAAGCCTTGCTTGATAAGCGAGGACAGACACAGTACTCAAGACTTCACAACAGGGTGCTCTAGACTGCTCCTCCCAAGCAACTAGATATGGCGTGGCAGGCAATCATCAGAGTTAAACAATTCTCTCTCCTTCTGAGCACGGTAGAAAGACACTGAACCAACATTTGCCCAGTCCCTTTAAGGTAAGTGTGGCCAGGGGACTTTATGGGCCAATGCTATTGGAACTGAAGAGACACAAAGCTCTAAGAGGCAGTTCGTGACTTAACTGCATCAACCACGTGGCCTGAATCATTCTACATGGTCGGTGCAGTATGAGTTTGGGGCTTACAGGGATGTGGCTTAAAGCCTTCAGTCTAGCCACGATAAAAACCATGATGGTTAATTTCATGTGTCAACTTGACTGGCCACGGGATGCCCAGATTAAACATTATTTCTAGGTGTATCTGCAAGGGTGTTTCTGAATGAGATTAGCATTTGAACTCATGAAGCCAGTCAAGCAGATGGCCCTCCCCAACATGGGTGGGCATCTTCCAATCCATTGAGGCCAGAATAGAATAAAAGGCAAAGAAAGGCGGAATCTGCCCCTTTTTCTCCTGCCTCAATGTGTGAGCTCATTTCATCTTCTCCTGCCCTCAGACTGGGATTTACACCATAGGCTCCCCTAGTTCTCAAGCCTTCAGATTCAGACTCAATTATACCATCAGCTTTCCTCGGTCTCCAGCCTGCAAAGAGTAGACCACCAGACTTTTCATCCTCTGTCATTGTATGAGCCAATTCCTCATAATAAATATGTGTGTCTATTACTGGTTCTGTTTCTCGGGAGAACCCTGACTAACACAAGCATGTAGACAGAGCAAGAAGTAAGCCTCTGTTCTTTGAGGCCATCAAGATGGAGGGGTTGTTCCTTCAGCATAACCCAGCCTATTCTGAGACATGGTACAAGGGAAACTTTTTTTGCAATCCTTGCAAAATCTTTCTGGGAACTCTCAATAGGAAAAATTTGGCCTCCTCAAGGTACCTGCAATTTTGGCAAACTTTAAACATATAAGCAGATAAAAATAAGCTCTCTTGATACTGGGGGATCTTTTGAGATGAGATCTTGAAAGAGGACCAGAGAGTAGGTTTGAACACAATCGGGACGAGAAGGGGGAAAGAAATGAAGGAGAAATACACATGGGAACAATTCTTCAGGCCTCATGAAAACTTGTGCTGATCCCTGCTTTTGTATTTCTCCAGGACAACTGGGCAGGGACCCAAGCCAATCTGTGTTGGAATAAGATACACTGAACCACAGTGAGTGTGTTGGCCCCAGAACTACCATTGAAAGCAAGATGGGGAGAGGAATGGTTAAATGTTACCAAGCATCATTTTCTGGGCAAACATTTAATTTTTTTGTTGTTTACATGTCCCTTCCACAATAGGAAAAAAATTCAAATAACTGGTTTAAAGAGGGCTTGGTGCTACAAAAGATAGTATTTTTTTTCTGCCTAGCTTTCGCAATATATAGTACTTTCAGGCCATAAAACAGTTTTCAACAATATGATTACAAATTTTAAGGGGTGCTACCCAAAAACTATAAACTACAAATGCAACTTCTAAGAGTGCGCACAGTGCCAAACAGTACAATTCTTTATATAATAGAAAACACGTTTCCTTGGGTAAAGTAGACTGCTGATACTTTAAATAATGACATAATAATTAATTCCCAAACAAATGAACTGAAGGAGCTTCCTTACTCCCCCCAGCTGTGATTTTCTTATCAAGGATATGTTTTAGAAGAAGACTTGAAAGTGATAATGTCAACTCACATAAAAATACTGTGCTTTCCCAGTCAAATGTCATCAAAACTACACATTCAGTTACGGTTTTATAAAAGTATAAGGTCCCGGGAACATATTTCATAATTGTGCGTGGCACTTGAAAGATTTACTTTTATAAAACATTCCAAAGGAGAAATTCAATTATTGGAGAGAAATTATGAATAATTTTTCCCTTCAAATCAGATATTTAGTATTTTTATGAATGGCGTAGATTAATTCATCCATTGATTTCATCAAAAATATTTCTAAGCCTTATCAGTCACCAGGTTCAGTTCTAGATGCTGAAGCTACCACTGCGAATAAGACAGACAACAACCATGGACTCACAGAGCTTACACTCCAGCGGGGGTAATAAATGAGCAGAAATGATAGACATAGATAGATGGATGGGGAGAGAGAGAGAGAGAGAGATGGATGATCGGTTATCACTAATGATTTCTTATTATATTACATATATGTTCTATAGTCTAGGGATAAAGAATGATGGTCAGAGGTACTATTTGAATAAAAGAGTCAAGGAAGCCGTCTCTGAGGAAGAAACCTTTGGGAAGAACCCTAAATGAAATGAGGAAGAAGATTCCAGGTAGAGGGGAGAGTTAAGTGCAAAGACTCCGGGGCAGAAACTAACTTGGAAGATTTAAGATACGGATCTTGAGATGGCAAGATCTAAGATGGAACAATGACAAAAGACAGTAGAATAGTGAAGAAAGGCATCATTGGAGGCAAGGAGGTCAAAGACAGAGGACCCAAAGCATCAGCTGGTTCATTTTGGTGGATGGTCCCATATCCTTTAGTTGAATGATTTTTCATTAATTTTGAATCTAATCTTCCTTATCTGTTAATGTAAAGCCCAAGATTTCACTCTAAATGCCATGTCTGCCTGTCCCTCAAGTGTTTGATATATAGTGTTTGTATTGTTATTTGGTTCTAAATATTTTCTAAATTCCACTATGGATTTTTTTTTTAGTTGAGCAATGCTCTGTTTGAAGTGATGCATTAAAATTACCAAACATGTGGTCTTCTATATGTGCCCATTACATAACTGTGTTGCTCAGATCTGTATTTTCACTGATGTCTGTCTGTTTAATCTATTGGTATCTACAAGAAATATGCTTCAATCTCTTAGTACAGTTTTGTATTTGCCCATTTCTCCTTGTAATTCCATCCATTTTCTGTTTTAAATATTTTGTGATTATCTTGTTACTTATACACATTCAGGGTCAACTTTCTAGTTCCTTTCTGGTTAGTGATTTCCTTGTATTAGGATTAGACGAATCCGAATAATGTGTTTTACCTTACAATCTTTTCTGTCCAACATTAATATGACCATTTTAGTTTTGCCTGATATATATTTTTCCATCCTTTGACTTTCAACTTTTCCATGTTATGATACATTTAAAATATCTCTTGTAAACAAAAAGTGGCAGGTTTTTTTCCCAGTCTAAGAATTGCTATCTTTTAATACATGAACTAAGAAATTTACATCTATTATGATTATCGAAATATTTAGATTTAATTCTATCACCATTTTTTTTTTTTTTTTGCAGTACGCGGGCCTCTCGCTGTTGCGGTCTCTCCTGTTGCAGAGCACAGGCTCCGGACGCGCAGGCCCAGCGGCCGTGGCTCACGGGCCCAGCCGCTCCGTGGCATGTGGGATCTTCCCGGACCGGGGCACGAACCCGCATCCCCTGCATCGGCAGGCGGACTCTCAACCACTGCGCCACCAGGGAAGCCCACCACCATTATTTTTAAGACCAATTATTTTGTGAATCAAATTCCAATGACAACTTGATAGTGAAAATTCAGATTATACACCCAAGTATGGCACAAACTTGTGACTTTGTTTCCTGTTGGGAAGGTTTTTTTCCCCTATACAGACCCCCAAACAGCACCAAGCTCCTGGTTGTTCCCCCAACTAGGGAGCACAGGTTTTCTACTGCCCCGTTCACACTGAAGCGGCACTTCCTGGTTTGAGGGTCTCCATCCCAAATTCCAGCCTTGCACTGCCCATAGGGTCACTGTGTCAGTTTGCTAGGGCTGTCATAACAAAGTACCACAGATTGAGGGGCCTAAATAACAGAAATTAATTTCCTCCCTATTCTGGAGGCTAGAGGTCCACGAGCAAGGTGTAGGCACGACTGGTTTCCTCTGAGGCCTCTCTGCTTGGCTCACGGTTGGCCATATTCTCCCTGTGTCTTCATATGGTCTTCCCTCCGTGCATGTCTGTGTCCAAATCCTCTCCTTAGAAGGCCACCAGTTCTACTGGATTGGGGCCCGTCTAACGACCTCCTTTTAACTTAATTACTTATTTAAAGTCCCTTTCATCAAATACAGTCACCTTCTGAAATACTAGGGATTAGGACTTCAGTGTATGAACTTGGGGGAAGGACATAATTCAATCCACAATAGGCAGCCTCTGAATCCAATCTGCCAGGCTGCCGGAAGTGGAGGTTCTGAGGGGTCTTTAATGCCTCTCTCTGAATCTAGCTTAGGACCAAGCTCCGCTGCTAACATTTCTAGGAAGTTAATCCTGGTCTGATGCCCCTGGACAGCATTCAGAGCTTCCTCATCCAAGGCACTGTGTACATACTTCCCTTGTCATGCTATATAATCATTGGCTACATATATCCTAATAGAGGAGGATGGTACGATAACACTGGTGATGACGCAGCCCCGGGCACAGGAACTCTTTGAGGCAGCTACTTTTATTAACCACCTTTTAAAAATAAAGAAGCTTTGTCACAGAAGGTTAATTAATCCACCCAAGATCACAAAGCTAGGGAGTGACACCATTAGGATTCAAACACGGGTCCTCAGGCCAGAGTGCACATCCTTACACCACTATTTACTGACTTTGGAATCCAAGAGACTAGGTCTGAATTTCAGCTCTGCCACTAAATTATCAGTAAGCCTCTGAGAACGTTGCTCTAAATGTACCTCCTTTGCTCCTTTAACAAATACTGAGGACCAGTGATATGGCACTCGGTGAGACGGGGCTGGGGATGCACAGTGAGCCACGCCCGGCATGGACTTTGATCTCGTGGAGCTTACCGTCTAATGGGGGAGCTGCCCCTGGGGGGACGGTGTGGGGGGATGATTTCAATGAGGTCAAGTTATAAACCAGGAAGAAGGCCCTGAAGGAGAGGAATGTGCTACAAAGTAGAAACCTGCTGTAGAACTGGAATGGCAGGGACGTCCTGCTGGAACGCATGGATACCAGGAGGAGAAACTGGCAATAACTAAGCAAAGGGTATGGTAAGAATACAAAGAGAATATTCCAAAAGGAAGAGCACACCCCAGGGTCCTGTGGCGGAAGGAGGCTGGGCAAAACCAAAGAAATGGAAGAAGATCCATGTGGCTAGAAAACAGAGAGGGAGAAAGAAGGTGGTGTGAGATGGCTCTGGAGGGGCTGGCAGGGAGAGAAAACGCTAAACCTCTCTGCAGATTTCTACCAGAAGGGTTTTACCACGTTTAACTCATCCATAAACTGTCAATAATACAATAATAATTCCTTCCTTGTAAGGCTGTAGTGAGGATTTGCTGGCGGGGGGCGGGGAACTATGACAGATGTCTGGGTTGTGGTCAGCACTCAGCCATCAGTCTTTTTTTCAGTTTTTCTCAACTGTATTTCTTATAAGGAATGTCTAGTCAACAGTCTTGTCCACTGGGGTTTTAGCCCTCCTTTAAATTGATTTCCACACAAAATGTAGGACATTGGTATCTCACTCTGCGGCCTGTCCTTTCAATCTTTCATTTGCATGAAAATTACTAGATCAAATAATGTCATCCTGCAGAAGAACCGCAATTGTGAAATCAAGCAAACCTTGCAAAAGTGGCCAAAGCAGAGGATTTGCCAAATGCCACCACTGCCAATTAGAAGCGAGAGTGATTTGGGACAACATCTTTAAGAAAGAATAAGAAGTCTTTCTTCTAAAGAGTACCACAAAGACTCTCCTTTTAAGATGTTAAAAAAATAAAATAAAACAAAAAAACCTCTCCTTTTATAGAGAGAACAGAGGGTAGTGGCATTGAACAGTATTCTTCCCCAGCTTTTGGTACAACCGAGTGCTGAGGGCTGACGTGGCAAGTGCCACATTTTATTTAGAGCTTCGTCATCTTCTCTAGGGCTATACGCTCCCTCACTTCTCATGTGTAATATAAAGAACTCCCTGTTTCTCGTCTTTATCAGTTATAACATTTGGAACCATCAAGCTCACCACTGCAAGGAGATTTAGGTTGAGAAGGATAGCTAGGCTTTGCAGCTCTGACTCTGTCCTAAGATTTATATTTCTTACAGGAGTCCTGGTGCGACCACCCCACTGGCCTTGGGTAGGGTTGGAGCAGGAGAAATGACTCATACTTTAGCCTAAATGTGGACAAAAGACCCTTCTCTTTATACTCCATAACTTAACTGAGACAATGTCAGAAGAGTCGCATCCGACTTTGCTAAAAGGGAACTCAACACCGAAACCAAGAGTACCTAGAGTGCAGATAATCTGTTTACCGAGAATGACCAGCTCACTGTCGGCTTGTGGCTCCACGTAGCTGAAGGCAACTCCAAACTTCTCGCCTCTCTTTAACTCTCAGCACCTAGGAGTTCACGCCTACGTATCTGAGATCTTATATGCTCTACCTAATCACTGAGCCCAAAAGCGAGAGATCCATGTCTCCTTTGTGGTTTGCCTAGACCCATCTCTTCCTTGGTTGACTAACAGCAGGAATAAAATTCACTTGTAGCCTCACCTCCTATTCCTCCTTAGGCTCAGGCTTTATTGGGCATCTCTCTAAACAAACTTAGAAATGCAAGACCCACATACCCATCAGAAGAGGGTCATCTCCTCACGAATACTCCATTCTCCAAAGCCCAGTTTTCTCAAAAAATGGGAAAAAACTGTGCCACGGAACATAAGTCTAACACCCACTCACCATTCTCTTGTGATACATTTTTAAAAACACAGGTGCTGCTTTCAAATAATTATATCTACATTCTATTTCAAAATACTGTAATAATTTTCAAGCTGTTACATCTGTCTTCTCTAGCCTCCAAATACCTTTATTTACTAAATTGTGCAAGAATAACTGTAAGAAAAGTCAGAACAGGCTGTGATCCACCCTCTCTAATGAACTATAAGATCCGAGAGGGCCAGGCTGTGTCTGAGTGATCTTTTATGCAGCTATGATTGTGCACATCCTGGTGACTCTGTCTTGAATCCCTTCTGGTAGACACTTTTCAAGCTTGTTGGCTTCCCAGCATCTCAACTTTCTTCTAAGTTTGGAGAATTCTCCCTGTGTCCCACTACAGAAGCTGCAAATGTCAGGTACTTCTTTTCCCAGACTCCCTTGCAGCTACAGCGTGAACACGTGACCCAGGCTCTGCCAATCAGATGCACCCACAATGGACTCTGAAACAGGACCCAGCGGTACCAGGAAGTGGAACCATCTCAGGCAGCAATAGAGGCTGCAGCAAACTTGAGCTCCCAGGACACAACTACAGGGCTGTAAGTCCAAGTATTCAGGGCTTGCGCTTTTTTGCCGAACCAGTTCTAGGGCATGGTTTTGACCTTTGTCTCTGTGTAAATCGGAGCCTGGTTTTTAGCCCTCCTAAAAATACCCTTTTAATAAATCCTTTTCTGCTTAAATCAGCCAGAATCAGTACCTGGAATGCCCAGTTAAGCGTCCTCACTTCACTTTTCTTACCTGGAGAACCAGCTCAAAACTCCCACTAAGTGGCTGATAAGTGAAAATAGGAGGCAATCACCTGGCTATTATTGGTCTAATTCCTGCAGATAAACAGGAAAATGGATTAAAAAAAAAACAAAACAGACCAATCTCCTACTTCGGAGCCTACGGATCCAGGTCAGGATGCTGTTCTCCTTTCTGTGGAAGCACAGATTATCCTCCCAGATAACTATCCGTCAGTCTGATAACAATACTGTATATCTGTAGCAACACACAGAAAATGATTCGCAGTTATGATGAAGGTAAAAATGCTTTTTAAAAAATGCTTTCCACTTTTAAAAGATGGAAACCCTCAGCTGAAGAGAGACTTGTTTTTTTCAGGTGAATATTCTGGACCACAGGTTTCTGCATGATTTTGCTGAAAAGTAAACGACATGTCATGGTTTCAGAGCAGAAAGAGACCATGCCAAGTGAGTCTGCATAATCCTATCCTTCAGTTTTGTCACAGACTCAGGGTCAAGTGAATCGTGTTTAATGGGAGCAGTCCTCTCTCAAGTGCTGAGGAGTAAGACCTTTCCAGAACAGAGAATAAGGCCCTGTCACCCTCCAGGGTTATTCTCTCCTCATGCCCTCTATATTAACCCAAAAGCTTCTGTCTGGGGAATCCTCCCTTGCCATGCCGAGGATGGAGACACACAGGGTGTCCTCTGAGCAAACTTGGGAATGTACCTCATCACATTGTCACCAAGATTTTACGACAGAGCAGTGAGCAATTATGTGCAAACAGATTCACAAGTGGGCCATTGTTTCAGGCTGTGGTTACTCATATGTCAGTGTGCTTTCAAAGTGCATGCTTCTTACCAACGGGGTCAGCAACAGACCCTTAAATTACATGGTTGTGGGTATAAACAGAGCCTTCCAACCCTGGCTCTCAATCAGAACAAAATTTGTGCTGAGGCATAAAGAAAATTTTGTGCTGCTGGGAACGTTCATCCAGAGAAATCTACAAACAGTGAGCTGCTTTACTACAGATGCCCAAGGGGACCTTAAGATAACACTTTGCTATCAGTGAGTTTCAGGCAAAATTTATCTCCTGAACTGCCAGTAGAGAAATCCTACCTAGAATCCAATAGGATAAATGGGGCTCAACCTGCTTGTCAATTTCAAACAATGGGTGGGTGGTCCTAAGCATTGGCTTGGTGGGAAAGAGTCCAAGATTGATTAGCAATGTCTACCCTGGGATGGGAAGTGAGTTCCATGAATTTTAAAAGCCCTGTCACCCGATGTCACAGTGTCAATTAAGCATTGCCTGATTTCCTCAATTCAGTCCTGAAATCTCCGTCCTTGGAAACTCCAGAACTGTTTCCTTCTGCTTCTCTTATAATACTAGATTCCACTCTACTATTTGCATGTTTCCATTTGCCTCTTCTAGCTCTTTAATTCCCCAAGGCAAGAAACTTCAGCTTATCTACTCCTGCATTCCTCTTGGGTTTTAGCAATCTTCCACCCAGCCTTTTACCTATTTCTCAATTCTGCAGCAAGTGTGGAATTTCTCCTCTGTGTTGGAATTGGTTAGACTGGAAGAGAAGCATAGATAAGATCCAGTCCGTACCTTCAATAAGCTTATGGCCCAGTGGACTACTAACTGAGTGAATGAAGCCAAAATTGTATTCTGGTTCCCCCACTGGTGTGATCTGTGCTAATGACCATCTCTTAGAGGGGTTGGTGGTTTATTACTTATGAAGTAGGTTTCCATATACATTGTACTCTGATGTCATCCCAGTGAGATGGACAGAACAGTGAACTGAGGTCATATCAGAATGGTTAAAAGACTTGCCCCCAATTTCACCATGATATGTTTTCACAAATCAATTAAGGAATGTTTTTGAAAGTAACCATGAAGCAAATGGCTCCATAGTGCTGTGACCTGAAGGCTGAGCTCTGACAATCATCCCAGCTTCAAACACAGAGCAGGAACCTCAGTGTCTGGATTGGCTGAGTAACAGACACCACCACAAAGATGTCCACATCCTAACCCCTGGAACCTGAGAACATGCGAGGTTTCATGGCAAAAAGGGAATTAAGATTTCAGATGGAATTAAAGTTGCTAATCAGCTGACATTAACATACGGAGATTATCTTGGATTTTCCAGATGGGCCAAATGTAATCACAAGGTCTTTAAATGGGGAAAAAGGAGACAGAAGAGAACCAGAGAGACGCCAGCATGCGGAGGACTCAGCTGGACATTGCTGGCTTTGAAGATGGAGGAAGGGACCACAGCCAAGGAATGCAGGCAGCTCCTTTCAGGGCTCGAAAAGCCCCTAGACCCTCCTAGAGCTTCCAGAAGGAACAGCCCTGCCAACACCTTGACTGTAGCCCACTAAGGCTCATTTTGGACCTCTGACTTCCAGAATTGTAAAGTAATAAATGTGTGCTGTTCTGAGCCATTAAGCTTGTGGGAATTTGCACAGCAGCAGTAGGAACTGAATTCAGAGTCCCTGTGAGCAAATCAGTTTCAAAATAGCCTTCTTCACAAGATGTGTGTGTGCGTGTGTGTGTGTGTGTAATAAAAGGATATATAAACAGGGTCTTCTGCACAGCAGAGCAATCACAAATGTTAGTTCCCCTCTGTCTTCCCTTGGAAATATCACATCCTGAGAGTCTTTATATTTTTATCACAATTTAAGCAAATTTTGGCCTATACGATTCTCTGACAACATTCCAAAACACTGAAGAAAAATAAACAAGAAATAAAACTCTTCTTCCAAGAAGGTAGGTCTCCAACCTAACTATACATGAGAATCACCTGAGGGACTTTTAAAAAACAGAGATGCCCAGGCTCTCTCTCGGACCAATCACATCCTTCTCTCCAGGAGGGAGTCTCAAGCATAGGTCTGCCTTTAAAAGCTCCCCGGGGAATTCTAAGGTGAGATGAGGGTTGAAAACACCCCCCCAAAGCCATGGAGGAGTTTTTACAGTAGAACTGGGAGCACAGCTCTCTTGATCCTTCACCCCTGTAATCGTCCCTACCACGCCCACAATATGACTTTCCAGCACCTTCTCCTAAATATACTAGTTTTCCTGTTTTGTATTTACTCCAGAAAGCTCTTGCCAAAAGAAAACCGACTCAGAAGTCCAGTGGATAAAAGAAAGACGAAAATGGGATTTGGGAGCCAGGAATCCTTCAGATTCCAGCCTTCTGAATGTCTTCTGAAACCAAAATTTTTGTTTATCAGTTAACCCAGGAGGTGGGCTGGACTTGTGTACCTGTCTAGTGTGGCATGTCCCAAACCGTACACCGCAGACCATTAGATCCTCAGGACATTAACAGATGTTGTCAGAAAAAATAACAATAATGGGGGGTCTATGATCAAATATCTTAGAAAATCACCATCCACGCTCTCCCACACTTAGATATTAAAGGCTCTGAGATGTTCTGCAGTTGAATACGCGCGCACACACACACACACACACACACACACACACATACACACACGTAGTTTAACCTAATACTTCCTAAACTTACTTGACCAAGGAACTGTTCTGTTAAGGAATACCCGTCATCCGGGGGACCCAGTGTGGAAACGCAATTCCTTCTTGTGAAAGATCAGAAAATGGGGGCTTAGGGTATGATGTACTTTGCCCAAGGTAAGGAAGCACCGTCTGCCAATGCCCCCCTGTCTCCCCCTGAGCCACCTGGACTTCCCTGACCTGGGCTATTTCCAGCTCACTGACAGCTTCCCAACCCAGGGTGCGTATGCTTTCCATCACTGGCTCTGCCCACCTCGAAGCTCTGCTCACGAGGGGCCCTCTTAGTGGCTTTTCCCCTCCCCCCGCCCCTAGCCCTACTTCTTCACCTGTGCTTCCCAGGGTCAGTCTCCTAGTGACCCTCCTCTCCACGCTTTCTTTTGCAGGAACACAAAGAGTTATTCACAGAGCAACTTACGCACAATGACCTAGATTTAAGGTCTAGTTCAGACACTAAATAGGTGATTTTTTTTAAAAGATTTAATTTTTTTAGACCAGTTTTAGGTTCGTGGCAAACATGTGCAGAGAGTGCAAACATTTCCCATATACCCCCTGCCCTCACACGTGCATAGCTCCCCCATTAGCAACATCCCCGCTACAGTGGGACCCTCATTACAATCAGCGCAGCTACACTGGTACATCCTTATCACTCAACATCCATAGTTTGCATGAAGGTTCACTCTTTTTTTTTTTAACTTTTATTGGAGTATAGTTGATTTACATTGTTGTGTTAGTTTCAGGTGGTCAGCGAAGTGAATCAGTTTTACATATACGTATATCCACTCTTTTTTTTTTTTTTTTTAAGATTCTTTTCCTGTACAGGCTATTACAGAGTATTGAGTACAGTTCCCTGCTGTATAGCACAAGAGGGTTCACTCTTAATGTTGTACATTCTGTGGGTTTGGACAAATGTATCGTGACATGTATCCATCATTACAGTATCATACAGAGTAATTTCACTGCCTTAAAAATCCTCTGTCCTAATGACTGGGTTTTTTACAAATGAAATCAGATTCAACCTCCAGATTCCAAGTTTTCAGCAGACATAGACATTTTCTCTTGAGACCAGCAGTTAAATTCTACTGTCAAAATCAAAAGAGTTTAAGCTTTTTCTTCCTTCTGACACTAAAAAATTTTTTAAAAATGTTTTTTGAGAAATAAGGCTGCGTTAGAGATAAAGCATTTTTGCCTTATCTTCAGAAGCAGGGCTTCTCCATTTTTGTGCCCACTGGTGAAAGGTCACAGACAAATAATCAGTCATGTTGCTAGAATGTTCTTTGAGAGCTAAGAAGGAAACAGAAAAGCTTAAGAAAGTTGAACTCAGGAATTTCTGAATAGGCTGCACATCTGAGGTGGCTCCAGGCAGCCAATTTTTTTTTTTTTTTTTTTTGAAAACAGTGAATAAATTGCTCAAGAAATTAGCTGTCAATAGCAGGGGTATGAAAACCCAGCCAGAGCTCTAAGTTTGGCCAAGGATCTCAAACTGTTTTCCAGATATTTGGGGCTCAGTAAACTCTAACACATTTTCCCCAGCAACTTCTTTTCCCCTTTAATTTCCAAACCCTGAAATTACAAGAGAACTTTGATATATGCTTTTTAAACATTAGCTGATATCAAGCAAGCAGATACGCATTTTCTGATTATTGTTTTAATGGAAGGATTTTCAAGAAGCTAACATTTGATTTCGGTGATCGCGATTTCTTCCCCATATTTAAATTTTGCACACTCTGTATGCCGAGGGTGGACATTTACGGTTGAAAGCTCGTGAGAGACACTTACATTGTCACAGGGAGGGAGGGAGACACAGAGAGAGACAGAGAGCGGGGGAGAGGGAGAGAGTCTACAGGAGTTTCAGGAGACCTACGCTTAGAGAGCTGGGAGGAGAGAAGTATCTAGTAAGGTAGAGAAAATGCAGCCCTTGCCTTTCACCTTGGAGAAGACTGATGCTGTCTAAGGCCAGTTGGACAACAGTCAGAACAGGCATTACAGATAGATGAATAAGTTGTTAGAATCCGTCTGCTCCGCTCTGAGTATTTTCAGGACTGACTGGATCCAGAGTTGTGTGCTTCAAAACACAACTACATCTGACTGCTCTTCATCAAAAGTCACGGCTGCCTAGAAATCCATCCCCAGAAGTCCCGCTCTTGTGCCCCATGAGGGTGTGACCTGTCACTCCTTCCTAACTGCCTTCTCGATCCTCAGCTCTCATCATAACCATTGCCAGAAGCTTCCCACCATCTTGGGGTCTGACCTCAATCCCAGACAAATGACCAGACCATCTGACTCTCCACTAGCTTAGCTCTGAAATCAGATTTTGTTTTGAAGGGCGGAGAGTCCATGTGAAAATGTTGTTCTCTATCATCTTGACCTCACACCGTGGAGCTCCTGCTAATGGCAACACCAGCTCATCCCCCCATTTCCACCCAAGCATCCCACTAAGCATCTCTCCATGGACATTCTACCTACACAATACAGTGCTCATCACCTTGCAGGTGCAAACCACCCTCTGTGGATTACATAGGGGGTCTCCTACAGGGAATGTTTTGAGAGAGTGATGGAAAAAGTCCCCTTTGACCAAAAATGACTCCCTCAGAAGCCTGCCATGGGACTGAAAAGTCCACCATTCTTTTCTCTGGATTAAAACATGGAAGGCAACTGTCTAGGGAGATGGGGAACTGGTGAAGTCATAATCAACCACAGGTACGCAGGCTAAAATGAACTTATCAAATTCGCTCTGGCCACCAGCACGGCTAATGAAAATAGATCATGGACACAAAATATTTGTTTAGATATGACAAGGAAAGATGCCTGGGGCACGTGGGGCTGAGCAATCAAAATGTTTCTTCTTAGAAAAGGGAACCCGCCTGCACTGTTGGTGGGAATGTAAATTGATGCAGCCACTATGGAGAACAGTGTGGAGGTTCCTTAAAAAACTAAAAATAGAGCTACCATATGACCCAGCAATCCCACTCCTGGGCATATATCTGGGGAAAATGTTAATTCAAAAAGATACATTCACCCCAATGTTCATAGCTGCATTATTTACAATAGCCAAGACATGGAAGCAACCTAAATGTCCATCGACAGATGAATGGATAAAGATGTGGTACATATATATGATGGAATACTACTCAGCCTAAAAAAGAGTGAAATAATGCCACTTGCAGCAACATGGATGGACCTAGAGATTATCATACTAAGTGAAGTAAGTTAGAACAGAGAAAGACAAATATCATATATCACTTGTATGTGGAATCTAAAACAAAATGATACAAATGAACTTACTTACAAAACAGAAATAGACTCACAGACACAGAAAACAAACTTATGGCTACCAAAGGGGAAAGGGGAGGAGGGATAAATTAGGAGTTTGAGATTAACAGGCACAGGGAACTATATTCAATATTTTGTAATAACCTAAAATGGAAAAAGAATCTGAAAAAGAACATATACGTGTGTATTATATATCTGAATCACTTTGCTGTACACCTGAAACTAACAACATTGTAAATTAACTATACTTCAGTAAAAAAATGTTTCTCCTTAGTTATGGGAATAATAAGGAGGTGGGCAGGCGTTAGGAGACAAAACAAGAGTACTACGTGCCCCTAGAAGAACCTAACCCCAAGGAGAAGACACACAGGTAGGAAAAGATGATGAAATGACCATGAAAACAATGCTGCAGTCATCATTCAGGGAGAAGACAGAGTGTTAGACATCTACAATATAGCCACTGATTGGATTATCATGATCCTTATACTAGGTAGGTATTCTCATTTCCATTTTACAGATGAGTATACTGAGGCTCATAGAAAATTCATCCCTTACCTTATTCACACAACTAATAAGTGGCAGGTTGTGGGTTCAAGCCCAGATCCCCCTCCAAAGTCATCATCATTCCATTTGGTCACACCATCTTCCTAATGATGTCTTAGTTGTAGTATAGTTAGGGGCGCACATATGTGCTTTCTCAGGGAAAAAGAAAGACAGAGAAGGAAAAATTCCACTAGATTTAAGACTAGAGGCTTGGCGCAGAGAAGCAGCAACGTCACTGAACTCAACGGACAACTGTTCCTTAGCCTCACGCCCCACGATTCACCTAAGTCTGTGGCTCCCAACTGGGTGCTCAGAGGTATTGCAAGGGGTCTGTGTATCCATATGTACATTGAACCTTGTCTGCAGACAACATACATCACGGACATCTACTTCTGTGACTGATAATATACCAGTTGATTCAAAAGTGTTATTGAATTCACAGGAGATATTTATCATTGTATATTTCCCAACCCAGGAATATTAAAAGCATAATTAGAATCATATGAGATGGGAGTTTTTGTTATTAAAAGGGGATTTTCAATCCTACAATCCAGAAATTCCATTCTTAGATATATACTCAACAGAAATGCAGCAATGTGTTCATCCATAGACATTATACAGGAACGCTCACAGAAGTGTATTCATCATTTCCCCAAAGTGGAAACAACCCAAATGCCAACAAGAGTGCAGTGGCTAAATACAGTGTCGAACAGTTATACCACGGAATACGATGCAGCAGCAAATGAGAACAGACCACAACTGCACACAACAGCAGGATGAATCTCACAGTGTGATGTGGGGCGAGGAAGACAGAGACCTGAAAACAACCCTCTGTGTAATTCCACTTATATAATATTCACAGACAAGCGAGACGAATCTGTGCTGTGCAAAGTCAAGAGAGAGTTTACCCTGAGGTGTGTAGTGGAACTTGAGTGATGGGGGCCTGTAGTGTTCTGTTTCTTGATCATCTGGATGTGGGTTACGTGAGTGTATCCAGTTAATGAACATTCCTTGAGCTGTGCATGTGATTTATATGTGTTTTTATATTGCTATTTTAATAAAAGATTTTTTAAAACAGAGGCAGTCATACCTATAAGATACATGACCACCGCTCTCTGTAAAGGTTCATCCCAGCCAGGTGCCTCCCTATTTCCACCCTGGCCATCTCCCCAACTTCAAATCCCCCACCCCACCCTCTCTGCCTATAAAAACCATTTCTTGTTCTTTCAGACTCAGCTCTGTTGCACCACCTCCAAGGAACTTTCTCCCATTCTCTAGCCAGAAGTGAATTCTTGCTCCCCAAGCCCCAGAGAGCTTTAACAGCGATTTCTCTGATGACAAAGCAGAGGTCCCCAGAGCCTAGCATAGCACAGTGCTTGCCAAATGATAGGATAACAACAAAGGTCTTCTGTTGTTATAATAACCTCCACATCTTAACCTCCTAAAGAAGGATTTATGTTCACCTTACTTCCTGCCCTCAAGAAACTCATAGTCTTGGAAGAAACGTATGTCTGCTAACTTTGTATTGCTCACCAGACCCAACCCATTACCATGCATCCAGCAGGTGCTCAGGTAATGAATGAAGACATATGTCACCCGTAAAAAGAACTTGCAATGAAAGATACCTTGAAGATCTCAGCAATTCTAGATCATACATGAACAAAGGAAAACCAAGAAGAATTCGATATGAACATTGCCCTTTCCCCCCCGGTGGCTGGTATGTTATCGGATTGATACTAGACTGAATACCCCTTTGTGGGTCCAATGATCTCTACAGGCAAAAATGTGCTTTTGTTTTCTACAATAAGAAAACTGAAGGGTGCTGAGATGTTTTGATCGTGGGGATGAAAAGCTCAGCCCAGTTCCAAGCCCCTTGGATCAACCTTGGCACACACTTCCACCACGAGGAAAAGGCATCCGACAACAAAACCGGCAAGGCTACATCCCAGGAAAGATGACAGAAGTGGCACAGACGGATAAGCCTTCAAATCCACTTCAGACTGGTGCCCCAGGAGGGGCCACGGTATTTCTGAAGGGTCCCCAGAGAGTGGCCTCAGTCTATCCTTCTGCCTCCTTCCTCCCCTTTTTCCTCCCCTTTTCTCACTAAACTGCACAGGACAAATTCACTGTGAAATAATTTTTTTTTTTAATCATTAGGGCAAAATGAGCGAGGCTGGAGCGCTAAGATTCCTGAATTAATAATATTGCTGCCATCCGTGATTTGGGCTTTCTCTTTTCTGTTGGCAGAAGCCAACACATGAGGAGATATTTTCCAGCATCACAGTCAAACTGCATTTTTAGATTTGTGGGCAGGCTGAGTGATCTCCAGCCAGAGTCTCAGCCCTCAGTCCTACATTCCAGTGTCATTCTCTGACCACAGCATCATTTCTGGTCTCCCCCAAGTCATTGCTTCGGAGAAAATGAAGCGTGTTTTCAGAATTTAATTTAAGAATAACCCAGGCAACCTAAGGCCAACTGACAAGGTAGTGGGTCCAGCCAACAGAAGGAAGGGCAGACATTGAAGACAGACGTGGTCAGCACCTCCCACCAATGAGACCTTTTATGCCTGCATTGAGGATTTCATCGAAAGTTGGAGTGCAGGTCCAAGCAGCTTCAAGTGCCCACATCTTTTGCTTTTTATTCCAATCACAAGAAAACAGAGCATGTGAGTTAAAACGTGAATTCCAGGCATCATTACCATTCAGGTATCAGCTGGAACTGCATTTCTCACGGAAGTCTAGCCAAAGCCTTGTTCAAGCTAACACCCTTCCTTCAAAGATTTTACCGCAATTGTCATCTGCTAATAGTTACTTGGGCAATCCAGGGGGGCAAGGATTGAAGTTGTCTTGTTCATGGCATCGGTGGTACCTGGGAAATACGTGGTATAGTTAACACATGCTAGTTGGCTACACAGACTACTAGGACACAGCAATCAGCAACACCCCCCCCCCCACCATGGTTAGAAAGCAGGGAAGCAAGAGAAGTGTTTTTCATGCTCGTGGTGAATCCATGATCAAATTTTCCTTCCTTTTTCTTTCTCCCAGACTTCAGGGCCCCAAAGTGTCTCCTGTCCCTAACTTATGGTACCACCATCCTCCAAGTTAATCGGTTTCAAAACCTAAGAAGCATCAGTGGTTCCGTCTTCCTTGTCAGTCTGCCTACTTCCGACTCATTGATGCTACCTCTAAAAGCTTTCTTCCAGCCGCCTGCCCCTCTCCTCCAACTCGTATCACTCCTACCCAGGGTCTTGTTCCCACTCTCCTGGACATCGAACTGGCCTCTGACCGTCACTCTTGCTTTTAACCAAATCTCTTCATTTCTAGCTAGCAGATCATTCTCGGTACTTTCAGATCACCCCCTCCTAGAAAAAGCACTCATGAATTCCTCACACTTAGGAATAAAATGTATGAATTTTATGAATTACATGAATAAAAGGTAAATGCCATACTTTGGAATACTCCTCGGTCCCCAAGCTGTCTCCAACTTCCCTCCAGATGATCTTTCTATGTCCAGTTGAAATGCCATTTTCATGCAGAAAGTCGTTCCTAAATCCATCTCCACCTGAAAATGCAACCAAATGCTGTCACCACATTTTTGGGAATTTTGTAAATGTTTAATTTTATAAATTCTAAAGTACCTCCTAAATCGTTCCTATTAGTCTGGAAAGATCTTCCAGCCATCATCTAGATCATCTTGGTCTTTGTTTACTCCCAAATGCCTAACACTATGCCTGGCACAGAGTAGCTTTTCAAAAACTATTTCTGGAACTTAATTAAATTCATTCCTTCATTCATTCTTTCAAACGTGCAGTCTCTGTTTACCAACCCCACCCCAGGGATAAGATGTAGAATAATTATGTGACCTCAGACACATAACTTTCATCCTTCTATAGTTTCTTCATCTGCAAAACGAGCTATGCTGTGGACCAAATAAGATAAGGCACGTGAAGCACTTAGTGTCTGACGCATAGTATATGCTCAATAAATGTTAACCTCTTATTATTATTTCACAAGGCAGTCTGTCCACTGTGGGGCAGCTATGGTTGCTAAAACATTTTTCCCCAATTCTGAGCTAAAACAGACCTCCTTATAACTCCTCTCCATCGACCAGAGCTTCTTTGCCTGTGGGCAACAAGCAGGCTCAGCTACACTTTAAAAAACCTAATTCGCAGCCCCAGGCCTGGAATGAAGGGAAGAAAACTGGGGTCAGCTGGGGAGAGAAGCTGGAATTCATTAAATCCATGGGTTTCTGAAGGGCTAAGGTTTGTAAGTTGGTGTTCATTTTCTACCTTAGGACTTTTGCTCTGGGAGTCCAATATACTGCTTAAATTTCTCTTATTTCCTTCAGCTGTAGGATTTGGGTAAGCAAGGAAAATTCTGCAAAATGACTTCACCATTGGCAGTCATTTGCCCTTGGCCAAATTGGCTTGCAATTACTCTAAGAATGTCAGGAGTTTGCAAATTAGCTTAGGCCGCCTGATGCTAAGTAGTCCCCTTGGGGTGGGTCGTGTCCATGACTTGAGTCTCGCACAAGATGGATCCAGCTGCCCTGAAGAAGTGTGTGCCCTGCTGTCCTCACTTCCCCCCCAGCACCTGGTTCAACTCCTGCTGGGAACCATGACACCTCAGGACTTGTTTTCATTTCTCCAGTTTCCCACCCCCTCTTCCACTGGACTTTGTACCTCTTTGTACCTCTGGGTTAATTATTTTTTGAATAAATGGCCTTCAACTGACAGAAGGCTCCTTTCTTTAAGACACCAGGCTTCTCCCTTTCGTCAGTGTGCTCTGTCCTGCAGTGCTGTCCGTTCGCACAGACCACGGTGTGCAGAAGCTGCTACACCCACGCACAGGCATAAGAGCTGATGACGCCACAAGCTAATCTTCAGAAATCTTGAAGTTCAAGAAGAGTCTGTAACTCTCCAGGGGTAGCAATGACTTATTTTCAACTAACTTCAGAGTAATCCATAGTTTTCTTCAGCTCAAGCATGTTAGGAGAATGAATTATGTAGTATTTTTACACAATTCACTGAGTATCTACTCTAACTCACAGCCTGACAGCATAGCCTCCTAACCAACTTCTGCCTCTACTTTTGTCCTCTAGAATCTATTCTCTACCAGACCCCAGAGTGATTTTTTTTTTGCGGTACGCGGGCCTCTCACTGTTGTGGCCTCTCCCGTTGCGGAGCACAGGCTCCAGACGCGCAGGCTCAGCGGCCATGGCTCACGGGCCCAGCCGCTCCGCGGCACGTGGGATCTTCCCAGACCGGGGCGCGAACCCGCGTCCCCCGCATCGGCAGGCGGACTCTCAACCACTGCGCCACCAGGGAAGCCCCAGAGTGAATTTTTAAAAGATGTAAGTCATAATATCTTACAGTCTTGCTTAGAAATGTTCCACAGCTTCAACTATATTCCAAATGAAACCATGGCTGTCCAAGCTTTATATACCTTGGTTCCTGAAGTTTCTCTGCTCCCTCATAGCCCGCTGCCCTTTGCCTACTACACGCAAATGCCTCCCAGTTCCTCAAATGTATCAACTCCGTTTTGGCTACGGGCCCATAGTTTTTGTACTTCCTCTTCCCTCCTGGATTCTTCTTCCCCAAGTTGTAAATACACGTCTCGGGCGCATATTTTTGCTCCCACCTTACATTTAGCTTTCTCTGAGAACTGTAAGCTGCGAAGGTGCTCTTTAAATAATTCAGCTTATTTTCTTTACATCAGACTTCTTGGGATGGCCATGATTTATGTGGTCAGTGGCCCCAATTCTCTATACATAAATAAGAAGTCTAATGAGAGTCAACAAATATAACTGGTTTCATTGCCCAGTGTGGGGAAAATATATCAATCCTACAGTCATTAAACGAATGTGAATCATATATAAAAGTTACCGACATAACAGTCACAGAGCGCCAGGGAAAAGGATTCAGAAGAGAAGACACTCCCTCCCCTTTAGCAGGGTGCTGCTCACTTTGTAAGAAGGAAACCTTACCCACAATGGAGCTTCTCACTGCCACTGGAAGAGGCAAGTTTGATGGGATTGCAACAATAAGCTGTTTCTTTAATATTCCAATTTCCTTCTAGGATTGAATTACCAGCCTACTTCATACTCCTCAGATGTCACAGGGGCAATAAAACTAATCAGAAGAGGAATTTCTCCTTGACCACTGTCCACAGTCCGTTCCCTCAGAGGCAGGCTCTTGATACGGAAACTTCTCTCAGTGCTGAACAGATAAGCCTGTGGCTTGTCAAGTAGCAACAGGCGTGTCCAAGAGCCACAATGCCCAGCAGCTGAGAACACAAAAAGAAAGGCCAAAAACAAAGAGTGAAGATAGTAGCAACATGAGTAGATCCCAGCATACGGTAAGTGTTTATTCTGTGCCAGAAGTGGTTCTAAGCCTTTCTTATATGTTATTCCATTTCAATCCCATATCCGTTGCTTGAAGATGCCAATATTACCTCTCCATTTTACAGATGAGAAAACGGAGGCACCAAGAGATGAAATAAACTAGCCCAGGGTCATTCAGGCAGTGAAGTGGAGTGTCAGAATTTGAACCCAAGACATCTGACTTCAACACCTTCATCTCAACAATTTACTGCTCCTCCGTGTGCCAGAGAGGCTTGGAGGTCAGCACATCACCAACAGTGCTGACAACACCCACGTACTCTGAGTCCCAGAGGGACAGGGTTTGCGGAAGTGGCCATGCAAGGCCTCTGCCAACTTGATGAAATCGTGAGTGACTGAGAAGTGCGATGGGTCCACTCCACCCCGTGCGATACAATCGCCCAAAACGTTCCAGGAATTCTTGCGACATCTCCCCTCTCTTCCACTGGGCAGGTCTTTTGTACCTAACCCTTGTCTGCGCCGTTTCAGGAGACACTCCACCATCAATTTCTTCTGTTTCATCATGTAGCCAACGATTGTTCTCAATCTCATTTCTAATCACATTGACCCCATTACCCATTACCTACTGAACCACCTGGGTTTGATTCCCAGTGTTGCCACTTACTGTTTGGGGAAACGAACATGTCACTTACCCTCATCTAAGGTTAGGGGTCTTCATCTTACATCGGACTAAAATAAGTTTCTTACAATGTTCTTTTGAGGATCTAGTTCATAGTGACTGCTCAAGAAAAAAAATGGTAGCTATGTGGCAAAATAAAGCACTTAGCATTTAAGACCTTCTGTGTGCATGGCTCCTACCAACCTTCCCAAGTTTATTCTACATGAATGCCCTTCAACAAATACTGCTACCTCGGGGGTTCACCGGCTCTCCTCTAGACCAGCATTCCTCCAGGGGTGGTCCTTGGACCCTCTGCAACAGATTCATGTGACATGTCCTTAAAATTCACATCCTTAAGCCCCACCCTGGCCTTGTTAATCAGAATTTCTCAGGATGGTTCCTGACCACCTTCATTTGTAACAGGCTCTCCAGGCAATACTTACGAAGCCCTACGATGCAGTCCCACTTGCCTTGTCTACAACAAGGTTCTCTGTGCCCGAGACTCCTTCCCGCTCTCATATCCATCACCCAAATCCCACCGATAATTCAAATCCTGACTTATATTTCTCCTCCTTCATACAACCATTCGAGATTCCTCCCTCCAGAAACAATGTGTCCCTGCTCTGAGTTATCGTGGCCCTTATTCATGGACATGGCGACTGTCCCCAACGTTTTCAAGCTCCTAGAGGCGACAGTCAGTATGTAAATCGCGCTAGCATCTCCAAAGTTATCTCTCACAGGACTTCGCACAGAGTAGGAGCTCCGTGAAAATAACTGAATGGGCAGGATAAAGCCCAATCCCAATATTTTAGATCTTCTTGATAAATTAAGTAATAACCGACTCACTTGAAGAAGAGAAGGGAAGCTGACTGAGCAGACTTTATTTATTTAAATAAATTTATTTATTTATTTATTTCTGGCTGCGTTGAGTCTTCGTTGCTGCGCACGGGCTTTTCTCTAGTCGCGGCGAGCAGGGGCTACTCTTCTTTGCAGTGCGTGGGCTTCTCATTGCAGTGTCTTCTCCTGTTGCGGAGCACGGACTCTAGGCGCGCGGGCTTCAGTAGTTGCGGCACGGGAGTTTCAGTAGTTGTGGCTCACGGGCTCTAGAGCGCAGGCACAGTAGTTGTGGCGCACGGGCTTAGTTGCTCCGTGGCATGTGGGATCTTCCCGGCCCAGGGCTCGAACCCCTGTCCCCTGCATTGGCAGGCGGATTCTCAACCACTGCACCATCAGGGAAGTCCTGAGCAGACTTTATTATCTTTCTCTCCTCCCCTTCTTCTCCCTGATTCCTGCTGCCCCTTTATTCCTTAGCCCAAGTCTTAGAGTGGGAACCCTTCATGTCTTCCCTTTAGCACACTTGAGGCTGGCTGCCAAAGTTAGGTCATTTCTCTTTCTATTTAAGAGTAGGCAAAATAGGAGATCAATATAACAATAATAAACCATGTAATGTCGTCAGATTTCCCTGGTATAGGCTCCTGTTTAGCTCAAAGGGCTGGAGACATTTCCCCAGCATCTTGGTTAGATTCTGACTTTGTGAACGCTGCAGGTTGGTTGCTGTTCTCCGTACAGCTAAGCAGAAACACTCACTCACTCAATTTGCTCCCTTGTTAAAGCACCGCAGTACTTTTCACTCCTACGTCTTAGGCAGCCCAGGCTGCTACAGCAGAACAGCATAGGCTGGATGGTTTAAACAATAGACAATTATTTCCCGCAGTTCTGAAGGCTGGAAGGCTGAGATCAGGGTGCCAGCATGGTCGGGAGCTTGGTGAGGATCCTCTTCCTAGTTTATAGACCACCCAGCATCTCACTGTATCTTCACATGACTGAGAGAGAGAAGGAGAGAGGGAGGGAGGGAAAGAGACAGCATGTCTCTCCTGTTGCTTCTTTGAAGAGCATTAATCCCATTCATGGGGGCTCCACTCTCATGACCTAATTACTTTCCAAAGGTCCCGCCTCCAAATACCATCACGTTGCAGATTTGGGCTTCAATATATGACTATGGCGGGGGGGGGGCGGGGGGGCGGTGCGGAGGGACACAAACATTTAGTTCCTACACCCCAAGCGCCATGATCTCAGTACAGCTCATCCTGAGCTCTGCTGGAAAGGGCACACCTTACCCTCAGGCAGTGGCAAGCAAAATGGCAGTGACTATGCCACTGTAAGTTCAGACCCAACAGTGTAATCACATTTCAACAAGGCAAGAGCAGGAATAATGTTTCCCTCCACACTCATCTCACTCACTGTGCTCCAGCCACTTCGCTCACCCTGCAGTTCTTCAAACACACCAAGCTCCAAGCTCTTTCCCATCTCAAGCCCTTGCCAATTCCCTCTGCCTGTGATGCCCTTCCCCTATTCCTATAAATATACAAACCTTTCCTTTAAATCGTCTTTCCTTTAAGCATCGGCTTAAATATACCATCTGCAGAGGGAGCTTCTATGGTTGTATTTTTTTTTTAATTAAAGTAACCTCCTTTCCCAGTTCATTCCTATTTCACCCCCTTTTTATTTCCTTCTTGACATGTACCACAATCTCCAATTCTTGTATTCATTTTCTAAATTTCCTGGCTCCTTGTCGGTCTTTCCAGAAAGGATAAAAATGGAACGAGGCCAAGAACTGTGTCCATCTTGCTCACCATTCCTGACACATAGTAGCGACTCAATGAATATTTGTTGAATGATTGAATAAAATAATTACACAATATATAGTCGTAAGGAAAGGGGAGTCACACAATAAAAACATCAAATCTTTTATTCATATATAATGTTATAACCAGGAGATAATCATCTTATTTAATTTTATAACAATATCAGATTTCAACATGAACTCCCTGATTTAAGTTATTTTGTTGCTAAAAGGAACAGGTCCTCCTCTTTATCCCGGACTGTGATTTGCCATGATACTTATTCTATAGACTCTGAATAATAAATCTCATTTCTCCCAATGGAACTCAACTCCTAGAGATTAAAAGTTGACATCCTTACGAGACATCAACCAAGAAAAGACAACTTGAAGAAGCAAGTGTGGCTATTTTAGAAGAAAAAGACGTCTACGTTCTGTTTTGACTTTGCAAGTCTCAAAGAATACTTTCATGACAATGCGCGGAGAACTACGTGAAATTAAATAGCCACAGTGGAATGTGGATTTAATTGCTTGAATTGCTGCATTAGCTAAAATAAAACAGCTGTGATCACACTCTGGGGTAAAAACCATTGTTCAAGCAAGACTTCTATTAAAGATCGCCCCAGCGATGAGTCTGGCTTTCTAAAATCAGGCATACCCCTTCCTGGACCACACGTTGTCCTTAGGGTAACAGTGATTTCAATTTGGGGGGCATGTGGGTTGGAGAAACGTCTGTGCCATAGGGCAGGGCACAGGACTGCTTGATAGATTTTTCTCTCTTCCCCCAAATACACAACTCAAGTTACTCAAAATTACTCAGCAAAGCAAATTCCTTTCATATTTCCATAATCCCAAGACACAGGAAAGGTGTTGGGCTGGCTGCTGGGGCTTTTAGAGTTCCAATGCACTAAAAGATGAAACTAGAAGCAAACTGTGTCCAAGTTCTTCCCAAAGAATCTGTGTGAATAGACCTTGGTCCCTGAAAAAAAAGAGTCTCTGAGGTGGTGGTTTTTAATATTTCTCGGGATCAGAAACCACCTTGACATAATAAGAAAGCCATAGAGACTTCCACAGAACATTCTTGAATGTACTAATACAAAGTTGGAAGCCTAGTCTCCAGAAGCTCTGTGAACACCCTAAAATTATCCATGGACCAGAGACTCAGAACTCTTGTTCTAAAATGCAGAAGAGGGGCTTGAGATGGGGAAAGTCAAGAATTCAAATGTTTTTTTCACCAACCACCATCGTGTATCTACTCTAAATAACTCTGCCACACACCACCTCTAACCCATCTGCAGACCTGGAAACGTGTGATCAATATCATGGCAAGTAAATAAGTAGAAGGGAAAGTTTGAGGGAAAAGCACAGAAGGGCAATGAAGCAGAAAGCCAAAATTTTAAATTCTTCATATTCTGTCCAGTCCTCCATTCCTCAGATTCTGTTCCATTGACCTCACAAGTCAGTCACTGTCAAAGTCAAGTGTGCCTCAAAGTCAACCTGAGAAGGTTACCTTAAAATGCAGATTTCTAAGCTCACCTGGTTTCTGATTCAAAGGGATTCTGTGGTTTTTATTAAACACCCAGATGCTTCTGAAGCTGGCGGCCACTTAAACCACAGTTTCAATTACTTCCAATCCTGTTTCTCAGCGTCTAAGAAATCCCAATATTTCAGGATCCAAAATACATATTCCTTCCTCTTATATCCAGAAGTGACACAAACACCCTTTGTCTGATCCTGAGTACCAGAGATGCCACTCTTTCCTTCTCATCTACACCCCTTTTAAGGGGGAACTTTCAGGGAAGAGATGCAGTGAGCTGTTTCTAGATGACCCGGTGCCTGAGAATTGCCCAACTTCTGATTATCAATTGACTGCTAGCCTTATTTCATCTGCAAAGTCCCTCTTGTCATGTAATGAAACATATTCACAGGTGTGACACCAGGGGAGGTCAGGGGGCCCATATCTTTGCTAAGGCAATTGCCTACCTTTTCTGCCCATCCTTCAAGACCCTTCTTCTCCAGAATGTCTCAATAATGATTTTACCCCTAATTCCCACAGATGATCCCTCCCCTTTTTGAGTTCCCATTTCACCTGGTTTAACTGCTTATTGTGAACTATAAAATAGAGATAATGCCCCTTTTTGTTCTCTTATTGTTTCTTATCTGCCACCTGAGTACTAGTTCTTTGACAACATGACAATGCTTTAAATGCCTCTTCATCCCACACAATATACAACGAGTCATAAGCACGGAGGAGGTGTGGCAGCACCTGTTGCTTTGGCCTGCCCAGTATCTATTCCCCGCTTTCCCCCATTCTTTCCTGGTAACCATATCTCAGTTTCCGTTCAGAAAACTACCCTCCTCCAGCCTAAATCCATTTGTTTCAGAGAGCCTAACTCCACTCCCTGATTCCAGATATGGGCACATGATCTAGGTTGGGCCAATCGGCATAAACCATTCCCCTGGCACAAATGATCGGTTCACAATTGTCACATGACCCAAGCTAGGCCAATGAGATTCAGTGCCGAAAACTTGGCAAGTATAACCCAGGAAGTGAGTAGTCTCTTTCTGTGCAGGTTCCTGGGGCCAGTGAGCTTCACCAGGCATCTTGTCATCACTAGAGGAGGAGCTGCTCAAGAAGGAGCAACACAGGTACAAGCAGGGCTGAGAGATACAGAGCCAGTGACCGAGTCCTAGGGACCTGGTTCCTGGATTCAGCCAGGCCAGAAGCTAGCCCTACCTCCCAAACGGCTCAATTACACACAGCGTACAACTAATAAATATCACCTAGTATTTGAACCAATGTGAGTGTGTTTCTATCGCTTCAACAAAAAGAGTACAGATTTATTTAATAAATACTGACTGGTTGAATTAATAGCCATTTTCGTCTTGGGAAATGTTGGAAGTATTTGGGTTCTTAAAGCCTACAAATTACTTCTTTGCAGAAGAAGGTTCAGTTGCTTAACTTACGTCTTTGGCAATGAACACTGATATGGTCATAAACTTATGGCCTTTGGAACTGGACAAATGAACTTGGATCCCAGCTCTGCCACTTAACAAATTGTGTAGCCTTGGGCATTTTACTTAGAAATCTTTAAGCAGGGGAAGATCACAGCAAAAACTGTGCACTGTTATTGGAGGATCATTTTTATGTAGATGATGGAATGAAGGATGGAGAGACAGACGCAGGAAACTGTTATCAAGTTGAGGCGATAGCAGATGAGACTTTAGACTAAGGCAGCATCACTTGAGACACAGATCAGAGAACAGATTGCAAAACCTACAACATAGGAGCAAACTGAATGTGGGATGTGGGGAAAACAAAGGAGTCAAAGTTCCTGCAAACGAGTTCAATTATTTTTAGTATGAGACATTAAAATAAAGAAAGAAATGCAGCCTGCTAGCCAGGTGGTGGGGATGCTCTTCAGTTCTAGTCAATCTGTTGAGTTATCTTTAATAACACAGACAGCTTTGGAGGTAGATCTGTAGCTTCCTTCTTCTTGAAGAAATTGAGCGGCTTCTCACTTCTAGGCAACAGAGGGAGATCTTTCTAGCAGGTGATGCTTTCATGGCTTTGATTTAATGTTGTGTTTTCCAAGGGGCTTCCCTGGTGGCGTAGTGGTTAAGAATCCGCCTGCCAATGCAGGGGACACGGGTTCGAGCCCTGGTCTGGGAAGATCCCACATGCTGCGGAGCAACTAAGCCCGTGTGCCACAACTACTGAGCCTGCGCTCTAGAGCCCGCGTGCCCCAACTACTGAAGCCCACGCACCTAGAGCCCGTGCTCTGCAACAAGAGAAGCCACCGCAATGAGAAGCCCGCACACTGCAACAAAGAGTAGCCCCCGCTCATCGCAACTAAAGAAAGACCACACGCAGCAATGAGGACCCAACGCAGCCAAAAATAAATAAATAAAATTAAAAAAAAAAAAAGAATAAAGTTGTGTTTTCCAAAGTATTAGAGGGGTCTGCTGGTGGTACAGTACGTGGTTTTAGGTGGATTACAGGAAGACTAGCTGCACACAGACAAGACATGAAATAACTGAATCACATCGGGGAAAAGCTGTTCCCTTTCAGGCCTTTTGATTATTTTGTCAAAGAAAAGAAAAACCTCATACGGGGCCTAAACCATCTTTAACACGTCTTTCTATCACTTGCTAATCTTCTTGCTTAATAGGCAGCAGGTCTCAGGCTTAAAATCTTGAGGAGGCCACGGTATCCATCTGAGTAATACCATTGTGTCTTTGCTGAAGTTATCTTTGCACGTGCTTTCTATCAATGGGAAGTGGAACTTATTTTCCACTTATAATAGCTATTCGTCTTTTTTTTTAAAGATAAATTTATTTCGTTAAAAAAGATGACTCCATTCAAAGGCAACTAAAGAAATGCAGCACACAGCCATGGCAGGAATTGGGGAAGGGATCCTCCTGGGCCAGGGGTTCTAAAACATCTTTCATCAGTGGTGGAACTTCTGGCACTCTGACAGATGTCTTCTTAGGAGGTATATACTTGGAGCACCACTGAAAGTACACCTTGCAGCTAAAAGCCTACAGTGAGTAAATAAATGTGCCTACTTTCTGGACAGGTACCAGTGCTGAGAACAGCCCCGCTCGGTGCGCAGCATCCCTGCAAGCACTTGGGAGCCCAGCACGATCTCCTGAACAACTCCTGATTCTAAACAATGCGGGAGTTTGGTTCACTCGTCATGAATAAACACCCTCAGCCCCAATGTTTGGAAACGCAAGGGCTTCTGCTCCCAGACGCCGCTCTGCCCGGCTGCGCGTCCGAAGGATAGATACATCAGCCCTTCCCGGAAGCGCCGCCACGCTTCTGTAAAGGTGCCGCCGGAAAACTCAGGACAAGCACACCAAACAGTCTGGCGTAGGGGTGTGTGATTTCGCGAGCGATCTTTTGTTTATTGAAGGGTCGACTTTTCAAGGGGGAAAAAAAACCACTTCTGGCTGAGCGGCGGAGTTCCAACGCTACTAAACTTCTCCCCCTAGTGGACCTTTCATTAAGACGTAAATCATTCAGAGCTGGAAGCACAAGGACCATGCAGCTGGTAGCTTTTAAATTTCACAGTCAAAAACGGCATTAATTGTTTCTAGATTTTTTGATGATGGTCATTCTGACTGGTGTGAGATGATATCTCATTGTAGTTTTGATTTGCATTTCTCTAATGATTAATGATGTTGAGCATTCTTTCATGTGTTTGTTGGCAATCTGTATATCTTCTTTGGAGAAGTGTCTATTTAGGTCTTCTGCCCATTTTTGGATTGGGTTGTTTGTTTTTTTGTTATTGAGCTGCATGAGCTGCTTATAAATTTTGGAGATTAATCCTTTGTCAGTTGCTTCATTTGCAAATATTTTCTCCCATTCTGAGGGTTGTCTTTTGGTCTTGTTTATGGTTTCCTTTGCTGTGCAAAAGCTTTGAAGCTTCATTAGGTCTCATTTGTTTATTTTTGTTTTTATTTCCATTTCTCTAGGAGGTGGGCCAAAAAGGATCTTGCTGTGATTTATGTCATAGAGTGTTCTGCCTATGTTTTCCTCTAAGAGTTTGATAGTTTCTGGCCTTACATTTAGGTCTTTAATCCATTTTGAGCTTATTTTTGTGTATGGTGTTAGGGAGTGATCTAATCTCATACTTTTACATGTAGCTGTCCAGTTTTCCCAGCACCACTTATTGAAGAGGCTGGAGAGGGTGTGGAGAAAAGGGAACACTCTTGCACTGCTGGTGGGAATGTGAATTGGTACAGCCACTATGGAGAACAGTATGGAGGTTCCTTAAAAAACTAAATATAGAACTACCATATGACCCAGCAATCCCACTACTGGGCATATACCCTGAGAAAAACATAATTCAAAAAGAGTCATGTACCAAAATGTTCATTGCAGCTCTATTTGCAATAGCCCGGAGATGGAAACAACCTAAGTGTCCATCATCGGATGAATGGATAAAGAAGATGTGGCACATATATACAATGGAATATTACTCAGCCATAAAAAGAAACGAAATTGAGTTATTTGTAGTGAGGTGGATGGACCTAGAGTCTGTCATACAGAGTGAAGTAAGTCAGAAAGAGAAATACAAATACCGTATGCTAACACATATATATGGAATCTAAGAAAAGAAAATGTCAAGAAGAACCTAGAGGTAAGAGAGGAATAAAGACACAGACCTACTAGAGAATGGACTTGAGGATATGGGGAGGGGGAAGGGTAAGCTGTTGCAAAGTGAGAGAGAGGCATGGACATATATACACTACCAAACGTAAGGTAAATGGCTAGTGGGAAGCAGCCGCATAGCACAGGGAGATGAGCTCAGTGCTTTGTGACCACCTGGAGGGGTGGGATAGGGAGGGTGGGAGGGAGATGCAAGAGGGAGGGGATATGGGGATATATGTATAGCTGCTTCACTTTGTTATACAACAGAAACTAACACACCATTGTAAAGCAATTATACTCCAATAAAGATGCTAAAAAAAATTTTTAAACAAGGATATACCACAACACATCTATTAGAATGTCAAAATGCAGAACACTGACAGCACCACACATTGGCAAGGACGTGGAGCAACAGGAACGCTCATGCACTGCGGGTGGGAATGCAAAATAGTACAGCTACTTTGGAAGACAGTTTGGTAGTTTCTTATAAAACTAAACATACTCTTACCATGTGATACACCAGTGATGCTCCTTGGCATTTACCCTAAAGAGCTGAAAACTTATATCCACGTGAAAACCTGCACACTGACGTTTATTGCAGATTTATTCATAATTGCCAAAACTTGGAAGCGACCAAGATGTCCTTCGGTGCGTGAATGGATAAATAAACTGTAGTACATCCAGACAAGGGGATATTATTCAGTGCTCCAAAGAAAGGTGCTATCGAGCCATGAAAAGACACAGAGGACACGTCAATGCACATTACTAAGTGAAAGGAGTCAGTCGGGAAAGGTTACACACTGTGTGATTCCAACTATATGACATTATGGAAAAGGCAAGACTATGGAGATGGTACAAGGTTAGTGGTTGCCAGGGGTTGCGGGAAGGGAGGAATGAATAGGCAGAGCATAGAAGATCTTTATTGCTGTGAAATTCTTGTGTGTGATACTATAATGATGGATACGTGTCATTATATATTTATCCAAACCCAAAGAATATACAACACCAAGAATGAACCCTAAGGTAAACTATGGACTTGGGCTGATAATGATGCGTCAGTGTAGGTTCATTGATTGTAACATAGGTACCACTCTGGTGTGGACGTTGATATGGAGAAGACTGCAAGGGGTCGGGGCAGGGGGTATTCAAGGATTCTCTGCACTTCCTGGTCAACTCTGCTGTGAACCTAATACTGCTCTAGAAAATAAAGTCTCTTTCTAAAAATAAGAAATGCATACATCCATAGTTAAATAAATAAATATTAAATACTGGGGGATCTTGTTTTGGACACACTGTTTTGGACATCGGAAAGATGTAGACCCTTCCTACTCCAAGTGTGGTCTGGGACCACCAGCATCAGCAGTACCTGGGAGCTTCTAGAAATTCAGAGTCTCAGGCCCCACAGCAGACTCACTCACTGAGAATCTGCATTCTAACAAGACCCTTGAGTGATTTATAGTAAAGTGTAAGATGTACTGATGCAGAATGTCTGGTCCCTACCTTCGAGGTGCTTTCAGCCTATTAAAACATTTGGGGAAAAAAACCTGTCTTTGGTGGAGTTTGAGATGCAAAGAAAAGCAGCAATGGTCCACAGTAAGGAACTTCACGCTTTTGATTTCATTTCTCAGTTCCTCCACCCACAAGTTTTTCCCACCTGTCATTCCCTCTTCTCCATGGGTATAGCTCTTGCTAAACACTCTTCAGTAAGTATCACGGGCAACGTGCCATGTGCCAGGCACAGTGATAGACACAAGGCATGGACCCTTTTCTGAAGAAGCAAACGGAAAAGTTAATAGGAAATTAAGGTTTTGACTACCTCCCCTATTAGATTAAACACAATAATGGGAGCATGCACAGGGACTCTTGAAGGGGACTATAAGAAGGTCATGAACTACCTTCCAGCATCTGCCAGGTGCCAGGCGCTATTTATGTCATTTACTTCTCACAGCAATTTCACAAGATGAGAATTATTTTCCTCATTTACCTGATAAACTGAGTCACTAAGTGACTTAACAATTGGCCTAAGATCTCACAGCTGAAAGCAGCCAATTACCACTGGCTTGTTGGACCACACACCGGTCACCTCCTGGCTGCTGCATTTCTATTACATAATGCTGTGTCTTACAGCTGTGATGGCCCTTTAGGCCATAAGCCCCCAGGAATTTGAAGAATTATTGAAGAGGGAATCTCCTTTTCTGTGAGATGGGCAAGGAACGGACTGGACTGATCACGTTTAGTTCCTAAGGAGCAGGGAAGCACCGGTTTACAGCTGGGTTCTATTGTAAATGAAATCTGCTTTCTTCTGTTGGCTCTTAATTCCACGATCCCTCCTGCCACAAGGCCTTTGCACAGATCTTTCTTCCTAACCTCCTTCCTCTGTAAAACTCCTGTTTATCCTCCAGACCTCAGCTGAAATATTTCCTACTCAAGGAAAGTGTCCTGACCTCCCAGGGCAGGTGTTAATCCCTCTGTTATTCATTCTCATTGCACTACATACTACTCTTTTGAAATACCGTATTTGCAACTGAACTATGATTATTTAATGGCCACTGCCCTCCCTAGACCTACATTGTCCAGAACAGCAGCCTCTGGTCACATGTGGCTATCGAGCACTTGAAATGTGGCTGGTGTGACTGAGGAACTGGATTTTAAATTTTACTTAATTTTAATAAATTTACATTTAAAAGCTGATTTGCTTAATGGAAATTTTGAAAGTGTGGAACAACTTGAGTATGTGAACTACTTTGTAAGTTAAAAATTTTATGAACTCTTGGGCTTCCCTGGTGGCGCAGTGGTTGAGAGTCCGCCTGCCGATGCAGGGGACGCGGGTTCGTGCCCCGGTCCGGGAATATCCCACATGCCGCGGAGCGGCTGGGCCCGTGGGCCGTAGCTGCTGAGCCTCCGTGTCCGGAGCCTGTGCTCTGCAACGGGAGAGGCCACGACAGTGAGAGGCCCGCATATCGCCAAAAAAAAAAAAAAAAAAAAAAATTTTATGAACTCTAAATACAGATCAAGGATTTCTAGAAATTTAGCATCTGATTTGAGATGTACTATATATGTAAAATATACACTAGATTTGGAAGACTCACAATGCAATATCTTATGAATCATTTTATAGTGAGTATATGTTGAAATGATGATAGTTCCGAGATAATGGAACAAATATACATTAACAACAGGTTTCTAAAATTAATTAGTTTATGAAATTAACAGGTTAATTGCACGTTTCTTTTTACTTTCTAGTGTGGTTCCTAGAAAAGCAAAATTATATATATGATGTACATTATATATCTATTGGTATGTACTGCTCTAGACTGTAAGGAAAGTCCTTGAAACTGGAACCAAGTATTTATTTAACTTTTTTATGTTCACTTCCCAACATAGTATATGGTAAACAACAGGTGTTGAAGAGATATTTGTTTGACATTTGAATAAATGAATGATTATCCATGTCTGTCAAGGCTGAGAGACAAGATGGCATATTTGTCCTATATTTTCTAACTGTTGCTAATTTTTTCCTTTGACTAGCATAGGGCTTTGAAAATAATGATAATAATAACTACAACTATCATTTCCATTCACCTACTATGTACACTTTTAATCTATTGGAAATTTGTTATAAAAATTAGAGAGAATGTATGGGAAGTAACTTGTTCAAAGTCACATTATTAATGGTCAGAATTTAGCCAACGCTTTCTTATGAATAATTGAATGAATGAGAAAACAAACTTATGAAGCCCAAGAAAAGGGAAGATAAACTTTTTCCAGGCCTCTGTTGCCTTGAATGTGAATATGAATCCTTTCAGTTTTATCTGATTCAAGATTGCTTGCCCCAGCTCAGAAAGGCTCATAAGAGATTTTCAAATATGAAATCCTGGAATAGAAACAAGAAAAATACCCTACTGGCAGGCAAGTAACTTGCTCAGGTTACAACAATAATTAGATTTGGAAACGCTGAAGACACATCTGCCTTCGGGAGCTTAAGAGAGAAGGTCCTGGCGGTGGTTCCCTCCTCATCTGTCATGTGGCCAAAGACCCTCCAAAAGCACCACAAAACCCAATTAATTAGAAATAGATGAACCTCCACGTTCTCGGGCCATACAACACTTCAGGCCAATGGGCCAACCTTCCAGGCTCAAGGACACACATTATGCATTTGGCCACGTGCTCTGCTCTCAACTTTTAAACCCGTGTGTCTATTTTAATGGCAATTTAAGCCATCTATTTCCGATCATTTGCATTAGCCTCATCCGAAGCAATTTTGGAAAGAAGCTACAATCTAGTAACTCCCTCCGTGCTGTCTGCTAGACCTGAACTCCTCTTCCACAGTCCCTCCAGCAGAGTCTGCTGGGTGGCATTTGTATAAGCTCAAGACAGCATGGAGATTAAGAACTGGGACCCTTGAAGCCAGACAGCCTAGGTTCAATTACAGAAGCCTCCCTGGGTGCCAGGCACGTTTCTAACCATTAGCTATTATTGCTATTACATTTAGGGGCAAGTGACAGAAAGCCAACACTGGAATGGTTATACATGACAGCTAACACAGGCAGTCCAGGGCTGGAAGGATGACCCCACCTCACCAAGAACCCCACATTTTCTATTGTGTTGTCCCAGCAACCTCAGCACACAATTCTCACCTTCTGATCCAAGATGGTGACCCCAGTTCCAGTCAATGTATCAACACTCCAGCCAGAAGGAAGGATGAAAGAGGAGAAAAATCAGAGACCCTTCCTTTAAGAATGGTTTCTTGAAGTTGTACACACCACTCCTGCTACATCCCATTGAATAGAACTTAGTTTCGTGGTCATGTGTCATCTTAGAGGAGACTGGGAAATGTAGCTCTTTAATCTGTTATTCTGTTATTGTTGTAGAAAAAAGTGAAGGATGGATACTGGGGATAGCTAGCTGTCTCTGTGACAGAGTCAGAGTGGAAGATCAGAAACACCATCTGACATGCACCCCAATGTTCACTGCAGCATTATTTACGATAGCCAAGATATGGAAGCAACCTAAATGTCCACTGACAGATGAATGGATAAAGAAGATGTGGTATATGTATACAACAGAATATTACTCAGCCATAAAAAAGAATGAAATCATGCCATTCACAGCTACATGGATGGACCTAGAGATAATCATCTGAAGGAAGCAACCCAGACAAAGACAAATACCATATGTGATCACTTATATGTGAAATCTAGAATATGACACAAATGAACCTATTTACAAAACAGAAACAGATTCATACACATAGAAAACAAACTTACAGTTACCAAAGGGGAAAGAGGGTTGGGGGAGGGATAAATTAGGAGTCTGAGATCAGCAGATACAAACTGCTACATATAAAATAAACAACAAGAGGTCCTACTGTACTACACAGGGAATTATATTCAACATTCGGTAATAAACCATAATGGAAAAGGATTTGAAAAAGAATATATATATACATATACGTGTGTGTGTGTGTGCATATATATAACTGAATCATTTTGTTGTACACCAGAAACTAACACAACAACAGTGTAGATCAACTAGTCTCCAATTAAAGAAGAAAAAACCATCTGGATCTAGAATGCATGCCAGATGGAGGAGACCTTTGGGTAATGGAATGTAGTTTGAGCAATCTGCATCCAGACCTCAGTACCCAGCCACCTCCACATTCTCTTTGCTTCTAGATCCCATAAATGAAAGCTGCATAAAACGCCAAATAAATGTGTACTCTAATCATTGTACAAAAGTGACCACAGATCTCTTCTTTCTGCTCTCACCAGAATTACATCCACGGCAGGCTTCAGATGCTTGTGGATACAGAAAGAAAAGATCTGGTGACTTCTAACACTGCTTCAGCTTAAAAGGAAGGCTCCTCAAACACCCACTAGCAGTCACACTCCAAAGCCAACCTCTAGCCCTTTGCCCTCCATCAAAACTGAGAAGGTGATGACACCCCAGCAGGCTCAGGGTGCCCCTCCAGAAACTGACCGCAGATGCCCATGGTAGACAAGGCATCTTCCCATTCTGTCTGAACCTTCACAAATAAAAGTTGTTGACAACACGTACACAGATAATAGGAAACATTTTTTTGGCTGGTGAGTTAGCTTTTAAGTCGGGCTTGAATACTGTAGCAGATACTCTGGAAGCTTCCCCATTATCCCACTGCACTCTCTCCTTCTGAACAGAAATGTGTTTCCCAGCCTTGAGGTTAGGTTTGGGATTGGCTTAAACCAACCAAGTGTATGCAAGCCTGTGTCCACAATAATTATTGCAGTGTTGGGCTTGTGACTGAACGAGATGTGCAGGAAGATGGCAGGGGCTAGGGGTGTGGCCTGGAGAAAGAAGCATCAGTTGATGTTGGCCATTGTCTTGGGTTCACAAAGAATATTCAGCCTTAGAATTAAGACATCAGATTAACAGCCTATATTCCATAGAAACTAAAATGGCAAGACGAAAGCTGGTCTGGTATGATGTTGGTTGGGTCAGTGGCTTGAAACTTACCTAAAGTCCATACTAATGACTTTGAAATTCACAAACCATTAAGTTCTCTTTATAGCTTAAGCCTCCTGAGTTGAGGTTTCTGTTAAGTAGTATTCTAATGGACGCTGAGTCATTCAACAAAAACCTGGGAATATTTAACACAAGACGAATTAATCAGGAAGCTATAACCGGACACTGCCACATCAGCCACACCAAAATCGGAATGCTGGTCTACCATTTCAGCACCTGTGTGAGCACAGGCAAGTTATTTGAAGAAAACGTGAGACTCTGTGTTTTCTGCCATGATTTTTTTTCCTTCTTTTCTTTTTTTAAAATTCTTATTGGAGTATGGTCGATTTACAAAGCTGTACCAGTTTCAGGTGCACAGCAAAGTGAATCAGCCACACATATAAATATATCCACTCCCTTTTTTCTTAGATTCTTTTCCCATATAGGCCATCGGAGAGCACTGAGTTCCCTGTACTATACAGCGAGGCTCCGTTTCTTAATCAGGAAATTGGGAATAACTATTAATCTCACAGATTGTTGTGTGTATGAGCCATACAACCTAAATGAAACTGCCCTGGACCAAGCCTGTTTCCTAGACAGAGAAATCAATAAAGATATAATAAAGTCACAGATAAATGGAAAACTGAGACTTTGGTTTACTGAAAAATAAACTGTGTATGAAGAGCCTCTCTAACATACACCCAAAGAGGAACAGGGACAGAGCCTGGATGGACAAAGGTGGACCTCAAACTTCACAAGACATCACATGGTTGACAGAGAGCCCAGACATTCCTCAAGTAAAGTTTACAGATAGTTTAAAAAAATAAAAAACTTTTATGGCACAGTTCCATCAGTTTTGACAGATGCTCGCAGTCGTGTAACCATACATCACAGTCAAGGTATGCAACCGTTCCATCATCTCCCCAAACTCCCTCATGCTCCTCTGAAACGAACTCCTTCCTGCATCCCCAGCCCCCACCCCCAAGCGATCAAAACAAACCGCTGATCTGCTTTCTGCCCCCGCAGTCTCGCCTTTCCCAGGATGCCCTCCGAAAGGAGTCGCGCGTTACGTCGTCTTGTGGGTCTGACGTCTTTCACGCAATAGGGTGCGCTGCAGATTCATCTATGTTGGGGCTTAAACTGGTCCTTTGTTTTTCCTGCTATCCTGAACATGGGATTAAAGCCTACCTTTCTTCTTAACCATATACGCCACATGAGATGACAGACTGTGGGCACAGGGAGCTGGCTTCCAATGATCATTTTCATGCCCCTAATTTTTTAAACCCTTTATTTACTGAAGTAGAGTTAATTTACAATGTTGTGTTAGTTTCAGGTGTACAGCAAAGCGACTTAGGTATAGCTATATCTATATCTTCTTTTTCAGATTCTTTTCTGTTATAGGTTATTACAAGATACTGGATATAGTTCTCTGTGCCACAGAGTAGGCCCTTGTTGTTTATCTCTTTATATATAGTAGTGTGTATCTATTTATCCCAAACTCCTCATTTATCTCCACCACCGCCCCCCGCCCCACCCCACTGCTATCCCCTTTGGTAACCATGAGTTTGTTCTCTCTTTTTTTTTTGGTCACACCGTGTGGCTTGCGGGATATTAGTTCCCTGACCAGGGATTGAACCCACACCCTCAGCAATGAAAGCTCAGAGTCCTAACCACTGGACTGTCAGGAAATTCCCTGTAAGTTTGGTTTCTATTTCTGTGAGTCTATTTCTGTTCTGTAAATAAATTAATTTGTACATTTTTTTTGGATTCCACATATAAGCAATATCATGTGATATTTGTCTGACTAACTTCACTTAGTATGATAATCTCTAGGTCCATACACGTTGCTGCAAATGGCGTTATTTCATTCTTTTTTATGGCTGAGTAATATTCCATTGTATGTCCCTAATGTTAATATGTACTTGCAACTGTTGAAGGGAAAGAAGCATGTTAGAGTATGTCATGGACTGAATTGTGTCCTCCCCCCACCAAAATTCATGTGTTGAAGCCCTAACTGCCAGTGTGACTGTGTTTGGAGATAGGGTCTTTAGGAGGTAATTAAGGTTACAAGAGGTTATAAGAGTGGAGTCCTAATCTGATAGTGTTGGTGTCCTTATAAAAAGAGGAAGAGAGACCCAAGATCTCATGTGAGGACACAGTGAGAAGACGGAAACTAGAAAGAAAGTCCTCTCCAGAAACCGACCCTGCTGGACCTTGATTTGGGACTTCTAGCCTCCGTAACTGTGAGAAAACAAATTTCTGTTGTTTAAGCTACCCAGTCTGTGATACCTAAATATGGCAGCCCCAGCAGAATAGTACAGAGTGACTCAGAAGAAAAACCTGGAGTTGGTAATCAGTGAGACGCATTTAGTCCTAACATCTGTTTCTTTTTTGTGGGATAAAGATGGAAACAACCTTCCATGATGAAGACTAAACTACAAGGGTAATATGTGTAAATTGTCTAGCACACTTCTTGGCACCTGGAAACGCTCAATATATGACACTTCCTGTTGGCGAGCTTTGTGTCCATCCCTATGAACCTTACACATACAGGGACGCTCAGGAAACATTTGTAAAAAGTAACTGAAATGTAATTGGACATGCTAAGGGACCTCTCTGTATTTTAATTTTTTAATTTGCAAAACGAAGTAATTGATGCAAAAGGATGCTTCTGACATCTGACACCCATCTATTCTGCCTCCCACAATCTAAGCAGGAAAGAATCTTTGAGTAGTCATTTTCAACATAGTATAAGCAGATTTCAGTCAGCTATTATCACAATGAGATGTTTGCATGTAATTTACCAGTAATTATGAAAAGGAAACGTGTACTGCCTTGAAGCATGACATCTCTACAATAAGTTGGAAAAGACTGGGATGGGGGGCAGACAGTGAGGTGCTTTCTTGGGCACCTGAAATCATAATTGGTAAAGAGGAATGAAAAGTGTCCTTGGACTTCACAGCTCCCTTGGGGAAGGAAGGGGGAATAGGTGGCCATGTTGTCTATGCGTTGACACCCAGTGGTGTGCTGGAGTAGGCCCCTTCCAGCTCTCAAGAGCCCATGGTAGACTTCTCTTCCTAACTTCACATTCAATGATACCACGTTAGTAGCTTAAAATTGGTCATGGTGGGAGTGTTTCCCCACAAAAAAACTAGAAAATGCTATAAAGCAGGGCTTCCCTCACCCTCTGCAGAGCCAGTGGTTAAACATTTACCAGCACACGCTGGGTCCATGGCCCAGGCTTGCTACTGCTTCCCAGGGCTTCAGAAATCTCTAAGAATGGATAGCAGGGATCTGGGATGCATGGACCACAGGAAAGATTCAAGGAAGTTAAGGGGGCCCAGATTTTGGAGTTTGGATGCCAGACCTTGCTTTAACTTTCACCATTTTTGAGATTCAGTGGATTATTTGTGACCTGGCTCTGAGAATTCAACCATGGGTGGTATTGAGAAAATTATCCTCACAGACACTGATTGTACTTTTTTAACCTAGAATCTCCACTGCCAAAACAGTCATCCCCAATAAAAGTATTAAGAATATGCAGAAAGATTTAGTCACCAGGAGGTTCCACACAACATTCATTGTTATTCAGTATATGTTGGAATCACCTAATGTCCAGCAACAGGGAATCTGGCTTAACTTCATTAAGGTGGATGCTATGGGTACTGTGCAGTCTTTAAATATTCTTCTAAAGCTTGATTTTTACTGTTATGGGAGAAGAGTGATGATAAAGAAGTGAGAAAAAGTTGCAAAACAGATTTAATGATCAGAGTTTTATAAAATGCAAAAGCCTTGAAGGTTATAGAGTAGTTCACTAAGAGTCGTCCACTTTTTTTTCTGTGATGCTTTTCTGCATTTTCCAATTTTTCTGTGGTGAGAATGCACTACTTTTCGAAATAAGAAAAAAAAGAAATACTATTTTCTAAAATCACTTCTCCAACTAGATAATTTGAGAAGTTAAGTCCTAAAATTTGGTTTATCTATATAAAAGTAACACTAATTTAATTAGCAAAATTTAATAACCCTTATGCCAAGTAGTCAACATAGCAAGGATTATGAAATCATAGATTGTACCTGAAACAACTATTTCTTTCTCAGCCTCCTTCTGCCATCTTCCTCTCCTTCTCCTTTCTCTTCTTCTGATAATAATATTTTCTAAGCATTTTCCATGTATCAACCACAGCACCAAGTAAATGAAATAAACTTGTTTATTCTTCAGAAAAAAACTATGAAATAGTTACTATTTATATTTCCATTTAACAGATGGAAACACAGAAGCTCAGAGTTGTGAATAACTTGCCCACATCCTCATAGCCATTCAGTGCCAGACCCAATGTCAAACCCTAGTTAACAAAAGCACTCATTTTGTGCTGATAACAAATAATCCAGTTAAGCTTTGTGACTCATGTAGTCTCACCTTTAAGGAAATGGCAGGCTCAACACTGACAATATTAAAGTCAATTTACATTTTCAGTTCCGTGGAGTCCTTGGGCTGAGTTAACAAACATATTCTAGAACACTAAAAAAATTCCAAATCGATGACCCATGTTTGCAGGTACTTATTCTAAAACATAAAGAAACTTTTTTTACCTGTAAACTACCAGCATGACTTAGAGGCAGTCCACAGAGTTTTGTTTTGCCGTACGCGGGCCTCTCACTGCTGTGGTCTCTCCCGCTGCGGAGCACAGGCTCCGGACGCGCAGGCTCAGCGGCCATGGCTCACGGGCCCAGCCGCTCCGCGGCATGTGGGATCTTCCCGGACCGAGGCACGAACCCGTGTCCCTTGCATCGGCAGGCGGACTCTCAACCACTGCGCCACCAGGGAAGCCCAGTCCACAGAGTTTTTAGTCGGTCAAGCAATAGCTAATTATCAAGCACCTCGTGTATACAAGGCACTGTGACTAGATTCTGGAGACACAGCAGCAAACAAGGTAAACGTGGAGCTGGCAGTTTTCCAAGAAAGAGTCAGGCGCTCAGTAAGCAAAATGGATGGTGCTATGACGGAAAAGCACAGGGTTCATCGTGATGCTGCCCCCCTCTCCTTTGACATCCTAACGGGAACACCCGTAGCTATGTTAAGTCACAGCCTAACCTTATCCTCATTTTTATAAAGCTGACTACACTTAGCAATTTTTTTATCCGCTCTTTATTCTTTGCATCCCCTCTTCCAGACCTTTGTGAAATAATTTCCAAGATTTACAAACTAGAAAAGGGCAGGACTCCTGCAAAACACCTCTTAGCAATATTCTGGGAGCCTGAGACCTCGTAAGAGAGCAATGATGAGGTGGCTGAAGTAATGGCATTTGCTGTATTCCTCTTAAAAGAAACACCAATCCTCCCATGCTCAGCCCCTGCTCCTTTATTTTTCTTTATTTTTTTTGCCCCTGATCCTTTAATAAAAGCACAACACTTTCCATCCTGGCACTAGACTTCCAGGAACCGCCCCTACACACACCCCAAGGTACCCAAGGATTTCCTCTTCTCCTTAGAGAGAGCATCTCTCAGTGTGATGTCTGGCTTGCTTTGCGGGTGGACTTCACCTGAGCTTCCCTTTGCGTCAATACATGTGTTATCCAGCAGAGGGCAGGCTTGCACAACGCACCCTGGTTCCTCTCCCGTTAGGAATAAAACGGAAGAGATGGTCGATTTACCAGCATCAAGGCAGGTTAAAGCTCAGAGCAAACTCCAGCCTGTGTGCCTAGAGATCATAGCATGAGAAATATTCTGCCCCGGGAGTCAATATGCTTGGGCCCCAGTGTCGGTCTGGGAGTCACTTCACCTGGTCTCAGCCTATCGTAACCAATGTCATGGCTGGACGGGCCCTTGTGCTTCTTATGATTGCAAGACACCCTCGACAATAACCATCAGGAAACTTTGAAATGGAAAAGATTTATTACTTACAGGCGCTGGAAATTACATGGCACACCTGAAGCCACACAGCGAAGTCACGTGGGGAGGGAAGGTGGGCCGGAGGGGGAGAAGAGGAGAGAGAGACAAGGGACAGAGAGACGGACAGACAGAGAATGCACCAGCGCTACACAGTTCTGCTAGTACTGGGTCCACGGTGGGGCTGGGGTTTTGCAGGCTCACCCTTTATTGATGAATTTAAGACATAATAGGGAATTCAAAGCAGGGAAAGAGGCCAAATGGTCAGTTATTGAAATCAACCAAGATTTCCAAAGCAAAGAAGCCTGAGGATGACGGAGCGGAGGGCTGTTTTTTTCTCTAGCCTGTGACTAGTGTTTATGTGAGAGAGCCATCTTTGAAGTGGATGCCTCGGCCATGAAAGCTTAAATCAGCCACTCACCTTACAAAAAGAAAAGCCAACTGTCAGTATTTACACCGTAGGGTCTCAATTTCCCCAGCTGTGTGGCGAAGGCATTGTCTTTGATGACCCCCAGATTCTATTTCTCCTGGAAATTTCTATTTCTCCTGGAAATTTCTATAATTAAATTTCTAAATAATACTACACGCTGGCCTATCCTGAAAAAACTCTCTTGAAGTTGTCATCTTCCTAAAATGCAAATTGCAGCACGTGTGTCCTCAGTTTATAATCTGGGAGTAGGAGTTGGAATGTGAGCCCATTCACCCCTGATGGCTCCAAGCTTCTCCTTCCAGCAGAGGGCGAGACTGTCTTCCCAAGTCTGAGTTAGAGGTTGGGGTGATTGTAGTAGTAGTAATAATGATCAGCTAATATTCATTGATGTGCCAGGCAATGTGCAAAGCACTTAACGTGAGTTATTTCATGTACTCTCCCACCCACCCCATTTTCCAGGTAAGGTCACAAAGCCACAGAGAGATTAATTGTTCAAGAATGGGCTGATGGGAAATGATGGAGCTAGGATTTGAACTGCAGAGAATGAGCTCACAGCTGTTCTCCTTGGTGCCTTCCAGGAATCTGGGGATGGGAGAGGAGCTGACCAGAGACAACTATGGGTCCTGCCAACTTACAAAATATTCACAACCTAAAAGTTGAGAGTTATGTTTTATTCGGCAGGAATTTTTAGGACTTCAAGCCCGGGAGACAGCATCTCAAGTAACCCTGAGAGAACTGCTCCAAGGAGTGGGGGAGCCAGGTTGTATAAAAGTCTTGCAACAAAGGGCAGGCAGTCGGGAATGTCAAAAGATTATTGTTAATTAAAGGAAAACCAGGTATCTCAAGTTAAGGAATTTAGCGCTTTTCTCTGTATGGGAAGATGCAAGAGCCTGGGCTCACTGAAATCATTCCTTTGATGTGCACCTCAGCTATCTGGGGCCAGTATCCTGTATTTTCACATCCTGAGTTTCCTCAGGGCTCACCGTGGGAAGTGGCTGCAGTCTGATGGCTGCTAGATGGCAGGTATTCTTTCCTTCCTGAGTTCCCTCAGGGCTCACCAGCTCTGTTGCAATCACTGGTGGCTGTGACACCCTTTGTTTACTGGTATGGCAGGAAATATTCCATTTCTCAGTCCTTATGTGGAACAAGATTGGTTCATTCATTCACTCACTCACATCCTCTCTCAAGATATACCAAGTGCTGGGCTTCCCTGGTGGTGCAGTGGTTGAGAGTCTGCCTGCCGATGCAGGGGACACGGGTTTGCGCCCCGGTCCGGGAAGATCGCACATGCAGCGGAGCGGCTGGGCCCGTGAGCCATGGCCGCTGAGCCTGCGTGTCCTGAGCCTGTGCTCTGCAATGTGAGAGGCCCGCATACCGGAAAAAAAAAAATTTTTTTAATATATATATATATACCAAGTGCCTACCTATGTCACTGGAACTTTATTAAGCGCCGGAATCCATAATTTTGCAATGATGGCATCCTGTCCAGTCACATGATTTTCTACGCAAACTCAGAAGCCTGGGGTTAAGACAATTTCAACCCTGACCTTGAGATGAGGTTTGGCTGGGTAGGCACAGTGAAAAGTGGATTTGGGGGGAGTGGGTAAAAAGTGTCACGGAGACAGAGAATCAGACAATCAAGCATGAGGTCCAGTTAAAGACAAGAATCCCCCCACCAACTCCCCCTGAAGCTGCAGCTGTTCAAGGTTTTATGAATGTCCTCCCCTCCCTTTTTCCTAGCACAATCGTCACTCTCTATTACTAAATGGGCCAGTTGCACCAGATGAATGACCAGGGGTACTAAGTTCCATCGTAGCTCTGCCCTGACCGTCCATGCAACGTGGAAAAACCATTCGCTATCTCTGAGCTTTCTTCCCTCACCTATAAAATGAGGCACCACTCACACCAGTCAGAATGGCCATCATCAAAAAAATCTACAAACAATAAATGCTGGAGAGGGTGTGGAGAAAAGGGAACCCTCCTACACTGTGGATGGGAATGTGAATTGGTGCAGCCACTATGGAGAACAGTATGGAAGTTCCTTAAAAAACTAAAAATAGAGTTACCATATGATCCTGCAATCCCACTCCTGGGCATATACTGGGAGAAAACCATAATTTGAAAAGATACATGCACCCCAAAGTTCATTGCAGCACTATTTACAATAGCCAAGACCTGAAAGCAACCCAAATGTCCACTGACAGAGGAATGGATAAAGAAGATGTGGTACGTATATACAATAGAATATTACTCAGCCATTAAAAAAGAATGAAATAATGCCATTTGCAGCAACATGGATGGACCTAGAGATTGTCATGCTGAGTGAAGTAAGTCAGACAGAAAAAGACAAATGTCATATGATATCATTTATATGTGGAATCTAAAAAAATGGTACAAATGAACTTATTTACAAAACAGAAATAGAGTCACAGATGTAGAAAACAATCTTATGGATAACAGGGGGGAAAGGGAGGGAGGGATAAATTGGGAGACTGGGATTGACACATACACACTACTATATATAAAATAGATAACTAATAAGGAACTACTGTATAGCACAGGGAACTCAATTCAATAGTCTGTAATGACTTATATGGGAAAAGAATCTAAAAAAGAGTGGATATATGTGTATGTATAACTGAATCACTTTTCTGTACACCTGAAAATAACACAACATTGTAAATCAACTATACTTCAATAAAATTTTTTAATTAAAAAAATAAAGTAAAAAAAAATTAAATGAGGCACGATTCAGTTAAATTACTAGAGAAATATTTTGAACCAAGTAAAATGTGCCTGGTACTATGCTTCATGCTGAGGACATAGAACAACAATCTCCCTGCTCAAAGTGGTCACATTTGAACACATTCTAGATATTTTCAATTGATGATAATAGAACAGTGGTCCTACCTCTGATGGAAGGTTCTACAGAATACCACAACTACTATGATGAATAGACCATGATTTGAGGCACCTAATTTGGGCCAAACTCTGTATATGAATTATTTTTGTAATCCTTTACCCCAACCCTCTGGAAGAGATTCAATTATTGTTTCCATTTTACTGATAGAAAAACTGAGGATTGAAAAGATTCAGTTACTTACCAGAAGTCACACTGATAGTGTCACCTGCCGTATCAGTAAACAAAGGATGTTTTAGCCATCAAGCCATCACATGACAGCCACCCCACAATGGTGCACTGAGGGGATTCAGGATGGATAAAAACAGAATACGGGTCCCAGATGGACGAGGTGCATATCAGAGGAATGATTTCAGTGAGCCCAGACTCTTGCATCTTCCCATACAGACAAAAGCACTAAATCCAGTAACTTGAGAAGTCTGGTTTTCTTTCATTAACAGTCATCTTTTGATGCTCTGACTCCCTGGTTTTTGTTGCAAAAACTCCTATATATCCTGGCTCCTCCCTGACTTCTTTGGAACAGTCCCTCAGAGCCATCGGAGAGGCTATCTCCTGGGCTTAAGTCCTCAGAAAAGTCTGCCAAATAAAACATAATTCTTAACTTTTAGGCTGTGCTTTTTTTTTTTTTCAGTTAACAACAGTAAGAACTAAAACCAAGCCTCTCAGAAACCAGCGACTGTTCGTTCCTAACCCCTATGGAAGCACAGAACATGGGACCCAGCTCTCCTAGGAGGTGAAATTTCAAGTGAATTTCAGGTGACACCTGCCTGATTCTTGAGAATGAATTGTGCTAATCTTATCAGTTCCTCTCCTAGAGTTAAATTGCTCTGCAGAATTTTCAGTCCTGATCCAAGAAAATTGGTTTAAAAGGCAGAACTGAAATTTGAGAAAACTAGATTTCTTCAAGTGTTTCCCATGACTTTCAGTCCAGAGCTCTTCAAAAAAGATGTGAAATGTTACTTTGATACATACCCCCCAAAATAACACTGTCTTGTTTTGGCTAATTCATAGCTCTAGGTTGAGGAATGTCATTTATTTCCAGGGCCATCCTTGGGTACAACACAATTATGGAAAAGAACTATCAGTGCTAATCTAGATCCATCATAGGCCCAGAAAGTCCTACAGAATCTGAAATGCTGACAAGAAGTTCAGATCTGCTGGAAAACATCTATTAATCATATATCTTGTCATTTTAACTAACCTGATGAAAATGTTTAGCTTCCATGACTTACTAATTCCCTGAGCCACCTTTAAAGTCTTGTGCTCTTTTCTAAGCCAAAGAATGAAACAGATTTGAAGGTTATGTTGAAAAGAGTATACAGCCGAGATGGCTGTTATAGTCGTTAATATTTAAAATGACATTTCAGACGCTCCAACTAACTCAAACAGAAATTTTAGTAGGCTATTGGCCATTTTTTTAAAGTTTTTTAAAGGTATAATTATGTACTGTAAAATAAATTTTTCAGTGGACAATTGAAGGATTTTTAGTGAATTTTCACAATTTCTCAACGATCACCACAATTCGGTTTTAGAACATTTCCATCACCCCAAAGAGATCCCTTGTCCCAGTCAGCAGTTATTCTTCATTTTCACTCCCAGCCCCAGGAAATCACTTATCACCTTTCTGTCTCCAAAGGTCTCCCTTTCCTGGACATTTCATATACATGTTAGCCTATGTTTCCGAGGTTCATCCATGTTGTAGCGTGTAACAGAATTTTGTTCCTTTTTCTTGCCAAATAGTGTTCCATTGTATATAAGAACACGTGCTGCTTAGTCATTCCCCATTTGATGGACATTTGGGTGGTTACAACTTTCTGACCTTATGAATAAGGCTGCTATGAACATTCATGCATGAGTCTTCGTGTCAACGTATGTTTTCATTTTTCTTGGGAGATACCTAGGAATGGAATGGCTGGATCATATAGTAAATATATGTTTAACTTCATTTTTCACTTTATTTGTTTCACTTTCCTTTTAGGTGTAACTTTTGAAAGTTTACGTGCTAAACTGTTTTGCAAAATAGCTGTATCATTTCCCTTTCCCACACTGGTCATTTTTTATAAAAACACATTAATGGGAGCATGAGTTTTCTGAGCAGTGGCATTAACTCCACAATGTTGGGAATTTCAATTCTCTTTAATCCATTGAAGGCTTTCTGGTTTTAAGCTGCTTCCGACTTTGTTTTTGCTCCATGGGTGGGGAGAAGCTGAAAGAATATTAGGCCTCTTACTAAAGAATCCAGTAACTGTATATTTAAATGATCACCTCCACCCTTGCACATTTCCTGATTGTTTGCGATAGCCTTGTGGCTTCTCTTACTGGCTGCAGGCTACAATGGTGAACTCCACTCCCACCCCCAAATTTGGGAGAAGTGCCTTTTTTCATGGTTCTCACAATATCCCAGGCAAGCCTTTTGTTACCATAGAATTTTCCAGCTGCTCTCAAAGAACTATATTTTGCTCACTTTTGTTTGCTCCGTACTCAGCACAGACGCCTCATTGTATGTACTCAACAATATCTATGGATCAATGAATGAATTAATGAACACAGAACAAGCCTATCTGTTAAGTGTATCATCATGGTCTTAATCTCATTTAACGGAAATATGTTACAAACGCAGGTAATGAAAAACTTGAATCTCTGTCTAGGTAATTTCTGATTTTCTTCCAAAAGAACTAGGAACTAAACCTAGCATCAACTTAGTCCCAAGGCTCTAAAGGAATCTGTGAGCTCTAGAAAAAGGCTGTCTGTTCATCTCTCATCAGCTTTGTGGCCTCAGTCGAGTTAGTTAATTTCACTGTCAGTTTCTTTATCCAAAAGCCCTGCTGTGAGGATTAAAGGAGATAATCCACATAAATCCCTTAGTTATTGTTTTATGGTGCCACCATTTTAACATTTATTGAGTATTTACTAAAATCATTATGAATATGAGGAAGGAGGTAGATGTGTCTTGCTTGTAAATGCAATATTCCCTGCTATAGGCCATCCTAGAAAGTGATGGTGCAGGTCACAACCCCAGAGAGCTGGACTTAACATCACGTAACGATCTCATCAACCAAGCTCCAAATTATAGTCATCGATCGAGAGATTGTAAAATACAAGATCCTAAGGCAAAGATAGTGAAAGACAACGAATATGTGTACATGTGTGTGCGTGCACATGCACACACACACACACATCTCCGCTTTATTCAGATCTCAGTGGATTCCTTTAATTTCAGGACTCACATCTAAGTGTAACCAAGCAAGTCCCTGGACAGAGTCCTCCCCCATATCCTCTGCTGAAGCTCCTCTCTTAAGTACCCAGGTAATAGGATCTGATGCATATTTCCTGAGTTTTTCAGATGCTAAAAACCACCAACACATTGAAGAAATTAACTACTTGGTGATCTGAGCACGTAGACCCCAGACCTTCTGGCGCCTAAAGATCCATCGTCGTCAACCAGAGAATTGTGAGCTGGTCACCTGCCTGGGAGGCCCCTCCCTCACCTGGCCTTCAAAAATGCTTTGCTGATGGGCTTCCCTGGTGCCGCAGTGGTTGAGAGTCCGCCTGCCGATGCAGGGGACACGGGTTCGTGCCCCGGTCCGGGAAGATCCCACATGCCGCGGAGCGGCTCGGCCCATGAGCCATGGCCGCTGAGCCTGCGCGTCCGGAGCCTGTGCTCCGCAACAGGAGAGGCCACAACAGTGAGAGGCCCATGTACCGCAAAAAAAAAAAAAAAAACAAGCAAACAAACAAACAAAAAATGCTTTGCTGAAACCCTTTGGGGCGATTGGGGTTTTCTGAGCATGAGCCACCCTTTCTCCTTGCTCAGCCCTGCAATAAACCTTCCTCTCCTGCAAACTCTGTCATTTTGGTTTGTTTGGTCTCACTGTGTGTCAGGCACACGAACTTGCACTGGGCAAGACAAGGAGGTTCATCTTGAATGGAGGTTGGTTTTAGCACAACACCCAACATCAAGAGACACGCTGCTCTCCAGTGGTTTCGCTCAACGCCACCCGCCTCCTCAGTCTCTCAGAGGAAAGAACAAACACCCCCAGAAAGCTCTTTAGAGTCCTCAGACAGAGGAAGCCATAGCTGTGGAAATGCTTTCACCACACGTCATCCAATTTGAGAACGTCGGGGTTGCTAGGGTGCGGTACATCTTTGGTGCTGCACGGCCCAGCGACATGCATTGTGCAGCCCTGTGAGGCTACGGAACCGTGAGGTGGCGACAGGTGTGTATGTGAGCATGTGCACATTTACGGGAAAATGCCATCTTTGGAGAAAAAATTTGATTGGAGTCCTCACCTACCCCTTGCTAGTCTTGGATAAATCATTTAGCTTTTCTGAACCCGTTTTCCTCATGTGGAAATGGGGATCAAATACTTGGCTGACAGGGACTTCCCTGGTGGCGCAGTGGTTAGGAATCCGCCTGCCAATGCATGGGACACGGGTTCGAGCCCTGGTCCGGGAAGATCCCACGTGCTGTGGAACAACTAAGCCAGTGAGCCACAACTACTGAGCCCACATGCCACAACTGCTGAAGCCTGTGCACCTAGAGCCCGTGCTCCGCAACAAGAGAAGCCACCACACCACAATGAAGAGTAGCCCCCGCTCACTGCAGTTGGAGAAAGCCTGCACGCAGTAATGAAGACCCAACGCAGCCAAAAAATAATTAATTAATTAATTAATTTAAAAACAATACTTGGCTGACATAAAAAAGAATGAAATAGGGCTTCCCTGGTGGCACAGTGGTTGAGAGTCCGCCTGCCGATGCAGGGGACGCGGGTTCGTGCCCCAGTCCGGGAAGATCCCACATGCCACGGAGCGGATAGGCCCGTGAGCCATGGCCGCTGAGCCTGTGCGTCCAGAGCCTCTGCTCCGCAATGGGAGAGGCCACAGCAGAGAGAGGCCCGCGTACCGCAAAAAAAAAAAAAAAAATGAATGAAATATTACCATTTGAAGCAACATGAATGGACCCAGAGATTAGCATACTAAGTGAAGTAAGACAGAGAAAGACAAATACCATGTAATATCACTTATATGTGGAATTTCAAATATGCTACAAATGAGCTTATTTACAGAATAGAAACAGACTCACAAAGAAGACAAGCTTATCATTACCAAAGGGGAAAGTGGGGAGAGGGATAAATTAGGAGTTTGGGATCGGCAGATACAAACTACTATATATAAAATAGATAAACAACAAGGTCCTACTATATAGCACAGGAAATTATATTCAATATCTTGTAATAAACTATAATGGGAAAAAATATGAAAAATAATATATATATATACATATGTATGTAAAACTGAATCACTTTGCTGTACACCAGAAACTAATACAACATTGTAAATCAACCATACTTCAGTTAAAAAAAAATTTTTTTAAATACTTTACTGGGTTATTATGATAATCACATACAATAAATGTAAAATTGTCCATCAAAGTATATTTCAAATCATAGTCACTCAGAGGTAATAGGTGTTACTACTCTACAATGTCTATATGAATATACTTACACACACACAAATATGCCATTATGCTAAATCAATTATTCAGAAATATATTTATGAATACATATCTGGTGACATAAAGCTCCCAAACATAAGATGAGAAGATAAAGATACACGCTTTCCCAGACTCTCTTCCCCATTTAGTTTGCAGAGTTTCTTTTACATTGGTCCTCCCGTTTGCGCTCACTGATTGCCACTAAGCTAACTTTTTTTGGACATGTATATTCTGATTACCTGTAACGGATACTGTTGTCACTGAGACAGCAGAATAAATGAGCTTGTGGAGGACAGGGGGGCACCCCTGACATGCTGGTTCCTGGCTACCCCGTGAGATCAAGCAATGAGGAGAAAGGTGGCGGACAGTGGTCCCAGCTACACTCAAGCATCTGAGTTAAGGGCATGGCCCCCACACTCCGGGGAGGAGAACCCACAATGAACACACACCCTCAGAAAACTGGTAGCTCCTCAAACTGCACCCACCTTCCCCTTCCCCCAAGACCACTAAAACCCAAACACACTTGTCAAAGAGGAAAGACCATTGCCCAAATTGGTTTGGAATGCTTTTCCACTTCAGAGAAGGGTAAATACTTGTTTGTCAAGGAGAGGGTGTTGTCTGGCATCGTGGCTAGCAAAACCCCAATGTAATTTATTACACCGCATTTTCCTAATTGCTTATAAAATGTATTCTACCATTCTGTGTAAATAACAGCGAGCCTTGCAGTCATTAAGTGTATGTAATCAACAGATGTCAGTTGTTCTCCACTTAAGCAACTTAGAAACAACCAAAAATGAATTAGGATTATTGAATGCCGATGTGGAAAGCTGAGATGTTAAATATTTAACGCCCCGAACATAATGATGCAGTTAATTTTGTGTGCTTGTTAGTTGCGGCTTTATCATTTTGCATGAGTGATCCTGCAAATGCGTTCATTTCTCTGCAAGGCTCATCGGGTGTTGCTATGGAGACAAGAGCTGCTCTGACATATTCCCACCGGCCCTGTTTGCCGGCTTTTTCCGTAAACACTTAATTATGCGTTGCATTCTGCAATCAGTGTGGTTGCAGGAAAGTTCGCTTAGCTGATTTCAGGATAAAGATGAGTTTCCCTCAGAAGCAGATGCTTTCTTAAGTGTTGAGTGTGATTCTAATAAGTGGAGCAAAATCAAGAAGCCTCCAAGAGAAAGGCAAACAAATGAGAAGGCAAGGATTCATTCTCATTACTTCTGATTACCTACCTGTATAAAAGCTTATCAAAGTCTTAACAACAACTTTAACTCCATACTGAAACCCTTGATAGTTTGGGGAGGAGGATGGATTATTCTAAACCACACAACCTAAGCATACAAATCAAACAAACAAACAAATCAACAACAACACATATATATATATACACACATACACATATATGGGGGCTAGTCTGTCTAGGAAGAAGGTATTATCAAAATATAACATCCTTCTTCTTTGGTCAGGGATTCTCAACGTAAAAAGAGACTTCTGGGGCTTCCCTGGTAGCGCAGTGGTTGAGAGTCTGCCTGCCTATGCAGGGGACACGGGTTCGTGCCCCGGTCCGGGAGGATCCCACGTGCCGCGGAGCAGCTGGGCCCGTGAGCCATGGCCGCTGAGCCTGCGCGTCCGGAGCCTGTGCTCCGCGGGGGGGGAGGCCGCGGCAGTGAGGGGCCCGCGTACCACAAATAAATAAATAAATAAATAAAAATAGACTCCTGGGCCTCTGGGGGCTGTGATCTTCCCCATCTTTCCATAGGCGTAAGCAGCATATTGTTTCTGTGTGTATATGTGCATCTTTCCAGAAAGAAGCTCCATAACTTTTATCAGAAACCCAGAAAATCGTCAGACAAAACAAGATAAAGAACCAGTGATCGATTGTATTCTAGTGCAAAATACTCCATCTCCTCCTGAGGACGTGTGGACTCTTTCGCGTCCTGTGCGATTACCAAAATGCAGGAAGCGTTTCTGTGGCAGGGACCCCACCCCGAGTTTGTTCTTTATCCAACTCTGGATTCTGATAGAGACATGCCTGGAATTCTCCCTCATCTGAAGGAACAAATACTGGGTTAGATGAAGTAAGCTGATCTGTGCCCAGCATTCTAAGTTACAACGAAACTTGTGTCCCAGTGGACCCCTTAGTTTTACGAAAATGCTTCAATTTAATGAATGAAACATTTATTTGACAGATTCTCATAGGAATCAGATTTCTATTTGATTTGCTTTTTACTAGGTATTTACTGTGTACCAGGCACTTCCTTATACACACTCTATTCTATATCCCCCTTGTGATTTCAATGTAGTTATTTGCACTGAAACTAGAAAAGGGAGACAAGGGTTGAGAGCCAAGCATAATTCAGACAGAACTATTGATACAAATTTGGGTATGAAAGAGACATGCTGGCTCACACTTCACCTTTACTAAATGTCAACAACGTGAATGTGAGTATTTGTGCAGCCACTTGGCATGTGTAACACCACCTTAAAAGCACAGCTGGCTCTTATGATCACTCATGGTTCTACGGGGGCTCAGAGGGGAGAGCTTGTCCCTTCTCCACGATGTCTGGGGCTTGCCGTGGTTTGACACAATGGCTGAGGACTGGACCACTGGGACTGCCTAGCACCCTTCTTTATGCAGCCTCAGGGTCTCTCCGTGTGCTCGCACACAGAGCCGCCTTAGCACTAGAATTTCAAGGCAGTCAAACTTCTTGCGTGAGGGCTCACCACGCAAGTCCAAGTTTTCCAAAAGCCAGGGCAGAAGCTGCAAGGCTCCTTAGGGCCTGGCTGCATCAGTCCCGGAACATTATTCTATTCATCAAGAAGATGCTCAATGGGACTTCCCTGGTGGCGCAGTGGTTAAGAATCCGCCTGCTAATGCAGGGGACACGGGTTTGAGCCCTGCTCTGGGAAGATCCCACATGCCGCGGAGCAACTAAGCCTGTGCGCCACAACTATTGAGCCTGTGCTCTAGAGCCCGCGAGCCACAACTACTGAAGCCTGCACGCCTAGAGCCCAAGGTCTGCAACAAGAGAAGCCACCGCAATGAGAAGCCCGTGCCCACAACAAAGAGTAGCCCCCGCTGGCCGCAACTAGAGAAAGCCCACGTGCAGCAACTAAGACCCAACAACGAAGACCCAATGCAGCCCCCCCCCCACAAAAAAATAAATAAATTTATTTATTTTTTTTTTTTAAAAAGAAGATGCTCAAGCCAGGGACTTCCCTGTTGGTCCAGTGGTTAAGACTCCACGCTCCCAATGCAGGGGGCCCAGGTTCGATCCTGGTTAGGGAACTAGATCCCGCATGCCACAACTAAGAGCCCGCATGCTGCAACTAAGACCTGGCACAGCCAAATAAAAGAAGATGCCCAGGCCAGTCCAGACTGAAGGAGAGGGGGATTTAGCTCTACCTCTCAACGGCAGGAGTAGCAAAGACTGCATAGCTACGTTCAGCAGCTCAAAAGGTAGGGCAGATCTATTAGGTAACATTGTTAAGCAACTGTCCTAACTTCTATACATACACATGATGTCAATTACCTCTACAAAGCAGCCCTGTCACCCCATGTTACAGATATGAACACTGAGGCAGAGTAGGGATTCAACCCAGGACGGTCCTCAAATTCTGTACCATCGCCTACGATGCCTCCTGGTTCCACCACCACTTCACTCAAGTTACAATCACTGCAGCCTCCGCTGATTTCTTCTCCCTTCCTTCACACTTGCTACTTGGATCTTACATGAAAGATAACGTAATTATCCATCATCTTTTTTGGTATATAGGCGTCTCCCCAAAGAGATCACAGAATCACAAAATGGGAGAGCTCTGGGTTCTGAGATGGGAAAACAGAAGGGTACACAGGGCCTGGGATTACACAGATGATTGGCGGCAAGAGAACTGGGCTCATAGGAGGGGAGCAGCTTCTGGTCCTGCTCCTGGCTCTGGCTTCTTGTCTACAGCTTTTGGTACCATAGGGGAGGAAGGAATTTTCCTCTACCCTTCTAGGCTCTTTTGGCTGGTCTACTAATTGAATTGACATAAGACAGATGAGCAGGAGGAAAACAAATTGAATTTTGTACGTATGGGAGCCTCACACTGACACTGAAGCTTATATGCCATCCTGAGCTAAGGAGAAAGAGGTAGGGGTCGAGGCTTCAAAGGGAAGGAAGACAACTCACAGGGAGGTTGGTAAACAGATCTTCGTCATGGCATGTGCAGAGACAGCGGGACACAGAGAGGAATTTGAACAAACAGGCCCAGGTGAGGTCCTCCAGCGCCCTACACTGAGCCTCTACCTTGGTAGTTATCTTGGGTGATAGCTCTCTTCCTGGACCAGGCCCTCTATCAAAATTCTTTTTTAAGAATTTGATTGAAGTACAGTTGATTTACAATGCCGTGTTAATTTCTTCCATACAGCAAAGGGACTCAGTTATGCATATATATATTCTTTTTCATATTCTTTTCTATTATGATTTATCATGGGATACTGAATATAGTTCCCTGTGCTGTACAATAGGACCTTGTTTTTTCTCTGTTCTATACACAATCATTTTTTTATTTAATTTTTATTTTATATTGTATTATACTTGATTTACAATGTTGTGTTAGTTTCAGGTATACAGGAAATGGATGCAGTTTTAGGCAGTTAAGAGGGAGATAAAAAGTTCTTCCTGTTCCTTTTGGGCTTTGACTGACTTCAGCTCAAAATAATCCACATGCCAAAGTGGCACATTAGGGGCAGGCTGGTTCTGAACCCCTTCTGTACATATGAGCCTCTGAAAAAAAAATTGTGTGGTGAAACCAGTGATTACTGGTGATATTCCTTTCCTCTCTGTCTTGTCTAGGGCTGAACCTTGTCTAAGGGAAGATAATTTGCTCTCTAATGAGAGTACTTGAACTGCATTTCTTTCACTTGCTTTGAGATTTCTGTCAATTTTTTCATCTAGTTCTAATCTAATAGAGCCTAAATCCATTTTCAGCTAATTACAGGAAATGCTTCTAATGAGTAAATTAAGTCTGCTTCTACTCCGGGAGGCTCACCAACCAATACCTTTCCCTCTATTCCCAACAATTCACCTTTCCTCCTTCTTAAAGGGCTTGTCACTCCCAATCTCCCCAAATCACCAGCCATGGTAGAAGCTTCCAGAGGTAACTCTGCCCTCAAGAGGAAGTGGCCATCCACCAATGACAGGTCCAAGACCCCTGGATTTACTGACCGCAAATTGCTGATCGTTGTAGCGCTACGAAACGTTCTTCTGGCTTTATGAAAATAAAAGATGGTTTTGCCACATGCTTGGAAGCTACAGTGTCTGCCAAAAGCAAAGTGGTGGGAGTTGGAATTACCCAAAAGAATGCTTTGAAAATGTGAAAATGCCTATCGCATCCACAGTGCTACTTTGCTTCCTTTCAGAAATGCGCTGAAGCAAACTCCTGGTCACACAGCCCTCAGTGCCTGTGCTCATGAAAGAACTAGAGGAAGAAAACAACAACTTGGCTAAGATTATGCTTAGCAGTAAGTCCAGCTACAGATATAATGGCAGCTTCTGGCTGTTAAACAGAATTATCCATCATGTGGCCCATGAGGTTATAAAGATAAGGGAAACAAGAACCAACCAAACAAAAAAAACAGAGAAGTGTAGATCCTTACATATTTCTCAAGCATCCGACTGTTTTACTCAAAACCAAATATGTTGGGTGGGGAAGAACTTGCCACCCCAAAATGTCTCTTTGGCATGTGGATTATTTTGAGATGAAAACAATCAGGGCCCAAAAGACTTGGGAAGAACTTTGACCTTCCCCCTAACCACCTAAAAGAACTTAGATTGAGAGCCTGTTCCCAGAACAGAGCTATCACCACAGATATCTGCAAAGAATGTGGGCTAAGTGTGGTGGGGAAATTCTAGGCTGGGCCTAGAGATCAGAGTCCGGTCTCCATCCCATTGTCTCTGCAGGCCCAGCCAACATTTGTTTACCAAATATTTGCTTTTCCACCTCCACGTGAATTGCCTTCCTCTCCTTTTAAATCCCAAACCACTACCCCCAACATCCTCTTTTGTCTTTGGCTGAAGACGATATTTCAAGTGAGGGCGTCAGTCATTTTGGCAAGTTACTCGGTTTTCCTGGGTCTCCCCCATGTATACATGTTTTTAAACTTTTTAATTTTCTCCTATTAATCTGTCTCGTGTCAATTTAATTGTTAGACCAGCTAGAAGCACCTAAAAGGGGAGAGGAAAATTTCCTCCCTGCCAACCAACATTGGTCAACTACCCCCACTAATCCTTAAAGCAGTTAATGATATGTCTGTAAAACAAATAAAGCAAGGCATAGTGTATCCGTCTCGCTGGAGGTATCCTACACCTCATTGACTCTATCCGCAACCGACTCCTCACAATTCTGGCCGCCCAGAATATCCCTCATCCCTGCTTTCTGATGTCTTCGCTTGTAGTTAATGGCGCACAGCTCCCTAAGGTCAAAACGGAATTTTATTTTGCCTGCCTAGCCTCCAGGGTTAATCAAACGTTTGTGATAGATATTCCAATCATTGACCTGGCAATACTTACAAGAGAAAATTGATGCCTGGCAGAATTAAACAACAGGCCATGTAAAGTTTATCCACCATTTAATGGAAAGGTTTGAACCCAGGTCTCTAGTCTCCAAAGACCTTATGCTGTTTCCTATCTCAAGCTGCCATTTCTTCCTTAGATTATTCTGTCTCCTCATGAGGCTTCATCACTTCAGCCTGGTCCCGTTGCCCATCCTTCTCTTAAATTGTTCATGGGATGGTCTTCTCAAGCGAAACACCAGCTGAGAAAGTGGTGATCTTGGAGGTTAGATGGTATTAAAACGGAATTAGGACAAGGGAGCTGGCAATGCCTGAATCTCACCTTTGCCAGCCATCCCTTTGTCCTCCTAGGAACTGGTGAGATGGATGCATTGGGAACTATTGTACCTGAAAAATGAGACTCCGCTTTATAAGAGAGACATGGTTCCTGCCCCCATGGAGCTTACATTCTGATGGTAAACATGCTGTGCTCCACTAGTGATATCTGTGTTGGACTTGGCAGGAAATGGCGATAAGGGTGTGCCAACTCGGCACACTACTGCACACTGCTCACTAGCCACCACGAGAGAAAAACTCTCTACAAGAATCAATACCTAATTCATGGAAATGTTTTCCAATACCCAAGCCAAATTATGGGGTTTCTCACTTTTCCTCTCCCTCCAATAAATCTAAAGTTTGGCCAGCTTACTGAGAAAAACATACATATATAACTTAGGATTGAAACCACCTGCAAATTTCATTTTCTCATTTTTGTATTCCTTCCTTAAATCAACCAGGCTTTTGACTTGAAGTGTTCAAATAGGCAGGCTTGGCTTGAAGAGCTATTCAAACCATATTCAAAATCCACAGTTTGCCTTTTTTTATGAAGCGCATTGCTTTTGCAGACATGATTTTGCTAGCTTTTAAAAATGGGCTATTAAATTTAGAATATCAGAGAGTGGAGCCCTGGGGATTCTAGACAGTGGGAGTGGGTAAGCAAAACCTTGATGTTATGAAGATAGATGGTAAATTCAGGAGACAATGACAGGCCATTCTGGGGAGCAGAGGATGACTCCTAAGGTGTGTGCCATGCTGGGTGCAAGGGTGCAGGGAAGAAGCCTGAATTACAGGCTAAGGCATTTGGTTGCTGTTGTGTTTTTTTTCCATAAGGACTTTCTGTTAAACACAGACATTTCCTTATTACTGAGCCATAAAAAGAAACGAAATTGAATTATTTGTAGTGAGGTGGATGGACCTAGAGGCTGTCATACAGAGTGAAGTAAATCAGAAAGAGAAAAACAAATACCGTATGTTAACACATATATATGGAATCTAAAAAAAAAAAAAAAAAAGATCATGAAGAACCTAGGGCAAGACGGGAATAAAGACGCAGACCTACTAGAGAATGGACTTGAGGACATGGGGAGGGGGAAGGGTAAGCTGCGATGAAGTAATAGAGTGGCATGGACATATATACACTACCAAATGTAAAACAGATAGCTAGTGGGAAGCAGCCACATAGCACAGGGAGATCAGCTCGGTGCTTTGTGACCAGCTAGAAGGGTGGGATAGGGAGGGTGGGAGGGAGGGAGATGCAAGAGGGAAGAGATATGGGGATATATGTATATGAATAACTGATTCACTTTGTTATAAAGCAGAAACTAACACACCATTGTAAAGCAATTATATGCCAATAAAAATGTTACTAAAAAAAAGTATCTACAATAGGATCATAATAGGTAAAACAAGGAAAAGACTTCTCACAATTCTCAAACACACTTAATACAATCATAATTTAAAAAATAGACATTTCCTGTCTAACAGTGCAGTGGGCTGATTTGTGAGGTAGTGAGCCCTCTGGCTCTGGGGGTGATCAAGCAGAGTACAGTACTCTCTGTCAGAAATGCTGCAAAATCAGATGGAAAGGTAAACTAATTCAGAGGTTATAATGTATGCCCCACAGAATCTGCTTTTTTAAAGGGGTGCATGGAGGGAGGAAGGAGATTATCAACACCAAAAATTGGTGAGATAACACCAAAAGACTCCAGATTTTCTTAAAAAGTACAGAGCTCTAAAGACACTGGGCCCATTCCATTTGGACACATTTGATAACTAGCAGGTTTTGCTGAGTAACTGTTTATCCCTTAGGGTCAGGTGCACTAGTCTGCCAGCCCTACGTCACTGATTTCAAGCACCTGCTGGGTCCCTGAAGGCATCTGCATATTTGACCCTGGGCCTTGATGCTATGTAAAGTTTTTTCCTATATTTGATGGTGAGCAATCATGCTTGACCATTCTGGACTTGAGAAAAGGGACTTGCACAGTCTCCAGCCAAAATAGGCCACCCAAGCTCACTGCGCTTCCTGAAGAAGGGCAGGGGAGAGATCTGAGTTGATTTGTCACCGAGGTCTTTCAGGAAAGGAGGGGAGCAAAGTTTGCCACTGGAAAATGTGTCTCTTTGGCATGAGGATTCTTTTAGGCTGTTTTTTTTCAAGAAATAAAAGGCTCAGGAAGAGCTTTTGCCTCCTCCCCCTTAACGGCCTAAAACAATTTAGACGGGGGTGTGGGTGCTGCCCCAGGAAGAGAGCCCTTACCAGAGCCGGCTTACAAGGAATATAAGCTAGGTGTGGCTGACTGCGGGAAACTCAGCAAGGCCTGTTTCATCAGAGTCCCTGTGTCCCATGGTCTCTACATAGGACGGCAAACGTGTTTACCAAACATTTACATTTTCCCATCTTCCTATAAATTGTCTGAAGTCCCAAACTCCTACCCCCTTTTCCTTCTCTCAGATGCCAGATTAGCCTCAATTGCCTCACTTGTTTTGGGGAATCACATTCTTATGGAGCCCCCATATGTATGTCTTTAAATTGGGTTTTTCTCCCGTTAATCTGTCTCATGCCAATTTAATTACGAGGCCGGCCAGAAGAGCTCAGAAGGGCAGAGGGAAAATCTTCTTCCCCAACAGGAACTACAGTGTCTCTTTCAATCTGCATTTTCACAATAACATTCTTCTCCCATGAAAAGATGTTACTTCCCATCCTAAAGCCTCTTAAATCTTGAATTCATCCAAAACACTCATGAGATGAGGCAGAATCACAGGCTCTTGGGTTTGGAGGGGAGGGGCTGCTGATGCCTCCATCATGAAATCAGAAGTTTTCAATACTGTGATTCTCTCCAGTCCAACCTCCCGTGCTACCACATTTCTGCAGGCAGAGCAGGGGAATCTTATTTGTGTAATTACCTGAACTTTGCAGATAATGAATGAGAAGCATTTTGAAAATCGAATTCCCTTTCCACTCTTCTCTCCACACAGCCCCTTGAGTGGTGCATCTAAAACACAGATGTGATCATACCATGTACTCACTTGTAAACCTCCATCCCTTCTCTTTACCTGCAGGCTTATTAACAAAGAGAGACATTGCATGTGTGAGGTGATACAGGCAGTGCACGTATGAGCCTTTGATATGTCAAAATTCATGTATGGGGACTTCCCTTGTGGCGCAGTGGTTAAGAATCCGCCTGCCAATGCAGGGGACATGTGTTTGAGCCCTGGTCCAGGAAGATCCCACATACCGTGGAGCAACTAAACCCGTGAGCTACAACTACTAAGCCTGCACTCTAGAGCCCACGAGCCACAACTACTGAGCCTGCTCACCACAACTACTGAAGCCTGAGCGCCTAGAGTCCGTGCTCCACAACAAGAGAAGCCACCCTAATGAGAAGCCCACGCACCACAACAAAGAGTAGTCCCCGCTCACCACAACTAGAGAAAGCCTGCGCGCAGCAACGAAGACCCAACGCAGCCAAAAATAAATAAATAAATTTATTTTTAGAAAATCATGTATGCAATTTAATAGGTATTATGTAAAAACATACCAGCACATCAAACTCATAATTTCAGTTGAAATGTAAAGTTTCTTTAAAATATTATGTTCTTAATACATATAAGTAAACAATATAAATTTAAAGAAAAAGCACTCCTGTGTGGAATCTTATTTTTAAAAATGATACAGGTGAGCTTGTTTGTGGAACAGAGACAGACTTACAGATATTGAGGACAGACTTGTGGTTACGAAGGGGGAAACGTGGGTGGTGGGGAGGGATAAATCAGGAGACTGGGATGAACATACACACACTACTGTACATGGAATAGATAACCAACAGGGACCTACTGTAGAGCACAGGGAACTCTACTCAGTATTCTGTGATAACCTATATGAGAAAAGAATCTGAAAAAGAATGAATATATGTATGTGTGTGGCTGAGTCACTTTGCTGTACACCTGAAGCTGGCACAGCACTGTAAATCAACTACACTCCAACAAAATTTTTTAAAAAAGAAAAAAGCACTATAAGTAAACAGTACTGGTAAATTCCAGCTAATAATTGTAGCATAAATGACAGGGGGAAAAATTACCATTCTGTGACTCCTAATAAAATGATGTATCTAGTCAAAGATCATCAGTGACTCTTCAAACCATTAGATTGGAAGGTTGGTGGGAGTCTTTTTAATAGAGGGACCAGGCTGACACCACCTGAACCCACTGATCAATCTTAGCATTTCAGAAAGTGAAACCACCAGATTTTATGTGCCTCTCCATGTGCTGCAATCAGAAATGTCCAGGGCTTCCCTGGTGGCGCAGTGGTTAACAATCCACCTGCCAGCGCAGGGGACACGGGTTCAATCCCTGGTCCGGGAAGATTCCACATGCCGTGGAGCAACTAGGCCCGGGAGCCACAGCTACTGAGCCTGCGCTCCAGAGCCCACAAGCCACAACTACTGAGCCTGTGTGCTGCAACTACTGAAGCCCGCGCGCCTAGAGACCATAATCCACAACAAGAGAAGCCATCGCAGTGAGAAGCCCGCGCACCGCAATGAAGCGTAGCCCCCGCTCACCACAACTAGAGAAAGCCCGCGGAGAGCAACAAGACCCAACGCAGCCAAAAATAAAAAGAGTACATTAGTTTTTGCTCAGTGCTTGCTTGCATCAGTGGTGTTCAAGCTACTTTCCACTCTCATTTTTTTCCGGCAGTTTGAAGAAACCCTACCCCACAAAAAACATAGTAAGCGCTTAATAAATTAAAAATAAAGGGCCTTGAATACATATTGAGCACTTAGCACCAGGTCTTATGCTGAGTGACTGGATTACACTGGTGAAAAAGATTGGCCTGAACCCAAAGATCTTACAATCAAGGCCTTTTCTAATCATGAACCAAACATCTTCACAATTAAACTGTTTCAAGAGGGAAGATTGTCCCACCTGTTCCTATAGTCCTAACCATCTCCTGAAAACAGTGGCTAGGGGTCCTTTTTCCTTTACCTTAATTCTTGCATGAATTCTTGCACATTCTGACCTTTGAAAGGAATATGCTTTACAATTTTCTTTTTTGTTGTTGTTGTTTATCCCCTCCAGGACTGAATGTCTGGCCAGAGTCATCATGCAGGTTATGAAAAATCAATGCATTGCTGCTCTGAGTGTCCGCAAAAAAGGTCACGCTCTATCGATTCCCCAGACCACATTAAAGCCCTAAATCAAAATACTGACAAATCCTTACCCATTTTCAATGATTTTATCCGGCTAAAGAGCTACTTTGTAAGTTTTCTGCTGTAATAAAATTCTGCAGCCTACAAGAGCCTCTGGTTTCAGACACCAAAACTATTTGATTAGAATAAATCCAGTATCTGGTGCTCTGGAGAGTAACTGATTTACGGCTTAATGACTTTCCAAATACAGTAAATTCTAAGGCAAATTATCTGCAGGGAACAGCATGCCATGGTGGCGTAGAAGAAAGCTGTGTTAAGGATTCTTAGTGCCTGTTCTTGTTGCCAGAAATAGCGTGACTGCTCTGTACTTAAATATCACCTAAGATACCTTGAACCTTCGGCACTTGATTGAAGAATGTCTTCAAGATTCAGATTTCCATGCATATAGTTTAAATTTAAGGATGTTGCCTCCCCTTGTCAACTGAAAAAAAAATTGTACAACCTAAAAGCTGAGAATTATGTTTTATTTGGGGGACAAAACTGAGGACTTAAGCCCAGGACTCAGCCTCTCACGTAGCTCTGAGGGATAGCTCTGAAGAGATGAAGGAGGAACCAGGATATACAGGAGTTTTTGCAACAAAGACCAGGGAGTCAGAACTTCAAAAGGTGACTGTTAACTAAAGAAAACCAGGTATCTCAAGTTAATGAATTCAGCAGTTTTCTATGTATGGGAAGATGCAAGAGTCTGGGCTCATTGAAATCATTCCTTTGCTATGCACCTCAGCTCTCTGGGGCCAGCATCCTGTGTTTTTGCATCCTGAGCGTCCTCAGGGTGCACCGTTGGGGGTGGCTGCAGTGGCTGATGACTTGATGGCGGGCATCGTGTTTCTGTCCTGAGCTCCCTCAGGGCCCACTGTCAGGGCGGCTGTCATGTGACGGCTTGATGGCTGCAACATCCCTTGTTTACTGATACGGCAAGCAACACTTTTTCGCTCTCCCACTCAACAAAATCAAAATGGCTAGAGAGAATGAAATTCATGCAACAGCACAGTGCAAGAGGAATCGAAATAAATGGAAAGTTAGGAGACCTGGTTTCAATCCCTAACACTTCCATTCACTGCGTATACACAGATGTCACTTTTCTCCTTAGCATCATGACCTGTGAAATGACGTACCTGGACCACATCAGAAATCACAGACTGGCAGCCAACTGGCAGGATTTGGCTTGCAGACAAGTTTTCTTTGGGCTGCACAGTATTTTAAAAAAAACAAAAACAAATAAGCAAACAAACCTTAGAAACAACATAGTAAGATTTTTAAAGGTAAGAGATGTCCAAGCAAATTCCCCATTTCTAGCTTCTACTAAAAAGTCAGAAGATTGGGTCACATACATCTGCATTCCTCATGGACACAGCTGTTACAGCTGTGTAGCTTCTACCCACTTTAGATGGGGCCCTAGCAATCCAGTTTCTCACCATTGCCACACGCCCCAAATTGGTCCTTGAGATTGAGGTAGAAGTGATTTTTTATTTATACTCACATGACTCTGTCGTTCCCTTATAGTAGAGAACTATTTCATTTTCTAAGTAGTGATAGGAAAAAAAAATATGTACAAGGGCAGGCAGACTATAAAAGCCACTTGGTTCAATAAAAGTGGCAAAGAGAACATGTTTTGTGGAACCGAAGACTATTTCTGTGTCATATACAGACAGGATGTGTCCTTGCTGAAATGATGCAACAGGCTGATTTCACTCATTGAATAACATGGACATTAGAGTTTTCACCTCTCAGATGAGATGATCTCAAGGGCTCCTTGTAGTTCTAGAAACTTAGTCTATGAACATGTATGTTCTGTTATTAGAAAAGCCACTTATTCTTCTTTTAGGACTCTCTCATTCTATTTAAGAGTAACTCACATACAAGCAAACTGATGTCTATGGAGAAGACGATCTTACCATATTAATTGGAAAAGTATGACTTGACAAAATGAAACTCTGCTTATGTTTAGAACACACACAAGCCCATCCATATATACTCTGCCTCCATAGGTGAAAAATCACCTATGCTCTGCAGCTGGGGCAGAAATATAATTGCTACGGTAGTGGGTGGCATATTGATAAATTGTATATAGAAAGACAGTTCATTGCTCTAGGTGTACATCAGCATCCACCAACTACAGCAGGAGTTGTTAATCTGGAGTCCACAGATCCAGTTAGGTCCTGCACTGGAATGGGCTTAAGAGGATATCTGAAACGTCCTAGAAAAATGCACATTTTTCCACATCTACGGCTCCGTGCATTTTTCTGAGATGATGATCCGTAGCTTTCACCAAATTCCCAAAAGTCCCATGACTCCCCACTCCCAAAACTTAAGAACCACTGAGATACACAGGGCATCAATTTAGCAACCAACTGTTTATGTGTTCTTGCTGGGGAAGAATTACAATGACCTTATTTTCAAAACCAAAAGGTGGGGGTGCAGATTTGGCTACAAAGCTGGAAACCAAGATAGGATACTGAAATGAGGATTGTTCCAGAAAACTCAGGACATAAGGTCACTTTAGAAATAGGGACCTCAGGATGTGATGGGAGCTGGGAAAATGTGGTTTACCAGGGGCCATGCCAAACCAGGTAGAACAAGTAGTTGTCCTGAAGACCATAGTGTTATTGGCAAAATCGGTACTAGCACTGGGATCTTTTGTCATCTTTTGCAGTGGCATTTCCATAACCCCACCCCCTTGTGTTTATTCTAGAACAGTCCCTCTTCCCTGTTCCCCCCCACACACATACACACACACACACACACACACACGCACACACACACACTTCCTGTTTTATCCTTAATCGGAGAAACCCTAGCAAAACATCTCCACTTGTGGCCTCCTGTCTCTGGCTCTTCCCCTAGTCCAGGGCCACATGATATAGTGATTATATACCATGGATTTATTTTTTCTTTTCTTGCTCTTTTTTTTTCTCTTTTTTTGGAGCACCTGTGATTTCAAAGACCTTTTTCTTTTCTTTTTTTAAAATTGAAGTATAATTGACTTACAATATTATATTAGTTTCAGGTGTACAACACAGTAATTTGTTATTTTAATATATTACAAAATGATCACCACAATAACTCTAGTTACCATTTGTCGCCATACAAAGTTACTACAATATTATTGACTGTATTCCCTATGCTGTACATTATCTTCCCACGACTTATTTTATAACTGGAAGCTTGTACCTTAATTTTCCTCACCTATTTCACTCATTTTCACCCCCCACCACCATGCCTGTGCCCTCTGGCAAACACTTGTTTGTTCTCCGTACTCATTAGTGAGTTTTCATTTTGTTTTGTTAGTTCATTTGTTTTTTAGATTCCACATACAAGTGAAATCAAACTGTATTTGTCTTTCTCTAATTTCACACTGTATAATACTCTCTAGGTCCCCTCATGTTGTTGCAAATGGCATTATTCCATTCTTTTTTATGGCTGAGTAATATTCCAGTGTGTTTATATATCACATCTTCTTTTATCCATTCACCTTTCAGTGGACACTTGGATGCTTTTATATGTTGGCTATTGTAAATAATGCTACAATGAACATAGGGGTGCATATATCTTTTCAAATTAGTGTTTTTGTTTTCTTTGGAAAAATACCCAGAGTGGAATTGCTGGATCGTGTGGCAGTTCTATTTTTAATTTTTTGAGAAACCTCCATACTGTTCGCCATAGTGGCTGCACCAATTTACATTCCCACCAGCAGTGTGCAAGGGTTCCCTTTTTTCCCTATCCTCACCAACACTTATTTGTTGCCTTTTTGATAACAGCCATTCTGACAGGTGTGAGGTGGTATCTCATTGTGGTTTCAGTTTGCTTTCCCCTGATGACTAGCGATGCCCAGCCTCTCTTCATGTGCCTGTTGGCCATCTCTGGGTCTTCTTTAGAAAAATGCCTATTCAGGTCCTCTGCCCATTTTTTAACTGGGTTGTTTGTTTCTCTGATGTTGAGTTGTATGACTTCTTTGTATGCTTTGGATATTAGCCCCTTATCAGATACATCATTTGCAAATATCTTCTGTCATTCAAAAGCTTTCTGATGCAGTCCCATTTGCTTATTTTTGCTATTGTTGCCCTTGCCTGAGGAGAGAGATCCAAAAAAACATTGCCAAGACCGATGTCAAAGAGCGTACTGCTTGTATTCTTCTAGAAGTTTTATGGTTTCAGGTTTCACATTTAAGTCTTTAGCCCATTTTGAGTTTATTTTTTAACATGGTGTGAGAAAGTATTCAAAGACCTTTTTCTGATGTCAGACCTTGTTTCAAAGCTCAGAACCCAAATTTTGGTCAATTAATGAGTCTGTATCAAAGTAACAAGACAGAAAAAATGAAAAGGAAACAAAAACTTCTCATAGTGTACGTGCTTGTTTGTCAGTCAACCCCCAAAATGTTCTTCAGCCCCTCACTCCTGCACTAGACTAAAAGCTGCTCTTCAGAGTGTGGTCCCAGAACCAGCAGCATCGGCATCACCTGGGAACTAGCCAGAAAATGCGAAGTCCCAGGCCCTTCCTCGGTCTTAGAGAATCAGAATGTGCATTTAACAGGGTCCCAAAGAGATCTGGTTGCACATTAGAGTTTGAAAAACTGTGTTAAAGGCACAGCCCAGCTGATTGTGAGAGCGCCCCTGCAGGCCAAGGGTTGTTATTACATCCATTTAAATTAGAGAAACCAGAAAAGGCTCAAATGTGCAATGTGAAGTAGCCTTATAGATCATGCAGTGTCCCTTTTCCTTTATAAAGACTATAAAACGGTCCCCCTCTAGTCTATTTAATGGAGCATGATGGAAGAGCCAAAGCACTGTTATTCTAAATGTCCAAAACCTGACTTCTAATTGTAATCCTGCACTTAGTTTTATTTCACTTTATTTCTCTATCTGATACAAGACAGAGAGAAATCACCTTTCCTGTCCATGGGGCAGCCTTTCTGTGAATGTCAAATGGAAGGGAGTGTAGGGTCATGGTTAAGAATGTGGACCCTGGGTTGAAACAGCTCCAATTATAAAGTCTCTATCTAGCAGTGCTTAGCTGAGTAACCTTAGCTAAGTAGTCTGCCCTCTCTATAATAATAGTACCTATCCCATCAGATTGTTGTGAAGGTTAGCGGTTAAAACATTTAAAAAGCAAACAGCACTCTGTAGGCACATAATTAAGCAGTCAGTAAGTGTTATCATCTATGTGAAAGCATTCTACAAATTGTGAAGAGCTCTACAGATGAGGGAGCTTGTTTTTACTGGTGGGCAGACATGCAAGGCTATCAGCTCTAGATGAGAATTAAAGATGTCACCCATGGCTCACGAAGGAATTTCCCAGACCTCTGTCCCAGTGGCCCTAAAACACACATAGAGAGGCACCAGGACCTTATTTGCGGAGTAACTCAGGCTTCTCCACAATGCTCAGGCAGCAAAGCCGTGAAGTCACAGGGCTCTTTGTGAAAATCAATGAAACAGTGTCTAATTATGAGCATTTGTACTCATCGTATGCTCACCAACGTTAACTGCTAGCATTGCTGTTGTTTTATTTTTAGTTTTGTAGAAAATTATCTTGTGAAAGATTCTAATAAACAGAAGAGGCAGGGTGGCACCAAAGGGTTAATCAATAGGATTTCCTCAGTTTTACCCACGTGATTTTATCACACTCATTTTGTGCAACTTAGATGCTGTTTTGTGAACAAACCTGAAATATACATGATAGCCCATTCTCAAGGCTCTGCCTCCCAGGTTTGACCTTTAAATTATCACACTTTTCATTCATATAGAGATACAAAGCTGCAGAACAGAGAGTAATATTTGTCCTGTTGGAGGTTTCCAGGAACACTGTGACCTGACCTACACGGACAGCTGCAAGAACAAAGGATTCCGGCACCAAGAAGTTTATAACAACCAGCCACACCCCTGCCCCTTTCAGCTTAAGAGAAGCTTGAATCCTAACTCAGAGAAGATAGTTCTTTGGGACACTAGTCCACCATCTTCTCCGTCTGCTGCCTTTCCGAATAAAGCCGCTATTCCTTGCCCCAGCACCTCGTCTCTCTATTTTTTTATTGGCCTGTCATATGGCGATCAGTATGAGCTTGGACTCCATAACAAAACACCATGTTTTAAGTACTTTACGTGTAGAATCACATTTGGTCCTCACACTAACCTTATGAGTTAGGTACTAATAGCATCCCCATTGTACACATGGTGAAACTGAGGCCCAGGGAGATACAGAGATTTGCCCAAGGCCACACAACTGGAAGCAGGTGAAGGCAGGACTCTGGTCTGAGAGATTCCAAAGCCATTGCTCTTCCTTCCCAGGAGACAGCCTCACCCTATTGCTTGGTTTCTGCCAAGGTCCAGTTCACTGAATATCTGGGAGAAAAGAGCGAGAGCCACCAGGACGATGGGCCTGTTGCATAGCAACCCTGAGCTTGAGCCTGGTGAGGGGAGAGAGGCTCCTTAAGTTTTTAAAACACCATCACTAAAAATAGCCTGAGCTATGACAGCTTAACACGAGGTCTCCTCCAAGAGAAACCCATCTCGCAATGGAATGTCTTTGCTGTGTTGTCCTTGAGAAAAGCACGTGAAATTATGGGAGGCTGGGTATCGGCAGCTTTTCCCAGAAAACACGCTACTTCATTCCACTCCTTCACCTCAGAGGCGAGGGTGCAGCCATGTGTACGCGGCTCATGAAAGTGCTATCCCCATATTTTTTTTCCCACTCCAAAGCTGGAATTCAACCCAGGTCGGGCCAAGAGCGGTCTGCCTGATTGCAAAACATGGCCTTCGGCTTCCCTGTATTAATCTCCCAGAAATTAATCACCTTGGTTGGAATCACCTTAGGTACAAACGTTTATAATGCCTACATTTGTCACTCCAGAAGAGACCGTGCCAATTCCAGGGGCACCAACTATAAATCTCATACCTGACAAAGAATATTAGATATTTAATTAGATGTTAAAAAAACTCTTCACCTAGTACCTTGACGATCACCGGGTCCTCTTCTAAGGCTGATGATTAAAAGAACTCCTGTCTGAGCCTGCTGTGTTTCTCTGGGAATCAGAAAGTGCTTATCACAGTAACTACGGAGCCTGAATGTTGGCCTGCCTTGGGTAGGCACACGAAACAGTAACTACGGAGCCTGCACACTGGCCTGCCTTGGGTAGGCACACGAAACAGTAACTACGGAGCCTGCACACTGGCCTGCCTTGGGTAGGCACACGAAACAACAAAGGAAGTTTAAATGCAGCCACTTGCCCACAAAGAACAGTCGGCCATTTATTTATTCAAGGCAGAATAATGGTCCCCCAAGGTGTCCATCTTCTAATGCCCAGAACCTGTGAATTTGTTAAATGACATGGCAAAGGGAATTAAGGTTACAGATGGAGTTAAAAGTGCTAATCTGCTAACTTTAAAATAGTGAGATTATTGGGATTAACATATACACATTACTATACATAAAATAGAAAACCAACAAGAACCTACTGTATAGCACAGGGAACTATACTTAATATTTTATAATAACCTATAAGGGAGAAGAATATAAAAAAGAATAGAAATATATTATATATATGTATAACTGAATCACTTTGCTGTACACCTGAAACTAACACACACTGTAAATCAACTATACTTCAATTTTTTAAAAAGGAGTATTTAACTCAAAAAATAAAATAGTGAGGTTAGCCTGGATTATCCATGTACGCCCAATGTAATCACAAGGTTCTTAAAAGTGCAAGAGGGCAGCAGAAGAAGAGAGTCAAAGGAATATATGATTAGAAAAGAAAGGCACACAGGGATGCAACACTGCTGGCTTTGAAGATGGAAAAAGGGGGTCCATGAGCCACTGAATGAAGGCAGCCTCTACAAGATGGAAAGAGCAAGGAGACGGTTCTCCCCTAGAACATCCAGAGCCTGCCAACACCTTGGTTCTACCCCAGTGAAACCCCTTTTGTACTTCTGGCCTCCTGAACTATAGGACGATACATCTGCTTTGCTCTGCTTTGTCACCAAGTTGTGGCAATTTGTTACAGTGGCCATAGACAGGCCATGAATACAAGCACTTACTTGGTACTTAATTATCAGCACAGTGGTCAGTACTAGGCAGACAACAGTGAAGCTATGGCTACCACCTTTCCCCTCCTGCAGTTTATACTCTGATGGTGCAGACAAGAAGGGAAAATCAATAATTAAAGGCGATAAAACAGGCAAAGGAGAAAAACAAAGAGCAGTTGGCGGAAAGGCTAACAGAATGGGGATGATGGGAGGTATCTCTGAAGAGGTGACATCTTACCCTAAAGAGAAGGAGTTGAGGGGGAGAGAATTCCAGGTGGAGGGGACATATGCAAAGGTCCTGGGGTGGAAAAGAGCTTGGCACATTCCGGGCACTGAGGGAAAAACAATGTGGTTGGAGCACAGCAGGCCAAAAAAAAGAGAGGCATGAGGTGACACTGACCAACAAAGAAAGGGACAGTTGTGCTGGGCCTCGAAGACCTTGGTTCCAGTTTGGATTATCTTCTGAGAGTTTTGGGTTTGAAGGATTTTAAGGAGACTGCCAAGATGCAATTCAAATTTAAGAAGATCTCTTTTGCTGCTGTGCAGAGGAACAGGTTGAAATGGAAGAGACACTAAGCCATTCCCCACGTGGGGAAATGACTGTGGCTTAGATTTGGGCAGTAGCAATGGAGATGGAGAGGGTCGGGTTCAAGATGTATTTTGAACACAGAACTTATAGACTCGCTGATAGGCTACCTGTGAGAAGCAAAGGATGAGGAAAGTATAGCACCTTTGGGTTCACTTTTATTGCTGCCACCACAGTTTTCTTCAGCAAGAGACACACAAGAGGTTGGGTGCCACCTTTATCTTGTACACTAGTCAATTCTTGAAAATATATTCATTCATTCGACAAGTGTTTATTGAGTACCGACCATGAGCCAGGTGCTGTTTAGGTACTGGAGATACAGCAGTAAACTCAACATAAGCTCTTTTCCCGTAGTGTTTATCTCCTAGTGGGTAAGACAGACAACAAATAAATAAATGTAAAAATGTACAATGAAATTTCAGTTTCCCAGTTATAGGCGCAGGGGATCGCTACTTCAGATAGGACCGAAATCCTGGCTAACTCATGGAAATCACAAGTTCATTATCTAGCCTAATTAGGAAATAGAAAATAGAGATGTTAATTGCACAGTTAAGATAATTAGTAATAACTGCAAACAGGAGTTGTCATGAGCCCTGAGGCAGCTACCTCGTTTTTCTGTCAAAAAGTGTTCCTTGGTGAATCTTGAATTGGGCCATGGAGAACGCCTTTATTTTTGATACAAGGAAAGGAGTAGAAAGAATAGTATAAATCAAAGGGTAGAGGTGGAGGGGGAGGAAAAGAAACGGGCAGGCTGAGACCAAGCAGGACCCTGTAAGGCCCTCCCAAGTACAAAGGCCTTTCTGTGTCCCCCATTGCTTGTTTGTAGGAAAAGGGTTTCAGCCTCCTAGACCTTCCCTGAGTTCCAAAGGGCAGATTCAAATAGCTACTAATTAGGGGAGTGAGGAAATGCAGAAAGAAACAATAGTGCAGCATGGGACCTGGCGCCCACGCTTCCTGGGGGCGGGTCGGGAGCTGTGCAGAGAAATCTGATACGGATCTCTGAGTTCTTCCTTCAGAACTAAGGCCTCCACCCAGGCAGAGGATGGTAACCTCAGGCTGAGCACAAGCCCAGACTGGTTGGAACCAGAGGCTGATAGCTGAGATTCCCAGAAAGCCATCCTGTTATCTCACCGCCAGAGAATCAGAGGAGGGTCACACACCCGCAGCCCTCCCCCACAAATGTTGCTTCTATAAAAGCTTCTTCCCTGAAACCCATCCGGTCTTTTGCGCAGTAGCCGCCCTGTTCTCCTTGCATGGCCCTGCAGTAAATAATCCTTTCTCCACTCCAAACTCCAACATTTCAGTTTGTTTGGCCTCACTGTGCACTGGGCACAGGAACTTGGCTTCAACAACCATGACACGGCCAGGTCTCAGCACCAGACTTTGCCAATCTCATCACTGACAACTGGACCACTGCACGCTTTCTTAGAAACGCGAAAGTATCAACGAGAGGAAGAATGGGGAATTCCGATCAGGCTAACAGATTTATCTTTAACTAACATACCTGAACTGTATGATTTGTGTCGTATATTTAAATACAGAATTCCCCTACAAAATTAAACTTCGTTTTCATTCAGAGATTCCTGAAATTGCTCAGACCAGAAACACACCGCTGCTCAAAGGAGGTTTACCAGCCCCCACCAACAAAAGCAGTCTGGCAGGTAAATAAAGTCTTGAAATTGCTCTGTGCTAAAACTAGAAGCCTAGCCAAATGCTGAGCACATCACCAACACAAAAGAGATGTTAGACTTTGGGCTTCTTGATGCCAGGGGCCAGCTTGCCAGCGTTCGGTTCTGGCCTAGTGCATGGTGGGTGCATATGACGATGTGAGAAGACAGATTAGTTGGTGTATTTGAGGAATAAATTAGTAAAATAATCAAGTGTGACTGTACCACTACCATGTACAAAATGGCTCTGTTTCTTGCAGCGATGCCTGGGACAGTCTTTAAAGTAAAAATGTCTATTTATAGAGAAGGCAAAAGACGTATGAAATGATCGATAAACATTTGTTAAGCAACTGCACCTAAGTCTGGGACACGATGCCCAGCGAAAGTCAGACAAGATATATGTCACAGGAGAGCTTCTGCTTTTTGAGAGGTTTTCATGCTCGAGAGAGAGAGAAAATATCCAAGTAAAATGTGAAGATGATGAGGATGATGATGACGAGGGGGAGAATTTCCACTATTGGTTGAAGTCTTACTATTTGTTTAGAATTCACTACCATGTTGTATTTATCATCACATTCAGTCCACACAACAGCCCTTAGGAGGAAGTCACTGGATTATCCACATTTTACAGATGAGAAAAGTAAGGATCAGAGAGGGTAAGAAACTAGCCCCAGGTCACACAGCCTACAAATAGTGGAGCTGGGATTTAAACCCCTGTATCCTGCCCTCAAAAATCCTGTTTTATGTCACTCCTGCTGATCGGGTAATGAGGGGGGCGCTTGATTGAAAGAGAAAATATCTGGGAGTATAAATTGCAGCCTCATATTCCATAATAAATACAGGAAAAGCCAGTAACTATTCACCCTACAAAATGGAATAGAAAGACTCCTACTCTCTGGCAGAAAGGGTTTTATCCATGTTTTACAGATGAGAAAAGGAAGGATCAGAGAGGGTAAGAAACTAGCCCCAGGTCACACAGCCTACAAATAGTGGAGCTGGGATTTAAACCCCTGTATCCTGCCCTCAGAAATCCTGTTTTATGCTGCTCCCACTGATCATGTAATGAAGGGGCACTTGATCTACAGAGAAAACATCTGGGAGTGTAAACTGCAGCCTCATATTCCATGTTAAATACAGGAAAAGTCAGCAGCTATTCACTCTACCAAATGGAACAGAAAGACTCCTACTCTCTGGCAGAAAGAGAGATGAAAAGGCACTTTTTTTAGAGGTTGTAATTAGCATCAGTGTCATCCTCAATATCATCATCCTTTGAGAGAGAATAACTTTAATGACATCATATTCTTAGCCTACACTGATATAACACAAACTGACTCAAACTTCAATCCATCAAAAATGCAAGTTTTATTCAACTATTACAACTATATTTTTGAAAAAAAGTGATCTGGAGAAAAGCCCATGCTATACAATGTTTAGTGATAAAAAGAAGCATATGAAACTGTATATAGTGTAGCATACTCCTATTTGTATGTCAGAAAACACCTTTCTAAGAATCTGTGAGGGAATTCCCTAGTGGTCCAGTGGTTGGGACTCTGAGCTTTCACTGCGGCCACCAGGGTTCAATCCCTGGTCAGGGAACTAAGATCCCGCAAGCTGCACAGCACAGCCAAAAAAAAAAACCAAAGCACAGCTTTAGGACAATTGAGGAAATCTGACTATGGATGGTAGTGGTATCATATCAGTGTTAGAAATCATAATTAGTGTAAAAAAATTAAAATGAAATTGGAAAGGAATGAAATATCATTCATAAAAAAGAACATATGAGTTAAAATATGTAAAAAAAAGTTACAGACAAATATAAATACTATAAGTATTTCTGCATGGTGGTATTTCAGGTTATTTCTATTTTCTCCCTTAATTATCTTCTTTTTACCAAGTTTTCTAGGCAGATTTATAGTATTCCTTTATCTGAAAATTTTTAATCTCAAAATCTACACACACACACATCTACTTATGGTATTAAAAATCAAATAGAAATTATGCTGTTATTCACAGACTATTTCTAAATTCATAGAAGTCAGTTGGTATACTGAAGAGGAATCAAGAATCCAGGATAATATTTCTTCTTGACTCATTAAGTCTACTTTATTAATATGATGAAAGGCTATTTTCCTAGTTCCAGGAGGGTGTGAAATAGGTTTTTTTCCTCTAAATGAATAACCATTACCTGGAGCCAAAGACTCATACACGACGGGAAGAAAAACACAAACATGATTTAAGGCTTCCTCTCATTTTCCCAGAAATCCAGTGTAAAAGAGAAGAGAAGAATCTTAGCAAAAAAGGAAAATAAGAGTTATAATTTCTCACCAATCCAGACAGAATCACATGTACCAGAGGGGGAAGGGACCATTGGACCTTGGTTAGATGGACTCTAACTTCCATGGCCAGAGAGGTCAGGCAGACCAGCCCTCCTTCAACCTAATGAAGGAGGCTGGAAAAAATCCCCACTATCCCCAGGTACTGCCAAACAAACATTTAGCATATTCTGTGCTTCAAGAAAAATGGGAGGGAGTATTTGTGGAAACAAAAATGATTCCTATTTTTTCCCAAAGTTTGAGATGTAGGTAAATAAAAAAATTCCCTCTCATCTTTCTCTCACTTGTGCTAATGTTTGTCTTACAATGATGGAAAGGGATGTTCAGCTTCAATGACTAGAGGACAGACAATAGGGAATGGTACAGACTATGGTGAACTTAAGGGGCAAGCTGTCAGCTATCTCTAGCTAATTCGTGGCATATTCTAAGCTCAAAATGTAGCCTGCAACAGAGTTACTGGGGAATCTTTTTAAAATTAATCCTGAGCCACAAAACCAGAGATTCTATTCACTTTGTTTAGACCAAGGTTCTGGAATCTGCATTTTAACAATCACCCTGAGTCAGCAGTAACCAATAAAAATATAATGGGTGCTACAATTGTAAGCCACATTGTAACTTTACATTATGTAGTAGCCATATGTCTAAAAAGTAAAAAGAAACAGAAGAAATTAATGTTAATAACATATTTCATCTCACCTATCATTTCAGCATTTGATCCTAATTAACAAAATTATTAATTTTTCCTACTAAGTCTTCAAAATTTGGTGCGTATTTTACACTACAGCACACCTCAATTCATTGTAGCCACATTTCAAGTGCCCAGTTGTTACTGCAAGGCACTTATCTTTCTGGTTCATCTTTATGAAAGTCATACTTAATACTGATTCTCATTGCTGAAGTATAAGCTGCTTGTCTTAGTCTGCTGAGGCCCCTATAACAAAATACTGCAGACTGGCTGGCTTATAAACAACAGAAATTTATTCCTCAAAGTTCTGAAGGCTGGATGTCCAAGATCATGGTACCATTACAGTCGGGCAGGGGAACCTCTTCCAGGTCACAGACTTCTCATTATATCCCCACAAAGTGGAAGGACTAGGGAGCTCAGCAGGGTCTCTTATATAAGAACATTAATCCCATTCATGCGGGCAACACCCTCATGACCCCATCACCTCCATCTACTGATACCAACACTTCGGGCAATAAGTTTCAACCCGTGAACTTTGAAGGAATACAAACATTTAAACATAGGAGTGCTCAAAGCCAAAAAATGTATTTGGCCCTCACGTGCTCCAATACCTCTCTCCAGCTCTGCCTCATATTAACCCCATGACCTTGGACAAGGGGCCCCTTCCCCTGTCAAGACGACAATTTCCTCATCTACAGCTGAGTCACTTGGACTAGGAGATCTCTGGAGACCCTTCTTTGACGGCATAGTGCTAATACACGGATTATCTGTCCTTTGGTCCCAAGAAAAGAGTATTTTTCTTTTCTTTCCATCTTTGTTTTGTGATGCTTCTCAGGAAGTTAAAAGTGAGGCATGAAGGACCTGGTATAGACATGGTGTAAAGGCATGGTCCAAGGCATGACCTGGTTTACTTAGCCAACCAGGAAGCTCCATTTCTGTGAGGCTGTGAGTCATCACCAACCTGTAAGGCACTCACATCTGGGAGAGCCCACCTCTCAGAAGGAACGCTGCTCTCAACTTCATGCCCCCTATGAGCAAGCTGATTACTTACTGTGCATATAATTTAAATTTCTGGTGTTAATTAGGACAAGTGAGACAATGCTGATACAACAAACAACCTTCAAGTCTCAGTTGCTTAAAACAGAAGTGTATTTTTAACTCATACAACATATCCAATGTGGGCCAACACTGTTTTGGGTTTGAACTGTGTTCCCCCAAAATGCATATATTGATGCCCTAACCTCAGAATGTGACCTTATTTGGTAGTAAGGTCATCATGTAACTTGTTAAGATGAGGTCTCCTGGAGTAGGGTGGGCCTTTAATCCAACATGACTGGTGCTCTTATAAAAAGGGGAAGTTTGGAGACAGATGCACACAGGGAAAGAGCCGTGTAAAGATGAAAGCAGAGACGGGCTGATGTTTCTACAAGCCAAGGAATGCCGAAGATTGGAAGCAAACCACTAGAAGCTGGGTGAGAAGCATGGAACAGGTTCTCCCTCACAGCCGTCAGAAGGAACCAACCCTGATGACACCTTGACCTCCTTGACCTTGTGTTGAAGCTTCTAACTTCCAGAACTGTGAGATCACACGATTCTGTTATTTAAGCCACTCAGTTTGTGATACCTTGTTTACAGCAGCCCAAGCAAATTGTCCCCCAGCAGCCTGAGATAATGAATACTTTGCCATCTGGTAGCTGTGCCCTGTGGAACTCATGGCCTTCTCAGTAGTAAGAACCAGGGAAGAGCTGCCAGGAGGATCTTCCATGCTTTGGCCCAGAAGCGACACAGGCCACTTCTGTTCAAAGGCTGTTGGTCAGGACGAGTCATACAGGTCTTGACAGCAGGGCTGAGAAACAGACACCACGTTGGGTGACCATCACTCTCTGGCACCTTCCACCAGGGACCCTCCCCAGAGACTAAATATTTCTGCCAAGCAATGCTTTGCTGGGTGGTAACTACGTAGTCATTCCAGTCTTCTCCCTTTGTAAGTTGCAGGGGCGTTGGAAGAGCTATCAAGAAGTACTAGAGGTCCAGGGACAGTTTCATTTCATTTCAGATGACCATTGTAATTGAACTGTTGTAACTTGAATTGGCTGTCAAGAGTGTTGTACCAAGACAGACTCAGCTCTGCATGGGTTCTGGGATGATGACTGACAGCAATTATGACGGGTGAACAATGGAAGAGAAAGAGAGTATGTATACCATGGACTTGCCCCTCCAGTTCGAGGGGGAACAGACTTGGATGACGGGGCAGCGGTTATATCCGGGTCAACATAGAAAAGGGGTCAGAATGCCTGAGCTTAGGCCTCTTTTCCGTATAACATGATAAAAATCCTTCCCCAGGTATGTGTATCCCTTTGTGATTTTCAAACTGCTTGTACTTCTGTTACCTTGTTTGGTATTCTCAACACTCTTAGAAGATATGCATTTTAGATAAAGGAAAAAAATGTTTCAGGGGAGTTACATGATTTTCCTGAAGGCATGCAGTGTGAGTGGTTGTCAAAACCAAGGTTAGAACCTGCATTTCTCGCGGCTCCTAGCAGGAGCCCTTGCCATAGCCCTGGCACAGAGGCCTGGCTCTCATTAGTGACTGCAAAACCTCCTGGTCTCTGTTCTAGAAAAGTTTTTGAACCAGCAACCAAAAAAGAAAACACTTTGCTCAGCAGCCCATGAATAAGACACCCTCTTCGAGCAAGCTTGTGGAAAAGCTGCCTGCTCTGGCATTCAACAAAGAGGCCCTCATGGAAACACACATGCAAGCACCAAGCTCTTAGGTGTCCAGGGAACACAATCAGGTAGTCATTCCCCTCCCCAAACCACCGGCTTGAGAAGCTTTCCAAACGCGCAGCCTGAGAAAGATTATTAAAGTGTTTCTTTTTAAGATGACTTTTTAATTGCAAAATGATAATATCCCAGCATCTCTGCCTCACTGACATTAGGGAAATATTTAGAAAGCGTTTGTGTGTCCTAAGAGAAAGGCTGGTACATAATTGCAAATTATTACCACTTTTGCAGGTCACGCTGACAAGATTATCTCCCAGCAGGCTGACAGTCAGAAATCTGCTTCTAATCTGGTGGTGTTTCACAGCTGGTAACCTTTTTATTTATTCCTGGATAGAATGGAAATGAGTGCTGTGTGTCTTCTCCTCTCACTTTCATGGACCATTTATCATATCAAAGCCCATTTGTCTGCGTACCAGCCTAACCAAATTAGGTAAACAAAGTTCTAGAAGCAGCCGACAGCTGTTAGCGAGAGGAGTAATCACAAAACACAAAGCTTCATGGCAGCAGCTGCCACATAAACACAGTTTTCAAAAATATGGCAGCTCAGAGGCGGTTTCGGGAGAGAATCTTCAGAGGACTCTTAGAGTGCTCATGATGCTGAATTTGAAAAAGAGGTTTGCATTTCCAGTTCCTTAATATGGTAGGAAAAGCCCTGTATGATCTGGCCCCGCCCATCTCTCTGAGCTCTTCAACTCTGTCCATCCCCCTCCGTTCCTGCAGTGCCCTGGTCTTCTTTCGGGTCCTCCAATGCTCTGAGCTCCCTCCACCCCAGCACCTGAGTGTGTACATCCCTCCTTCTGCTGAAAGGTAGAGCGAACACACAGACAACACACAGACACCTGCATGTTCATTCATTCACCCAACACTTACTGAGCATCTAAGGTACCAAAGGACTTGTGCCAAGTGCTATCAAGATACAGAGATACATGAGACATTGATTCGCAAGTTCAGCCATCAGCACAGCCCAGTTTGTGTTTAGACATCCATATAAGAAATCATGATAGAAGCCAAGACTTGAAAAGCTTCATAGGAGAATATATGCCCACAGTTGTTCTAAGAATTTTATGCACATTAATGATACAAAACAATCGTAAGAGGTAGATCCTGTTATTAGGCTCCTTTGAAAAGGAGGCTTAGGGAGATGATCTGGTCCAAAGTCACAAAAGGATAAAGGAAGGAAGAGGGGACGGAGGTCTGGGGCAGGGCCTGAGACTCTGCAGCCTAACAAGCTCCCGGGTGATACAGATGCTATTAAGCCAGAGACCACCTCTGGACAAACAGGGCTCTGGAGTGGCAGTTCTCAGTGTGTGGTTCCTGAAGCAGCAGCAGCACTGTCACCTGAGTGCTTGTCAGAAATGCAGATTCTCAGCTCCACCCCAGACCTGCTGAATCAGAAACTCCAGGGCGGAGCCCAGCTGCCTGTGTGAACAAGACCTCCAGGTGATGATACAGGCTGAAATTTGAGAACCACTGCCCTAGACAGCAGTGTATTCTCTAGTCTCCTTCATTTCTGGGTGTGGTTTTTTTTCCCCTGCTGGACACTCTGTCTCATTTCCAGATGAGGGAAGAAGCCTCGATGTCCTTACTGCACGCACGGTGGGGCCAATGCACAATCCTCCCTGGCAAACCCTCTCAGTTTCTCAAGGACGGTGAACTGTGCGGAGCATTCCTAAAACCCCAGGCCAGACCCCCGACTCAGCTTTTTCTAGAGTCACCATTAGCCCCTTTAGCCTGAGTTATAAAACTCTCAAAAAACATGTGTATATACACATATATATATAGTTTATATACCTCTGTGTGTGTGTATATATATATATATATATGTTGTTGATTTGATAGATTTGTGGTAAGATACACACTGGACTATAAGGAATGTTTCCAAGATCTAAATGTAATAACAACAACCCAATAGAAATGAAAACTGCTGAACATGTAGTATTACAGAAAAACACCTCACTCTGATTAACATGGTATCAGTATTTGTTAGATAGAAGATTATAATCTCTTAATAAGGGTACAAGCAAAAGGGTACAATCATAATTTTATGAGCCTTGAATTTAATTTCAATAGAAATTGGAGACATTTGTTTCCAATCAAATTTGCCTCTGGATTCTGGGAATCTGTACTAGTCAAGATGGAATGGGCTGAGTAGTAAATAAAAGAGATTTTCAGTGGTTTGTCTCTTTCATGATCACACAGCATGTCCAGCCTTGCGCGTGTGTGTGTGTGCGCGTGTGCGCGCGCACGCGTGTGTGTGTGGTGGTGGTAGTGGGGAGGAGTGCTGTGCTCCACCCAGTCACTCACGACCCCAGGCTACAAGAGCTCTGCCATCTTGGGACACAGCTCCCTCAGCCTGTGGCCCCAGATCCTGGTGCAGGGCAGAAACTGGAGACCTAGCTGTGGCTTTTTCACTCTCTCAACCAGAAGTGGTGCACATCACTTCCACTCACGTTTCATTGGCCAGAACAAGTCTCATGGCTCTGTTTAGCTGCAAGGGAAGCTGGGGAGAGTAGTCTCCTATACATCCAGGAAGAAAAAGAGAACTAGAAATTGATGAACAATAGTGATGCCTTCACACGCAGCTGAAATAAGTTCATTTGCATCTCCATAAGTGTAGTAAGGTGTCAAAATGAGTGACAATCAACTGAAGAAGATCTCTACAAATCAGCATGTGTGAGGCTGCCACTGACGAAGCATTTATTATGCGCCAGACACTGACTATCCTATTTTGCATACATCATCTCAACAGGTGTGAAAGCAGCCCTCGAGGTGGTCCCATTTTTTACTTAGCCAGGGTAAACGTCTAGCCAAGATCTGAGGCAAGATTTGAACTCACTTCACCTGACTCCAGAGCACTCAAACCCAACCCATGCGCAGTCCCCACGGGTAACAACGCCAACCTCCTCCCATTGTTTCAAAGCTCCTGCTGGTTCTATATTGCCTTTCTGTGGACTGCATAGTTGCTTAAGTCAGATCCTACTAAGGATGGTCTTTCATCTCTGCAGGGCATTGTCTAGTGTACTGAGGCCAGGACCGCAGCCAATTAGAACTTTGTAAGGTCAGGTCTCTGGAAACATCATTAGTTAAACACACACACTTGTGTATACACACACACGCAATGCCCCCACCCCTCAGGGGTCAGCACAGCCTTAAGACTTAGATGCTGATCTATTCTCACTCTGTCTTCTGTTCTATGAGAGAGATGGGGGCCCTGGTCCTCCCCAGAGCTAGAGGAGCCTATCATCTATGGACATGCTACAAGGAAAATGTCATTTGGAAACATTTAGCAGGACATAGACATGGAATGAGCAAGAGAGGACGCTTCTTGCTTCCTTCCCTCAGCTCCCCGGAGGTTCAAAGATAAACTTCAATGCCATGAACATCTTGCCACCTTGCCCTTGGCTTCTGGTACAATTTCCTCCTCTTTCCCATTTGTACGATTCATGTTCTCCAGTTGTCTTTAGTTTTATATCAAGCAAATCGTCTTAGACCAGTTTTTAATAGGCAGAGTACACATCACAAATAAAGGACATCAGAGGGCATATATGTATTCATATATACGCACATGTATGTATGTATATATTAAGTAGCAATCAAATGGACACAGAAAAATAGACCTAAAAAGTCTAAAAACCATGTTCAATAAGGAGCAAAATGTCATAGAGTGGATATGGACATTGGAGTGAAACGGTTTATGTCCAAATCCTAGCCCAGATACACCTGCTCTGTGATGCTCAGTTGTCTATCTGCTCGCTGCCTCAGTGCACTCACCACACACACAAAAAAGAAAAGCATCTCTACCTCGGAGGGTGGTTACAAAGGTTAACTAAGCCCGTCCATGTAAAGCAATGAGCGCACTTTCCTACAACGCCTCACACAGGGCTTGAAACATAAGTGGTTGTTGTTGACGCTGATGTGTTGCTACTGACCTCACCATCCTTCAGTTGGGGTAAGGAGCATAAAACTCACCTTTGGCAGAGGGTCCAGGAGGGGAAACTAGCAACTCCGGGGCTGCCAAGGCTGAGGAAGATTCTGTGGGGAGTACCTTCTTACCTAGAGAGAACAGGATGCACATTTTAATCTCTACACAAGGTGGGACAGGACTCACATTGTAGAAACGATGAACATCTCATTTCCCATGAGGCTGTACAAATTAGCCTAGTTAGCGGCACAGTATCTATTCGGGGAACAAAACGTTTCTTTAATTAGGAAGAAAGACAAACAACATTAAAAGAAACGTGTTCTGCTTTTTGTCCCTGCCTCTAAAGCACATCTGTATTCTGAATGACAAAGCAGAGAGGAAATACAGCCTGACGGGCAATGCCCTTTTTCCCAGAAGGATGACTCATCTCCTTAACATCCGGACAAGACACGTTTATAAGGATGGCAACTTTTGAGAGCCACTGGTTTGCATGTTTTAGGCTATGTCTTTTGCTTCCCTGTAGATACAATGGAGCAAGTTCATTTTAAATGCACAATCTTATAAAAATGTATAAAAGCAGGTATGAGGTATATTTCATGCGTGTGTATCATCGGTACAGATATATCAGTGGATTTGTTTGTGGGCTGGTAACCTGGCCAGAATTCCAGAAAACAGAGTGGCTTACTCCTCTAGCACTCTCTCTTCCCCAATAGAGAAGCCAGGACCTCCTGGAGATAGCGAGGTAACTCCAACATCTTGACCCTCTTAGAAGATGCTCCTATAAGGTGATTCTCTCCCTCCCTCTCTCTCTCCCTCCCTCCCTCTCTCCTCTCTCCCTCTCCCTCTTTCTCTCTCTCTCAATTCATGTACTGGCCTCCGTGAATCCTTGCAGTGTTATCTCCTGCCACTGGGAGATCGCACTGCGTCTTCAAACAAAGCCAGCTTCTCAACAACTTGCTAAGTGCTTTTATTCTTCTGTGTTTCTCCTTCCTTCTAGAATGAATGTCTAGCCTATTAAAATCCTTCCACTCCTTCAAAGCCCAGCTGAAATGTCTTCTTCCTTTCCATATTCAGTCAAAAGATATGCATTGATGAACTGGGTCCTGGGGCCACAGCAGTAGGAAAAAGATGCACTGTACCCTCTCTCCTGGAGAGTAGATTTTAGTGGCAGTGAAGCAGAGAATTAAGGAAAACTAAATATGTATCATATCACCTAGTGATGAATGCCACGAAGAAAAGAAAGTAGGTTGAGGGAATAAGGAATGGTGGCAACTTCAGGCTTCTCCATGAAATTGTCCTTTACCCTCAAGAGGAAATAATTCATCCTTCCCCTATTTCCTTACCCATCACTCTAATGTAGCACCACCCAAAGAGTTACATTCACCAACAAAACACCAGTTCAAATCAATATTAGTGGATATCATGGGGGCAAAAAGAAGTCTGTGGCCAAGTACATCAGAGAAAAGTTGGGCTAAACAAAGTAAGGGAGATTTCTTTACAGCTGAATATTTTGAAAACTTTACCATGTGTGGAATTAAAGGAACTTCAGATAAAATGAGAGGCAGGACAGGCTTGTAGGGGGAGGTCTCAGGCCCCTGCCATGCATAGTCAATTACTCCAGACAGGTTGAGACAGCACCTATATCTCCCACGGGAAGGTGTTGTCTGCTTTACTGTCCAGCAGAAAGAAGAAAGCGCTTTGCCCAACAGCCCAGCCAATCAGAGACTGGAGCAGCCCCACCAATGAGAAACCTCCATACATTGGGCTCCCAATATCCTCCAATGGACTCTTCGGTTTTTATAGCCCTTCCCAGCTACCCACCCCCAACCTTTTTCCCTATAAAAGCAAATTCCCCTTCGTTGTTCTCTGGATTTGCCTATGATCTGCCATAGTTACAGGTCCTAAATTGCAATTCCTCAGGCTCTTCTCAAGTAAACTCACTTTTGTTGCTAAAGTAACTGGCTATTATATTATTAAAGTTGACACATGTTAAAACAGGTTCCATACCTGCAAGAGGAGGTACCAAATGAAGTCTTCCCAAATTATATTTGACCACAGTGCCCCCGTGGGTCTAAGGTTGCTTGGAACATACTTCGGAAAATACTTTATTTCCACTTCCACAACATTAATTATTTAAAGAGAGGTATGATAGCCAACCGTTGTGCCCAACATATAACTCAACACAACTCATGTCATGTAGTAGGTATAAACAAATAAGCATTCTTGTTGGTAACAGCTTATTGTCTTGGGTAAAACTAAAGACCTGGTTTCAAAGCCCTCACTAATGTGATAGGTGGTGGGATAGGAATGGGTGCCCACTGTGGGGTATGCGAGCTTACTTTTTTTCTTTTGTAAAAGAAAAGAAGTAACGATGCTTGCTTTCAGCTCCATCTTCCCAAAATACCCTGGGGAAAAAACTCTAAGAATTTTTCTCAAAATAAGTTTTTAACCTGGAAGATATGGTAACCCCCTCTGTAGAGGACTTGAGCTGATGTTTCCAAGAAGGTTGCAGGACAGAAGGAAACTTAGAAACCCTTTGACTGTACTAATATGGTAACCGCATTTAAATGTGGTTAAATTTAAATTATCCAAAAGTAAATAAAATTTAGTTCTGTCACATTAGCCACATTTCAAGTGCTCAATTCCCACATTTGGTTAGTGGCCACTGTACTAGAAAGTACTAATCAGGAGCATTTCCATCATTGTAGAAAATTCTACTGGACAGTGGCTGCTAGAAGTACAATCCTCCACCATCAGACCCTTGAAATTACTTCACGACAGCCTATGTTCTTTTCTGGCTTCCACTGAAGACCTTAAACCATGACCAATGCCCGCCATCCCAGACAAGACTACTGTGTGGTCACTTTAAGACAGCCCAGCCAAAGGATCGACATGGAACCAGAGGCTAGCAGCAAACGGAAGGCATCTCAAAGAGTGTCTCCATCTGTCTTTTTGCCCACCTGGCACTGTTCATTGTCCCAGATACACCAGGAGAGGCTGCAGGCCACACTGTAGTCCCTGTGAGCAGAGCACACATAGCATGGTTTCTGTTGAGGAAGAAAGAATGGGTTGGGTAAGGCACCAAGCTAGGTAAGTGGTGGAGTCTGGATTTGGGGAGGGATGTGAGTTTCCATCTCCTCTCACCAACCTGTACAAGCAAAAGAGTTTAACCAGGGTTGAGTGGTGAGTTCCTGGTGGGCAGACCCAACGCCAAGGTGAGGACGCAGAGGATGAATTCCCTGTAGGGCAGAATCTCTTTCTTCCACAGAGGCTGAGCTTCCCACATGCACTGGAAAATCTTGAGCCAATTTCCCAACTAATTCACAAGCTAACTGAGACCAGACTGCTTCTCCTCGTGCTGCACAATCACGCCATTCCATGCATCCCAGGCTGAGCCTTCATTTAGATTACAGATTTCCCAGCATAGTTGTTACTGGTAATTAAACCTACTTGATTGTTCCATTACACAAAGATTACATGACGGTAAAGGAATCAAACATAACTAGTCTTTATCTCATTTCTAAATGTGTACGGAAATGAGACCCAACAAGGGTAGAAAAGTCTGTGAAAGATGGGCGCCCATCAGTTTTCGGCAGGTCTGGACCATGGAAACTCAGGGATTTAAGGCATTTTAATATATAAGCGTATATCTGTTTTATTGTTACACAATGAAAATTAAACATGAATGAAAAAACGTCATGAATTACTTTGAAAAAATCACATTGGCAGTACCAAGAAATAAATTCCCAGCAATTTACATTTTTGTGATCCAGGGCCGTTCTAGAAGAATTTTTCCGATATTCCCTATCTAACCTTTTGTTCCCAGTCCACACTCGCTGCCAGGAAAATAAAGGACTGCCTCAGGTCATCGACTTCTTGGCTGAAGTGCCTATCCAGACTTCCTGGGCCTGGCTGATTTCCACTCTTTTCTTTTATTTTTTCAGATTCGAGTCCCATTTCTCCCCCTTTCAAAGTATAGACTTATATCAGAATGATGCAAAGGTCTGGTTGCAAATGCAGATGCATTTGTATTGCGAATGAGGCCACAGCCCAAGAGACTACATGTTTAATTAGCCCCCAGAAGATTCTTGTGCAGACTAAAGTTACTTGCCGCCATATCTGACATCAAAGTCCTCAACAACGAGGATCAACCGTCAGGTGTCCCTATATCTCCAACATCCACCTTGATGCCAAGCCCAAGAATGAGCGCTCAGCCTTGAGAACATGCTGAACCAAATTCACAAGCTCTTTCCTTTTTAATGGGTCTTTTACCAAAAAGCAAGGACCACATTAAGTAGGGATCTGTACACTTCAGCCCACTTTGTACAGAACAATCCACTCAACTTCCCTGGAGTCTCTCCTGAGCTGGACCTGCCCTAGTTGCCAACTCCCAAGCCCAGAAAGGAAGATTGTGCCAGTGCTACCAGGAAGGGTACCTCCTGGCACTGGTGGGCACCGGCTGCCTTCCCTCTGGGGATGCTACATCACCCAGCGTTCAAAGGAGGTGGCCTTATCCTCTCAACATCAAACGTCTCCCTTGGGAGCACTTAAACTAGTGTCTTCACCCTTACAACAGAATCACCTAGAAGCTTGCTCACAAATGCCTGTTCCTGGATGCATTTCCACCCTGAGATAAGTACCTGTAGGGTGGGATTCGGGGCACTTAGATGTCCAGGCAGCCTCCTCGCCCCCAGATGATATTGATGCTGAGGACCCCTGACCCATTCATAAAGGAATTTCTACTTCAACCTAGTCCTCAAACAACGCTGTCATCTTCCTCTGCTAAAAGGGGAGAAGGCTGTGCCTCCTTAACTCTCTCTGACTTGCCAGGGGGAGGGGTGAGGAGTGGATGAAGGTGATGGGAGAAGTGTCTACTCCTCCAATACCCAGCCCAGCAATTGTAACCGTCATCCCCTGATGGATACGTGAGAACGAATCTGAAAGCTGTCTCCTGAGACTTCCCTGCAAGAGTTTAGAGACCCTTTGCAAACTGAGGAAGGAGTGGAGGAAACTCCCATTTCTTGAGCTTTATCTCCTTAGGAAAGTAATGCTAAGTGCTCAGTGTTTCCTTATACCTTACCTTCTCGCCACAGCCTACCTAGACCCCACTGCCTACCCCCAGACAGAATTAATTGCTTCCCCGCTGCTCCTGGCCCCCAGAGCACTTTGGATCCCCTCCCCATTAAAGCGCTTATCTGGCATTAACGCTAATTGTTGCAGGTCTTTTCCCCAGACTTCCTTTGCTCCAAAGGCTGGCTGGTATTTTCTTTATCTCTGTACCATCCAGGCCTGGCCTTAAGGTGCTGCTCAACAATGTTTCCAGGTGGGTGGACTGCAGATAAGCTTCACCCTGGCCCCTGGGATGTGCTTTTTTGAGAGAAATGCACATGGAGGTGTTGGCTTTGCAGGCTGGCCTGAAGCTTTTTATAGCTTCGCTTTTCTTCAACACGTTTTCCAGAATTATGTCACTACCAACAAATCTGTGTGCAAAAGCTACAGAGACAAGTCATTTCCTCTAAAAGACACTGCCCATTAATCTTGAATCCTGTATTGTTTTGCAGATATATATATCTTCTTATTATGATGCATTTCACCTTGTGATGTTCCCTGTGCTCTGGCTTCCAGCATTACAAAAGCCATAAAAGCTAAGTGTTTTTCCAGCAGTATTTCTGATCTTGAAAGTAGATGTCCTGCATATAGCCTTGGTATACAGCAAAGCATCTCAGGACTCTGCTTTTTACATGAAGGCAATCCAAACTCCTGCTACATTCTGATTTTCTGATGTCAGTAGTATGGATGGGGATTTTTCAGAAGGTTTAAAGCATTTTTTTTCTGGTTCCTTCAGCGCCGACTTTTGGAAGAGCTGCCCCCGCCCAACTGCCTGCAATCTCTCCTCACAATCCATGTCCCACCCTGATTCCACAGAGATCTTCCTGAAAACCCAGACCTGTTATTCCTATTCCTTTAGAAAGAAGGTCAACCTCCATCTGCTGTGGCTTCCAAAGCCTTTTCCTCTATTCCCAGGGCTCTACTCTACAAAATGCCCCATTTTTTTTTTTTTTTTTTTTGTGCGGTACGCGGGCCTCTCACTGTTGTGGCCTCTCCCATTGTGGAGCACAGGCTCCGGGCGCACAGGCTCAGCGGCCACGGCTCACCGGCCTAGCTGCTCCGCGGCATGTGGGATCTTCCCGGACGGGGGCGCGAACCCGTGTCCCCTGCATTGGCAGGAGGACTCTCAACCACTGCGCCACCAGGGAAGCCCTAAGCTTAGTGGTTTTAAAGGTCTTGGGAACCTTGGCCCAACTGTCCCATGACCCAAGGCTACATTGTGATTTTCATGGGCCCTAGGTAATTTTGGGTTTATGGACACCCCTTCCTCCATAAAATAATAAAATGAATTCTATTTTAAGATTGCATTGGTATAAAGATGAATATAAGCCAGGCTGGATTCATTATTATATTTTGCATATTATTGTATTCATTTTCTTCCTTTAGATGAAATTAAAATTAAAGAATTTTCATGGGGTCTTGAAATTATTGAGGACCCCAGGCATTGCACCTTCTGTGCAGGATGGAGAAGTCAGCCTAGCCTTCAGCCTCTGAAGTGACCTCTTAAGTGTCAGCTCAAACCAGGCTCCCTCTCACTGGTCTTCTCCAGCTACTTCTGGGGTCTTTGCACAAACTTGTCCTTCTTCCTGGAACGCTCTCCCTGCCCTTCTCCCTCTCGGCGCATCAGAATCCCCTTCCAGTACAGATCACTGTGCTCTGCCCTCAGTTTCTGATCCAGCAGACCCGGGGTGGGAGCCAAGAATCTACCTATTTTTAACAGCACACAGGTGGTGCTGATGTGGACGGTCGTGGCTGGTCCCAGGACCACACTTGGAGAATAGCTGCTTTCGACGTCAGCTCCACTGTCAATCTCTCTGGTTAGCCTTCTGATCTGTTTCTCTCTCACATGCTCTCCAGGGTCTAAGGACTTCTGCTTTATCTATGTAATTTTTGATTCGTGTCTCTCTCTCCCATTTGACTGTAAGCTCTGCGGTGTCTTTTCGCTCACTGCGGAAGCTGCATCCAGCACAAAGTACGTGCTGGCTAGTCATGTGTTGACTGCTGTTCAGAAAAGTTGAACCAACTTGACCTCCTAGCAACAGTGAGTGCGAGTGTAAGAATCCTCTCAACTCACCAGCACTGCATTTTCACTTTTTTCTTTTTTCACTGTTGTCAATTTTAGAATGCCTCACTTACCTCCAGCATCTGAGGGAAAGCTGAGAGCTACTTTGCGCGACCGGGAGGGCGCGACGTTTAAGCCCCACTAGCCCCGCCCTCACGTCTCGCCCCGCCCCGATCCTCCGCCTACGGCTCTCTGCTCAGTCCTGCTTCCGACCCTAGAACCCGCCCCATCCCCGCCTCCGTCCCCAGGCCCCCCCCCCTCCCCGCCCCAGGCCCAGAGCTGCTCTGCGCATGCCCGTCCGGGCGATTTGTTTTTCACCCCCCGCCCTCCCCGGGAGGAGTTACCGGAAACAAACTTTCCCGGGGAAGATGTGGCGATCCTCTCCTCCCCAGAAGCCAGTCAGGTAAAGCCTCCCCGGCCCTGGCACCCCGAGCCCTGCCTGGCCCGGCCTTGATCGCGGCGAGGCCGAACAGATCGCTGGCCACGTATGACCGGCGCCTTTTGGCTACTTTTTGCTGAGCCCCCTTGCCCACACTCCGAGCCCGCTCTCCGGGCGCTCACCTCTCTTGGCCGCTCGCAGCGTCCCTGGGCCTTCGCAGCTTCTCCCGCCAAAGACAGAGCCGTTTGTGGCTATCGTGGGTGCACACCCCTCCCCCAAGGGCTTCCCTCTTCCGCTCACCCGGTCTCCGGAGTCCGACCTCAGGGACTGCGAGGCCGCGCCAGGCAGCTCAGGGTTCAAGGTCAGGATCTTGGGTCTCAGTTACGTAACCTCTCTGAGCCAGGACGTGATCGTGTTTTCACCTTAATGAGAAAAGCAAGGGAAGAAGGTGAGATGAGCCCATGCCCAGAATGGGGTGGCTGCTACTGTTGGTGTTTTTATGGCGATTACCCCAAGGACCAGCCCCCTAATGGGGACGTTTTTGCAGACTTTTGCTTCTGCTGGTCCCTCTGGTCAGTTCTGGGCGTCTCTTAAAAGCCATACTTTTAAGTAGTCCCTCGCATTCCCGGTAGGGACAGTTTCCTTTTCTGGACGCGGGCTTGTGTGCACGGGATGCGCCCTGGAGTCTCCAGTGACAGCATTCCATTTCTCTTTTCAGGCCATTTGGTCGCTTTTGACATCCACTGCTGTTACCCAACCACATTATTGATCATCCTGCCTCGTAGAAAGAAGCAAAAAATAGCAAACATCTCTGGCAACAACTGCCTAAGGACTGAGACATTTATGATAACATGTTGCCATTCCTTGGACCCTGAGTGTCAGCCACAGAACCATGTCATTTAATCATCACAAATATCTTCAACATGTCACAGATGAGGAAAGGGGGGCTTAGAGAGGTCGTTCCTAACACTTTGAAACCAGTTCTGCCTCACTTAAATACCCGATTTTGCCCCTTATGCAGAACTGCCCTAACCATAGAAAAGTTAAAATCAAACTGTTAGTTTCTAGGGCTGCCATAACAAAGTATCCCAAACTGGATGACTTAAAACAACAGAAATGTATTCTTCCACAGTTCTGAGGCTAGAAGCTCAAAATCAAGGAGTCAGCAAGGCCATGCTCCCTCTGAAGGCTCTAGGGAAGGACCCTCCCTTCCTGTTTCAGCTTCTGGTGGCCCCAGGTATTCCTTGGCTTGTGGCACCATCACTCCAATTTCTGCCTCATCTTCAAATGACCTTCTTCCCCATATATGTGTCTCCCTGTGTCTTCTTATAAGGACACCAGTTATTGGATTTAGGGCCCACCCTAATCCAGGATGATTTCATCTCGAAATCCTTCACTAATTGCATCTGCAAAGATCCTGTTTCCAAATACCATCCTGTTTTCAAATAATGGTGGTTTTGGGGAGGGGACACTATTTAACCCACTTCACAAACCAGCAATAAAATACACCTGTCAAAAGGACCAAAACAGACCCATAGTTATGGAGTCAGGGCATCATTTGTGGTTATAAATCTAAATACTTGGCTTTTACTAAGTCACAGGTGGACCCAGCCATCTATGTTGTAACAAGACCTCTGGGTGATTCTGTTGCTGCTTAAGTTTGGGAACCACTGTTACAAGGCATTTGAAGACAAGGGTTTGATAATGTGACATAAGGGCCAGGTTAAGAGAAAGTCCTTAACCTTACGATAGTCTAACCTTACAGTGACTTGCTCTGCAAACCTGTCTTCCTGAATATTATTATGGATTTCAACACTGAGCTATTGCACTGTTGAAAGAATATTTACCATTACTTAAAATTCATTTAGCTTTTGAAGTGAACTCAGATACGGAACTGTGTTCTTAGTAGTTTTTTGTCTCATTTTAGCTTGCCAACAGTCACGTGATTTGGGCATTATTACTGCTGCCATATTATTAAAAAGTACACTGAGACTCAAAAATGGTAAATGCCAGGACACACAATGAAGCAGAAACACTGTCAGGATTAGGAACTTTTTTTTTTTTTTTTTTAGGAGTATAGATGCTCTACAATATTGTGTTAGTTTCTGCTGTACAATGAAGTGAATCAGCTATATGTATATGTATATCGCCATATCCCCTCCCTCTTGAGCCTCCCACCACCCCCCATCCCACCTGTCTAGGTCATCACACAGCGCCGAGCTGAGCTCCCTGTGCTACACGGCAAGTTCCCACTAGCTATCAGTTTTACACATGGTAGTGTATATATGGCAGTCCTAATCTCCCAGTTTGTCCCACACCCCCCTTCCCGCGCTGTGTCCACACATCCATTTTCTATGTCTGCCTCTCTATTCCTGCCCTGCAAATAGATTCATCTGTACCATTTTTCTAGATTCCACATATATGCGTTAATATACGATATATTTTTTTTATGACTTACTTCACTCTGTATGACATCATAACTCTGGTTACTAAACTGTTTGGTTTGTTTCCATTTTAGGAACAGTTTGATAGATGACGCTAAGGCCCGCTTAAGAAAACATGACGTTGGGACCAAATATTCTCACTTGTTGTCTAACAAATGTTCCATCCTTTTACCGTTGTTGGCTAAAGAAGGAAAACTCTACCTGTTGTTCACCCTTCGGTCAGAGAAGGTAGGTGACAAAAAGGCTCCTTCCATTAAAGTCTCAGGACATGCGAAAACCCCAGGAAGTGCTGTCACTGGCACTTATTCTGAGGTTCTAGCTTCTCAACTGTACTCTCAAAATTGTGATGTTCGAGAAGTACATGAAGCCACAGGATAACAGGGCTGTTTTGGAGAAGTTTTGGAAAGTAAAATAAGTAATTTAGCTAGCAAGTAATTTAAAATACTTTTAGGCCGGGGTTTCTTATCCAGCCATTGGCATTTGGGCTGGATAATTCTTTGTTGGTGGAGTTGCCCTGTGCATTATAGGATGTTTAACAACATCCCTGGCCTCTACGCACTACATGCCAGTAACACACACACACACGCACTCACACACACTTTTGTGACAACCACAAATGTCTCCAGACATTGCCTACTGTTTCAGCAGGGATGGGGAGGGGATAAAATTGCCCCCACTGAGAGCCACTGTTTTAGACTACTCCCACCCCAGGTATAATGTGAAAATTCTAGAGCACTGATGTTGATAGCCTGGGCCCTAAGCTGGCTGCCTATGTTCGAATGCAGTCTTGTTGAAGCTGTGTGACTTTGTCCTAATTAATTACCCTCTCTGTGCTGTAATGTCTTCACTTGCAAAATGAGGACAAGCTATTAGTACCTGCATCATAGGGCTGCTGTGAGGGCTCTACAGGGTAACAAATGTAAAGCACCTAAAACAGCACTGGCACTTGGCAAGGATTCAGCAAGTCTCAGCTGTCACCATTAGTGTCATTAGCACATGTGGCCTGAGTTTTTACGATAAATCGTTCCACTTTAAAGAAATGTTGGGCTTGGGAATGGAGTTCCCCTGGGTACACCCCTGGGTACTGTCACTCTCCCCTGCTATTGGGGGTACTTCTGAGGAAAAGCTGGGGAAGCAGTCATTTCAAAGTTATCCTAGTACAAAAAACAAAACAAGCCACAATAATGAGAAAATAGGCTTTGTAAGCAGAATAAGAAGTATCCCTTGGGCGGGGTCAGGGGGAAGCTGAGGAATCAGCTGAAGTTTTTTGGGTTTGGGATTAGACATGTGTGGGTTCTCTGTGGTCTGGGTCTGGCAACAATGACATAAACACATGAGATGATGAAAATCCAAGTTCCAAGGGGGAGGTACTCAGTGGGAAGCAGGGACCAAGGTCTGTTCCCAGCTCTGCCAAAATCACCAGAGAAGCACTGAAATATATTTTTAATATTATCAGACAGACAGACAGTAATGTAGAAAATCTAGAGAACCCCAAAATGGGTCTCGGTTTCACTCGGAGTTGCTTTGCCTATTGATTATTACGTAAGAATCATCTTAGGCCATAAATTCTGATGTGAAAAGGTCACATTTTTTTTCAAAGAAGTATTTCAATCTAATTACACCTGACTTTAGGCCCTATTTGGCTGTGGGAGTAAGAAATTCCCTGAGGCATTACTGGAGCTGTGTCCCTCCCTGGAGTCATATAAGCAGGGCCCCAGGAGACAGACAGACAGATGATAGGTGATAGATAGATGATAGATAGACAGACAGACAGACTGATAGATGATAGATAGACAGATAGATGATAGATAGATAGATAGATAGATAATAGATTATAGATAGATGATAGACAGATAGATGATAGATAGATAATAGATTATAGACAGATTATAGATAGTCAGATGATAGATAGATAGATGATAGATAGGCAGGCAGATAGACGATAGATAAATAGACAGATGATAGATAGATAGATGATAGACAGATGATAGGTGATAGACAGATGATATAGATAGATAGATAGATGATACACAGATAGATGACAGGTGATGATAGATAGATGATAGATGATAGGTGATGATAGATAGATAGATGATACACAGATGATAGATTATAGATAGATTATAGATAGATAGATGATAGATAGATGTTAGATATATAGATGATAGATAGATAGATGATAGATGATAGACAGAAGGACAGATAGATAGGTAGAAGATAGACAGATAGATGATAGACAGATGATAGATAGATGTTAGATAGATGATAGACGATAGATAGATGATAGGCAGATAGATGACATAGATGATAGAGATATATATATATATGATATATATAGATACAGATATCTGATATATATATATATGATATAGATATAGACATCAGAATATATATCTGTATCTCAGAATGTATGTATCTATATATATACCTGAATCACTTTGCTGTATACCAGAAACTAACACAACATTGTAAATCAACTATAGTTCAATGAAAAAACATATTAAAATTTTTTTTCTTAAGGGTTAATTTTATATTATGTGAATTTGACCCCAATTAAACAAACACTTTAAAAAATAGTCACTTCTAGAACTGTTCTGAGGACTCAGTGAAAAGAAATCCACGTGAAGCAGCATGAGAACATGGTAAGCACTCAGTAAAGATTATTGATGACATTGCTGTTTTCATTCTCCTTTTGTTCCACTTTTTCTCCTCATCCATGTAAATCTGTTTGTGTGTGTATGGTATCTTTGGAGGGCAAGGAGAGAAAAATCAGAAGTGAGGGTAGTTCTCCAAGTTCATTTTTTAAAAGGATTCAAGAAAAAAAAAAAACTTTACTTTTTGGTCGCATTCCCACTTATTACCACGAGTGTGGGAATGGTCTCTGGCACAAGATAGAAATGCAGCGCATACTTGGTGAATGAGTGAACAGTAGCAAACTTGGAATCACACACTGCAGCTCTTTTCTTTCCATATCCAGCTGAGAATGTCACCTGGAGAGGTCTGCTTTCCTGGAGGCAAGTACGAACCTACAGATGCGGATGACGTGGCCACGGCTCTCCGGGAAGCCCAGGAGGAAGTGGGGCTGCATCCTCATCAAGTGGAGGTCGTCTGCCGCCTGGTACCAGTGCTGTTTGATGTAAGGCTTGGGATGGAACTGGGTTTCCTAGACTCTCATGAGCTCACAGTGGCCAAACATGACCCTCAAGAGTGCTATACCGAGTCAAGAGACTGGTTCATGTGTGGACTTTGCCCCTTGTGAGCTAAGAGGCCTTAGGTAAGCCCCCCTTCCTGAATGGGCCCCTTCTTCCCCATCCAGAAATGAAAGGGCTGAACTCCATCAGTGGTTGCAAACCAGGTGCTGTGGAACCCTGCAGATGCCTCAGCATTGTTTCATTAACATTCAGTTCACATTTATTTTTCTCCAGTATGCATTTATTTTGAGAATTCTCTTGAAACAATAATACACACTTGAGCATACCAAATTTCAGCCCCTCGGAGGCCACCAGGGTATCACTTTTGCCCTAAGGATACTCATTTTTGCACATACCGTGCAACCAAGTTTCTCCATGTCACATTAATTGAGCAGTATCCTGAGATCACCAGGGAAGCTGTTTAAAAACAGTTACTACTTGTAACTGCATTTCTGTGTGAAGCAGGATTTCCTTGATAGTATATACCAAACAAACAAACAAACATAACAACAAAATGAATCCTGGGGCTGAGATAGCCAGACCTTATTTCATATGCACTGAACACAACAATTTCGTTGTTGTACTAATTGACTTTAGAAGAAGTAAATACTAATTGACTTTAGAAGGAGTAAATATGAAGTTGGATAACAGCGTCGTTTTATCAGTATAACATTATTCATATAAACTTTTAATTTTAGAATAGTTACAGATTCACGGAAAAGCCACAAAGATATCACAGAGAGTTCTCGCATACCCGTACACAGGTCCCCCCATTATTGACGTCGGACATCACTGTGGTACATTGGTGACAACTGAGAAACCAATGTTAGTACATTACCATTACCTAAACTCCACTCTTGTCTTTTACTAGTTTTTCTACAAATGTCCTCCTTTCTGTCCTGGATGAGATCCGGGACACCATGTTGTGCTTGGTTGTCATGTCTCCTTATTCTCTGATCTGTGACAGTTTCTTAGCCTTCCATTATTTTCATGACCTTGACGCTCTTGAGGTGTACTGGTCAGGTATGTTCTAGAATGCTCCTCAATTGGGGTTTATCCGATATTTTTCTCCTGGTTAAGCTAGGTTTATGGGCTTGAGGGAAGAATATCACAGAGGTGAACTGTACTCATCACATATCAGAGGTAGGTGTAAATTTTTTTATGTTTTAAATAATATCGGGCTTCCAGGTGAATTTTTATGTCAAAGGAAGAATCCCACTGATACCTAAAAATTAGAAAACCAGATCGCCCTTTGTGAAGATCGGTGGTGCTGAGATATGTCTTAGTTGGGTCCATTTTAAAAATAGAAAGGTCACCACTCAAGGGAGATTTAGTTTGGAAGAAGCTAATGGCAATAAATGCATCCTTGATGAAAAAGAAATGAGACAGAGAAAAGGAACATGGGATTAGGACAAGATACGTGTCAATTACTTCCTCTTCAACTGTGTTTTCTACTGGGAGCCCGTTTCAGAGGATGTCTGCAAATCCCCCAGCACATCTTAGGGATTGATTTTAGAACTCTTGACAAAACGCATAATGGTTGTAAGTTCCCAAAGTGAGAGTAACTCCATTTCCAAGGTCCCCAGGAGCTACTGAGTTCTGCCCTTGAGGGGATAGGATACAACAGTCTCCACAGGTGTTTATGGGTCTTCAGGAGACTTCCGTGGACCAGATGCTCCCGGAGCAGGAGGTTTCTAAGACGACCTGCTCTTGATATAATGCTGATCACATCAACGAGAAATTAGAATGAACAAAGTCTTTCAAGAAAGGTGTACTGTGTTTAGAAGTGCTAGTGAGGGTCATTTTGTTTTTTGGACCTTGCAGATCTTTTAAATGTGCTACCAAAATGCCATTTATTTAATGCTTAGAAGCATAATCTAATCCAGTGGTTCTTAACTGGGGGTAATTTTGTCCCCCAGGGAACACAGGGCAATGCCCAGAGATGTTTTGGGGTGTCATTGGCTTTTACCCACACCCGGCATTAACCCTCCCACGCCTTCCAGCCCCCAACCTGCTTGTCCTTTTGTCATACACGTATGAACTTCTCTCTGCAAAGGCCTTGGGGGACAGTTCTCCTTTTTCTCTGTACGTGGCCCATACCTGCCAGTCTCGATCCTTTTCTTTGCGTCCCAAAGGCCCAATTCCTGTAACATTTCAGTGGTGTATCCTGACTTCCCGGGATGTTTCTAATAGCCTGCAGCTTCTTCCAGGGGCCCTAAAGCCTGCCTCACCCTATGTCCACAGCAGAAGCCTGTCTCCATGGCGTTTCAACTCAGCAGATGGCCAAATTCAGAGTTTTATGGGTCCCAGGATGTCTGCCACGCACCACCCTTTATTCCCCTGCCAATTCAGACACCTGTGTTTCTGGAGACCGGATGTCCAGAGATGCTGCTTCATCCACAGATTCCCACAGTCTCTCTTACTCTTCTAAGCTTGAACCATGTTAAACGTGCCTGACTCTGCATCTGAAACATTCAGTCTTAAACCATGATCTCCTTTTGAGGCTTTGATTTTTTTTTCCCCACCCATTTCCTCAGGCTCTGACATACCAATTTAAGGGCCGGCACTGCCATGCAAAGTCACTTTCCATGCACCTGCCTAACAAGTGTGGCCCTCAGTCCTCGGGAGGGGATGAAATCTGAGCTGCAGCTGGGAACTCTCCACCGTCGTATTTGAGCCACCCGCTAGTGTGCCATCTTGGAGATATGGTGACACGTGTTTGATAGAATTTGAGTGTGTGGGCAGCAGGCCCGTGGTCGAATCCTGGTTTCTGCCAAGTGTTAGCTGGATGTGACCTTGGGCAAGTTTTTTCTTGTCCAGTTGCCATTGTTCAAGCTTCCTCGTGGGCAGGTTGTTGTGAAGAATCAGGGGGAGGGTGTTGGATTCTAGAGAAGGTTATGGTCTTTGAATGGAAATAGCAGCCACGGATGCGTGCTGAGCAATACTCCAGGCTCTGTCCAGATGCCTTCTTAGTCATTTCAGGCCGTGTTTCTGATACACACACCAGCAGCTTTCTTCCAAGACCCGTGCCCTTGGACTACTGGAACCGCTTCCCCTGATGCACAGAGAGCCAGCACTGCCTTGATTTACTTCCAGCTGGGCCGTCCTCAGCCAATGACTGAGCGGCATGAAAGCCCAGCCCCCTCATCTCGTGGGACAGACTCGAAGGTGCACTTTACACCCCGCAGGCCCCCACGGCGTCCTCGCCTGGCTCCCCCCCACCCCCATCCTTGCCTGGCTCCCCAACTCCCCGTCTTCCTTCCCCGCACCCTTCCTCACCACTTCTTTAAGAAATCACTTGCATCTGAGTCTTCATCGCAGAGGCCGCCTTTGGGGAACCCTGGGACAGAAGAGGCTGAGCCTTCACACAGGGCCAGGCACAGTGAGGGCTGCTGCTGGAACAAAGCCTCTGGCCTCTGGCAACTCATGACCGCAGATTTCCCACTCTAAGGGTGTCTCAAGTCTGTGCTCCCATTCTCCTCTCCTGGTCCACATGTTGACTTTTCATCATTACTTGGGTTAATGGTCTGAGTCATCACTGTTTTTTTTTTTTTTGGCTTCACCACACGGCATGTAGGATCTTAGTTCCCCGACCAGGGATCGAACCCGTGTCCCCTGCACTGAGAGCGTGGAGTCCTAACCACTGGACCACCAAGGAAGTCCCAGTCATCACTGTTCTTAAACATGCTTTAGCTGTCCTTCCTCAGAATTTTCCACAGGCCTGTTTATCCTCCTATAGAACCCCAGCCTCACAATGTATCCCTGGATTTTCCCACCCACTTCCTCTTAGGAGTTCTCCCAGGAATTCCTGATTCTTCCTACTTTCTAATTCAAGGTCATGCAGCCCTTATCAGCTCCTACACTAAACTCCAGGCCTCCCCCTCAAGATTTTCAGTAGTATCTTTCAGTTAACGGCACCCTACATTCATTTCAGCACAGTAGTGGTTGTAAATAGAAATCCCCCCCCACTTATAAGCATGTATGTAAAACAGTATATATATATACACACATATATATCTAAAATTTCCCACAAGTGGGAACATGCCACAATTAATACGATGTCGCTTTTCTATTGGTAAGATGGCACATACTTGTCTATACTGATAAGGAAAGGTGTCGATCACATTCTTTTCAAGGGCTGCATAGTACCCCATTATGTGGATATAGTCGTAATTGATCTACCCTAAATACCCATTGAGCAGTGATAACTTTAGTTTGGGACTATTGCAAATAATGCTTCAGTCTTGTACGTTTATCTTTTCTCACTGGTAGGAATTTATCATACAGATGTACCCACACAAATGCAATTTCAGGGCCAAAGGGAGCACATTTTTATAATATTACTAAATCTCTGTTCCAAAAGATTGTACCAATTTATGTTCCCCAAAAATATCATTTTCAGACTCATCTGAGATGCTGCCTCAGTTAGGGCAGAGACCACTCCCATTTAGGGGGACATAAAGTTTACTTTGGAGCAAGTAAACTTGCTTAAAAACTTGCATAAAACTTGCATAAAACTTGGGGCAAGTTTTATGTAACTGACTGCTTTGGCCTGTGAGCTTAGCTCATGTAGAAGTGGCATGCTTTTAACCATGCTTTTTTTGAAACGGTATGTCTTCACTTCTCAGTTTGTATCTTTTGTGTTTTGCTTTCAGAGAGATACATTGATAACCCCTGTTGTAGGATTTATAGACTCCAACTTCCAGGCCAAGCCTAACCCCGATGAAGTTAAGAATGTGTTCCTGGTGCCTCTGGAATATTTCCTGCATCCCAGCGTCTACCAGCAGAATCACCTGACACGCGCTGGTCATCATATTATTATTCACTGCTTTGAGTACACGAACCCTGAAGATGGTGTGACTTATCATATCCGGGGAATGACTGCAAAATGTGCCTTGTTTGTTGCCTTAATTATTCTGGGGAAAAAACCCTCCTTTGAGGTTGAATTTAATCTCAACGATCTGATGTCATCCTCTGAAGAGTCTTTACTGAAGCTTCATAAACGTGCTACAAGCAAGTTATGATTTATGAGACCAATACTCAAATAACTCTCTAAACGGTGTTTGTGTGGGCTTTTCCACAGAACAACAATAATGCCAGCTGTTGGAATTTGACAGGTACGAATGTTTCCTGCAATATGAGGGTAAAAACCTTGCCTTTTTTCCAGTTCCCCTCTATTATCTGAAAAAGCAAAAGTCTTTCAAAAGTAGAAAAATGGGGACTTCCCTGGTGGTGCAGTGGATAAGACTCCACACTCCCAATGCTGGGGGCCCAGGTTCAATCCCTGGTCAGGGAACTAGATCCCACATGCATGACGCAACTAAGAGTTCATGTGCCACAACTAAGAAGCCCACCTGCCACAACTAAGACTTGGTGCAACCAAATAAGTAAATAAAAATAAAAATTAAAAAAAAAATTTTTTTTAAGTAGAAAAATATGTTTATACTGTTGCATAATTTCACCCACAGTATATCTAACAATGCTTTCCTTACACATGTAAGAAAAAGGGTCAGGCACATAGCAGGCACTTAATAAATATTTGTTAAATGTATGATCTTGTGGCGTTCATCTTGTTTGTAGGAGGTAATACCTCTATCTGTTGTTACATGTGACAGAAACTTCTGCCCAGCCATCAAAATCCATCCTCCTTTTCTTATTTGGCAATAGCGTTGAATCTGAGCCCATAGCTGCCCAGGTAGAAACAGCATTACCTAAGTTCTGGTGCAGTTAAATGTAACTCTGAAATTTAACTTAAGCCAATGGAACGTGAGTGAAAATCGTTCTTGCAGTCATCTCCAATTTAAGGGACAAGCCAGATTCCCTGGATTCTCTTTCCCTTTTCCCTGATTTATCTGCAACCCAGCCTTGACTACACAGATGAAGACAATTCCTGCAGGAAAGTTAGAGCCAAAAGATGGTAAGAGCTTGACTCTCTGAATGAGTCTGTGGAGCAAAGCAACCCACCATCCTGGACTACTCACTTGGGACTGTTACATGGGAGAAAAATAAAATTCTGTCATTTCTGCCACTGTAATGTGGGGTCACTGTTACAGCAGAGCTGTAGCCCTAATAATACACCATAACACTTGAAAATGGTTGGCTGGATATTCGCCCAAACCTGGGGTGTTGCCAGCAATTAGAATTCAGGATGGTCTGCGTTTAACATATGAGTTCTGGGACGTGCACAGGACAACTTTAGGTGTTGGTGGGGTTTGGCAGTCATCATCCAAAATAACTGAAATGAAGGACTATGACAGGCCTGCAATCAGGAGAGATAACATTATCTGTCTTAACATGATAGCAGAAAAACACTGATTTCAAGCACAGTCCCCAAATCAAAAGCCAAAGAGACAAACATTCTGAACCGCGTGCCTTGAAATCTACCACATCTTAGTGGGCATCACCATATATCATGCTTTAGAGTTCGCAGGGGTTTCTTCGTTTAATTACGGTATCAGCCGTCCTGCACCGGATCAGGGGGGGCCTTGAATAAAGCCACATAACCTCAATTGTACGATGGCACGTTCCCATCTTCCTGAGTACTATTAGATTTTTAGAAAGCCAGACCATTTTTAATCAGACTGTGTTGTAGCTGAAAATGTGATGCCCACAGTAAACTCATCAGTCAGCCATGCAACTGTCCATTGCTACTGAGTTTTGATTTTCCGAGAGCTGGCAGAGGAGAACATTTGATCTGCTGCTTTATACCCATAAATGTTGAAATGGCGCAAATCTGGCTCCAACCACGAAAGCAGATGGTGGGCGAGTTTCCCCATTAACATTCTGTAACTAGCCCTGCGTGAACAGGCCTGAGCTGTTTCCGAACAATTTTGGAGGCATTTGCAAATGCGTATTTACAATCTGACAGCGGTGTAATTGCCGGGTAGGTGGTTGACCTCTCTGGCTGTGTGGAAAGCCACCTTTCTGAACTGTTCATGCGAACGCCACAGACCTGCCTGGTTTCTAAGAGGAGGTGGCTCAGCTGAAGTCTACACTCTGAATGACACCCATGGCCACCCACTTTAAGGGGCTTAGTGATGGAGGTACTGCCCCCACCCCCTTTTAGTGGTGTTAAATATCCTGATACAGGGACAGACATCTAGGAAGTCTGGCTCAAACAAAAGAAGTTATTGGCAGAGTACTGATCTCAAGGAATATGCAAAACCACTGGAAAAATCAGTCTCAAGGAACATAGCGGTGGGGATCAACCCCTACCTCAAAAGCAAGAGGATGTGAACCTTTACTTCTGCATCCTGTCGTCATTATGACAATAACCATCCTACTGAGTTTATTGATACAGACAGAGAAAAACAACAGAAACAGTGCTTCAGTCCCTAATTCCTCAGAGGAAACTCCATTTGGCCTCGCTTGGGTAACCTGGCAGGTTTCCAGGAACCTACAGACATGTTCAAGGGCAGGGGTCAGAGTTGGGGCCACAATTGCATGTGTCTCCCTAAGTCCCCTGAGTCAGCAGGCTCTGGGTGGGAGCATTGCTGAAGATGGTGGGGGGGTGGTGGTGGTGCTGGTGCTGGACAAACATGCCCAAATAGCTCCTGCCTCCAGTCCCTAAAATTTGTAAGGTCTGTGGATTCTGCCAGCCAGGCGTCTCAATCCTGTCTCCTTTGCATCCCTGCGGCCTTGGTAAGCAGGTGCTTAAGTCTGAGTCTAGAGTCAGGATGCCTAGATTTGAATCCCAGCTCCAGCATCAGTCCATCCGAAAACTTTTAGCAAGTTACTCATTCTCTATAGGCCTTAGTTTCCTCTTCTGTAACATGGGATAGAGAAACTTTTTATTTTAGGGCTATTGATGGGATTAAAAGAGTTAGTACATGTGACCCCTTTACTTAAAACACACCCAAATGCTCAGAATAATGCCTGGGAAACTAGTTAGTAATTATGGCATCATTATAACTGTGACATTTCAAGTTATAACAATAATAATAAGCATTGCTATTTCTCTAGTTCCGAATATTATCATTTTCCTATACCAGAAGTTCCTGAATGTTCTTGGTTCACAATGAGTACCCTTGGTATCTCAGTAATTTTTTCACAGTACATCCAGGCCAAAGGAAACACCTAATTGTTTTGTTATGTTATTATAGGCAAACAAGTTAACAAGTGTTTATGTCCTCCTAACTTGGTAGCCGTTTGAAAATACACTATATACTAGAAAAATACTATTTTCATTTCAATTTAAAAAAAACACAATTGCTTATTGATGGGATGTGTGCACCAGCTGGTCACCCAAGTAAGTGGAAAACTCAAACACAGTCATATAATGGGAATAAACACACAGTCACAGAGAGGAGGGACAAGATTTGGGACTCAGGGAAGCCATCCCAGAAGAAGTGGTGGCTGAGCTGAGCTTTGATGGGTAAGGAGATGCTACCCAGGTGAACGGGATGGTGGTGGTGATGATGGGGACTACTCCTATTAAGCACCTGTTATATACCTGGCCCTTCACTTTGATTATTTTGTTTAACCCTCCACCAACTCTCTGCAGTGAGTACTATGGTAATTCCCATTTTTAGGTAGGAAAATTTGAGGGTCAGAGAAGTTCAATATTTGCCCACGGTCACAGAGCCAACATCCAAATGCACAGGTATGAATTTCAAAGCCCGTATTCTTTCTACTACACCCACTGACTCGACATAAGACTCATTTCCTAGGGACGGAGGCAAGAAGAGAAGGTTAACGTTATGTTGCCCTTGAATTACCACGTGGGAAAGGGAAAGCAAAACTAAATAAATTGGGAGAGAGCAGAGTTTATTTTTGCCTTTGTCATGTCCTCCAGCTTATTCAGCTCGTGTTGCACACAGTGAAATGAGTGATTAGCTACGATGATTTTAATTAAAATGGAACATACCAATAAATAAATGAGAGTGCTGGCATCCTTGCTCATTTAACAATTCCTTTCATGGTGCCAGCTTTCCGGTTAAAGAAATGAGATGGGGCAACGTTCCTCCACCCTTTAGACAAGATGAATAAATATAATTCAAGTCTTTTTCTTGTTTCCAGTTGCTTTCTTACCTGAGACTGGCACAAAGTTTTGAGAAAATTGCTGCCATGATCAGCCCCTGGTCCAGCTGTCTTTGATGTGGCATATTGGGGTCCCTCCTAGGGGCTGTGTATAGACTCCATTCAGAAATCCTGACTGCCCTCCCAGCATCACTCAGCCACCTCCCTCTGCCTTCCCATGGTTGCACACCACTCAGACTTAAGAGTCAAGTCCTCTATGCCAACTCCTCCAACCACCCCTATTTCATAGCTCGGACACTGCTTCCTCTCACCCCTTTGTGTACCTGTTTAATATATGTATATCTTTCTGCTTATTCCAGCCATGACCCTGGAAGGAACAGATGCACAAACCATGAGACCCCCTCTGTCTGACTTCCCCTGGCCTCTGGTGAATGGACCAAGGATCCATGGTCAACCCAAAGGTGGCATCTAATTTGACAGCCAGCAATCTATGACTTGTGTGGTCTACTTAAATAGCTGAGCTAAGTCCATTAGATTTTCCAAAGAATTTGAACCATGCCAGAAGATGATAGATGCTCAGGAACTATTTTGACCCACATGCATGCTGAGGAGTAAGCCCGAGAAGTTAGAGTTTAAAGGTTAGTTGGACAATAATTGGTGGAAATGTCTTTGATGTAGGTAGTAGTTGTCATGTCAGAGATTCCACTAGAAACAACTGGAAGAAGAAGAAATATTCCCCAAAGCAACTTAAAGCTCCTTTTTAAAGGTCTCGTATTCACGTCCATACATTTTTATTTTCTAGATGTAGAGGCTTGGTTTGATATTTCCTTGACTATAACTTCCCTCATTTTTCATTTTATATGTTTGAGCTTTTGTTCCTTACTTCATCATGATTGTCAACGGTACCTCTGTTTCCACTTTTTCTTTTTCACTTATTTCCCATGTGGAACTTGAAGTTTTTCTTCTGGTGATTTTGTTCTACCTTCTTAGTTCATTTCTGTTTCTTTATTAATTTGTGAACAGATTCTGCTCTGGGCTCATTTCATGTCCTTCTACCAACCTGGAGTTTTTCTTCTAAATCTGCTACATCCCATGGATCCCATAAAGCGTTCTGAGAAGTTGCCTATATATTTTTTTCTGACTATAAATCCATATGGCTTAACATCAGACCAGATGATAAATTGAAGATAGTTTTGCTAGAACTCCTAACCTGTTGTAAACATATACCGACCTTAGCCCTCTGTAGTGAACTGAATAGGGGCCCCCAAAAGACATATTCAAGTCCTACCCCCCAGTACCTGTGAAGGTGACTTTATTTGGAGATAGGGTGTTTGCAGATGTAATTAAGGATCTTGAAATGAGATCATCCTGGATTTAGGGGGGACCATAAATCCAATGACTAGTGTCCTTATAAATGGCAGGAGAGAGAGATTTAGGACACACAGACACAGAGACACAGGGAAGAAGTGTCATGTGAAGACGGAGAAGAGATTGGAGTGATGCTACCACAAGCCAAGGAACACCAGAAGCTGGAAGAGACCAGGAAGCCTCCTTCCCTAAAGACTTCAGGGGAAATGTGGCCCTGACCGTACCTTGATTTTGGACTTCCGGCCCCCAGAATTGTGACAGAATGCACTTCTGTGGTCTAAAACCACCAAGTTCATGGTCAATTGTTATATCAGCCCTAGAAAACTAAAACCTGCTGCTTCTGAAACCACCGCCCAGTTTGAGGGCTAGCTCTCCCCTCTGTCTCTGGAGTAACATAGAAACAGCCAACTGTTCACTGCCCTGGATTGACACACAGCCTAAACTCAGTTAATCAGATTTACTCCCTCAGTAATTCCCTTGAGATTAGGACAAAGCAGGCAGAGTCTGTGTGCCTGTTCCCTGGACAGCAACCTTGGGTGTCCTCACAAACTAGCTCAGTTGCTAGACTATACATTCCATGAAGGCAGGGGCATTCCCAGGGTCTGGTCGTGTCTGGCATGCAACATTTTCCAATGTTTCTTATCTCGGCAGCTCAACCCAGAAATCTAAGTTGCCTTTGACGCTCACCCTTACCCACTACGGCAGACTCAGTCTGTGCCCCAACCATATCCCCTGGGCCATACCATTGCCATGAGCTGCAGACCACTTCTAACAGCCAATTCGTACATCTCTGTTCCTGAAGACGTTTTCTAAATCCATAGCAGGCAGGTTGGGAGTGCCAGAAAATAAATGCTCCCACATCACCCTCCAACCAGTGACGGGTGGAATTTGGTGTATCAGTAGCCCAGCTTCTTCACCCCTTGAGTGGGATAATTCTGAGACATGATTCTTCCCTGGCTCCCAGAATGAACTAAGCCCTAGTCCTGTCGCTCACTAAAGTAACTGGCTTAATACCTCCTTTTTTAGTGGCTGCCTTCCCTCCTTTGTCTCTTTTCCCCACCCCCATACCAGTGTGCCCTGTATATTCCAATATGTTGAGTCTTTGACTCAGAGTTCATTTCTGGGTGAACCCAAACTAAGATCCTCCTATATCCAAACTTTCACCAAACTCTATTGAATTTACCTTCAGAATATCTGTCAAATCTAGTTCTTCCTATCTCTACTGACATTAGCTTAGTTTAAGCCATCACAGACTTGTGCAAAATATCTACTTAGGAATTACCATCGCTCTGCACCATTTTCCTGTACAGCCATAGTTATTTTTTCAACCTTTCAATATGATCATATTTTCCTTGAGACAATTTGATGGTTCCTCACTGAGTTTTTTTTTAACATTTATTGTATTTATTTATTATAATTTTTTAAATTATTTCTGGCTGCATCGGGTCTTAGTTGTGGCATGCTGGATCTTTGTTGTGGCACGTGGGCTCTCTCACTGAGGCACACAAGCTCAGTAGTTGTGGCGCATGGACTTAGTTGCCCCGTGGCATGTGGGATCTTAGTTCCCCGACCAGGGATCGAACCCGCGTCCCCTGCATTGGAAGGCGGATTCTTTACCACTGGACCATCGTAGAAGTGCCCTCATTGTTTTTATGAGAAAAAGGAATGGAGCTTGTAAGCCCTGTGTTCTGGCTCCTGTGTGTTGTACCATGTGCCTCTTCCCTGCTCACCCCGCTCCTACAACATTTGTTTCAGTTCATGGATGCCACAGGACTCTTGCACACGCTAACTGCTCAGTCTGGAATGATTTCCCATTTGCCTTTGCCTATTGTTAACTCTTACTCATCATTCAGATCTTAGCTTCTCAGGGAAGCCCCCTCTGGCACCTTAACTAGGTATGTTTCCCTGGTTCCATGTTCTCTTGGTACCATATACCTCTCCTATAACTCCCATCACAGTTACAATATCATATCCCTTTGTCTGATTCTTTGATTGATGCCTCTCTTCTCCTCTAGACTCTGAGCTCCATGACAACGAATCATGCCTCAACAGTGGTCCATCACTGCACTCAGAGCACTTGCTGCAATGCTTGGCAAAAAGGAGATGCTCCATAGCTATTTATTCAATGAAAGAATGAAAGTAAATAAGTAAAAATGCAGCTATTTCTAATCAAATAGCCAATTCAGTAGGCCAAGGAAAAAATTCAGTCTCTTTCCAACTGTCTACCTGACAAAGGTTAACCTAAGGTGGCCCGATATCATTGTGAGTCATTTCCCATTTACTGTCTGAAGTATATTAAGTGCCCTACCATGAGTCGACATGAGTAGCTCCTATCTTTAACCAATTTTTGCCTTGTACCTTAGTTATTTCCATACCTAGCTGTCTGATGTACTTTCCTAGGAGCTACTAGAGGACACGAATTAGAGCCTCTTCCTCCTTCTATCCCCACTGCCTGGATATATTTGGGGCCCATGCCCCTTCAGATCTAGATAAACTTGACTGGAATCCCCATGGTAATTCCAATGCAAACTCAATTGTCTCCCAAGATTTACTCAAACCCTTAAGGGCTTACATTTCTTCTAATCACCTCTGGTTCAATTTCCAGCTTCAATGAATCTTAGTTCTGCAGCCTATACCTTGAGGTTTTGCCCCACCTCCTTTACTGTAGTGTCAACCCAAATTCAGGATGGAGACCACTTCTTCTTGTTTTTCCCAAGATTGCCTTTTACATAAATCTCTGAGTGACTTTAGTTGGAGACGTAGGGGTATCAGCCAGGTAAACATAAACTGCAGAACTTATACTTGAATATCGTGTTTTCTTGTTCTTAAAAAGTCTTGTCCATTTCTGCCAAATCAGGTTTCAGGCTGACACTGTGTTTCCTAGTGCTCTCTCTGGCCTTTGTCTTTTCTAGCTGCTCGCACCACCAATGAGGCACTCATTTTTTTCTTCAAGAGAGTTGAATCTACCTTTTTTTTTTTTTTTTTCCGGTACGCGGGCCTCTCACTGTTGTGGCCTCTCCCGCTGCGGAGCACAGGCTCCGGACGCGCAGGCTCCGGACGCGGAGGCCCAGCAGCCATGGCTCACGGACCCAGCCGCTCCGGGGCATGTGGGATCCTCTCGGACCGGGGCATGAACCCGTGTCCCCTGCATCGGCAGGCGGACTCTCAACCACTGCGCCACCAGGGAAGCCCCGAATCTACCTATTTGATTCCTTGCATCTCATGCCACTAGGACTTGTCTTCCACATCCAATAAGCCTAGCAGTGAATTTTCCTAAATAAGAAGAATTTATCTACACATGGTACATTAATTCCAATAACACCTTTTCCTCACTCCACTGGATCTTCTTCTTTCTTCCTTTCTTGCTTCCTTTTTTTCTTTCTTTTCTTTCTTTCTTTCTTGAAATGACTGGGTGAAGTGAGGACAGCCTTATAGCCAAACCCATGGGCACTGGATTAAAAATATCCATCTGTGCAAAACACGTTTGATGTGTAAATGCGCTGATCTTGTAAGGAGAGAGATGAGCCTGGGAAATGGTGATGGGAGTGAATGGTAGGATCAGAAGCACTTGGGAGTAGGAAGCTGCGTTTGAGGCGTGGGCAAGGGGAGGGCAGGGATGAGCAATAAGGGTCAGAGACTGAGACCGGGCTGCACAGGGTGTAGGGGAAAGAGAGGTGGATGTGAAGACTTTATACTGAAGGAGTAGTAGGGGTGACTTTTAGGAGAGAGGTGGTGAGAGGAACAACCTTGAAACAGGGACACCATTGTGTCACCAGCCAGGGTAAGTGAGCATTGCCCCTGGCACCGCCCATTAGTACACTCTGTGGTGGTGGGACAAATTGGGAGATTGGGATTGACATATATATACTACTATATAAAACAAATAACTCATGAGAACCTGCTGTATAGCACAGGGAACTCTACTCAAGAGTGGATATATGTATAACTGATTCACTTTACTGTACAGCAGAAAATAATACAACATTGTAAAGCAATTATACTCCAATAAAAATTAATTTTAAAAAATATACCATGTGACCTTGGACACACAAATCAATCTTTCTGAAGCTCAGTTTCCTTATGTGTAAAGCAGACTTGAACTAGTTGGTCTCTAAACAATGTCTACTTCTGAAATCTTGAGTTCTGGACTCTCTCCAACTCTATTTGAACACCTACAGTTAATAAAGCAGTTTTGCTGAATGTTTTACAAAGGAAAAATCTGACTGAGGAAAAGAAAATAACTGCTTTTTGTCTACTGTTTGAAGCTAGCGGCATGCAGAGAGTTCATTATGTGAAAATACCATTTGGGGAGATTAATTAAAAATTCTGACATTCGGAGCAGGGATTTGGGGCAGGAATGTACAAGTCCAGAACTCGGGGTAGCATCAGGTATCTAAACATTGCACCTTATTAGGTATATAGTCAGGTGTCAGGAGGGGGACATGCGGAAGCCAACATTCCAAACCCAGGTGCTGTGGCTTTATGCATTTTGCTTGAATTATTGCACGTTTAATAGGATCTAGCTACAGTGCCTCTGCTCAGCAATCTGTTTCCTTGGCAATGCAATCCTCAGAGGGGCAGAGGCCATATGGAAAACAAGGGTCATTTTGTAATTTAGTAAGTGAGGTGAAACGAAGAGAATTTCATTCGATGGACATCTTTGTATTCCCTCTACACACACAGTAAGGGAAAGAGTGACCAGCACACGGTAGGTACTTAACAAATGGGATGCACTCATTATTATGAGAAAAAAATTCACCCTATGCACATAGTATAATAGATGCCCAAACATGCTCTTTTTCCAAAAAATGCTTGGCAGACACAATAAATATTCTCCATAGTTTCACTGGCTCTTTTCCTCCTACATCTCTCACATACATTCCATCAGTAAGTCTTGTTCATTCTGTGTCCAATTCATATCCCAGGTTCATCCACGTCTCCCCGGCACTGCGGCAGGTGGTCCAGCCATTATCACTTCCCACCTGGACCTACAGCAGTCTCCTAATTTGTCTATTTTTGCCCCCTGCACTCCATCCTTCATGGAACCTCTAGAGTGATCATTTGAAAACATGAGTAACATCATGTCACTTCTCGGCCTAAGACCTTCTGCTACCTTCCAAGGGTGCCTATAATAAATTGCAAACTTCTTTCCTGGTTGACAAAACTGGCACATCCTGGACCCTACTTACCTCTGACCCTTCTCATCCTGGGCCACTTTTCTGGCTTCCTTAGTGAGCTAAAATGTATATGGCCTTCCTTGTCTTCCTGAAACATGCCAAGCTCACTCCCACCGCAGGGCTTTGGCACTAGCTGTCCCCTCTCCCTGGAATGGTCTTCACCCCTGGTCTTTGCATGGCTGGCATGAGTTTATCATCAATTCTCAGTATACTTGTCCTTTCCTGGGAGAGTCTCATCCTATTCCACTCTCTGTCACACACCCATATTTTAATTTTCTGCACACCATTTCTGTATCTGATATTTTTGTATATTTATTTACTTGTTTATTTGTTTTTTTCCCCTCTCTCTCCCTCTCTTCAGAACATAAGCTCTGGGAATGTGGGGACCTTTTATTATATTTTATTTTCTGCCAGGAACTCAATAGATATATCTTGAATAGAAGAGTGAATTAATTTTGTCTAAAATTAATGGTCAAGTCATGTTGCCACAAAGAAGCAGGTCAGCACAATAATGAAGTAACATCAGTGATTAGGTAAAGAGTCTGCCTGAGCACTTCAGTTTTTATTTTTAATACTTTTTAAAATTGATAATTTGTTTCACTATATGACAACTTTATAACCATTTATGTGTCTTTAATTATGTTTCATAATTGTTAATTTTTTTTCTTTTTCAAAAATATCTAACTTTTTCCAGCTAAGTAGCCCAGCTCTACATCTGTGTACATTAGGAAAAAATGAGGACACTCTAGACACCCAACAACTTGTGAACTGTTTAAATAAATTATAGAAAAACATATGTAACTCCATTTTGTCAAATAATTTTATCCATACCTCACTATTTAGAAGGATGTTCACCAAGCTGTTTAAAATTCTCTTCTCAGAAAGGGGGGTTGGGATTATGACTATCATTTAAAGGAAAAACTTTGAAAGGCTATAAAATATAAGGGCTTGGAATGTTTGAGTTGCAGGAGAGAGTTTTTCACTTAAAAAAAAAAAAAAGCCAATCCCTAAGTGAAAAAGAAAAAAGACAGGAAGTAAAAATTCAAATTCTGAAACCAAGATTTTCTATTCGCAAATTCAGCTGGGGTGCTCAGGTAACAGTAATCCTCAGGACATCTCTGCAGGCATTGGCTCAGCTGACCAGGCAACACCACGACAGAACATCGTTGGCTTTGAGACCATTCCCTTTTGTTCTCTCTCCTACCCCATCCCTCTCACGCCCCACAGCACCATCCGTCTACACCCCAGTAGTGTGCTGTATTCACGTGCCTGCATTGAAAGTTGGCTATGTGTAAAACGCTCAGAGAATGTGGAGAAGGTTTCCTACATGTGGGCTGTGACGGCTCCTTCTCTTAGGCATCTATTCTCATCTACTGATTCACATGGGGTCTGAGCTCTGTCCTGGGAAAGTAGATTGAAACATGCCAGCAGTGGGAACCAGCAATGCACAGGCAGGTCAGGGCTTGGTGAAACAGACCAAGTTGTCAGGAGACCCTCAGGGCCCCTAGGAGAAAATCAACCTGCAAGAAAAAGAGTCTAGAATAACAGACGGAGACTGGGCAAAGAACCAGAGGTTTCTTTGGAATTTTTCAAAAGGGAAACATCACACAAGATGGACAGGGGTACCTGCTAATCCCCCTGCCACTTCAGCAGTGCCTGTGAGCATGCCTTCGTAGAAGGGGTCTGAGGTTCTTGACACCTACGTGCCTTAAACAATGTTGATGTATCTCTATTACAAAACCATGCCCTAGACTGGTCCACCAAGATGGGGGAAAAAGTTTGTAATCATGCAAAATGTCAAGGCCACGTGACAATCACAAGCTTCCTGAATTGAAGATATGGGTTTACATTATGGCCAGATGTGGGTAATTATTTGAGGGGGAAAAAAAAAGTGTCTGAGCCTTCACGTGCAGAAGACACTTGCTTCTCATTCCACAGATTCTTTTTTTTTTTTTATTTTGCGGTACGCGGGCCTCTCACTGCTGTGGCCTCTCCCGTCGCGGAGCACAGGCTCCGGACACGCAGGCCCAGCGGCCATGGCTCATGGGCCCAGCCGCTCCGTGGCATGTGGGATCTTCCTGGACCAGGGCACGAACCCGCGTCCCCTGCATCGGCAGGCGGACTCTCAACCACTGTGCTACCAGGGAAGCCCTCTTTTTTAAAAAAAAAAAAAATTTATTTATTTATTTATTTGCTTGCACCAGGTCTTAGTTGCGGCAGGCAGGCTCCTTAGTTGCAGCTCCTGAGCTCCTTAGTTGTGGCATGTGAACTCTTAGTTGTGGCATGCATGTGGGATCTAGTTCCCTGACCAGGGATTGAACCCAAGCCCGCTGCACTGGGAGTACGGAGTCTTATCCACTGCACCACCAGGGAAGTCCCCTACAGATTCTTAATATAAAACTAAGAGCAGGTCCTTTCGTAGGATCATAGATTTTGAAAACCTTCATTCCTCTGCCCACAATGATCAGGCAACTCTTCTCTTGTGGCCTCCTCTTCCACCCACCCCTCCTGGAAGGAGTTGAGTCTAAAAGGACTCAGATAACAGATGGAATGAATAGTTGTGTGTCTTTACAGCGCTTTCACGCTGCTTCTTGTTTAGCAGTCCTTACAATCCTATGTGTGAGACTGGACAGGTTACCCCTGTGGTACCCCAGGAGTATAAGGGTATTTGGTGATGTTCAGTGCTTGCCTAAGAACCCAAGGCTATTTACGTGAGGGTCTCCACAGCAGAGCCGATTCCCCAGTTCTACCTCCATCAGATTTCTCATGAAAGACAAAGGGAAGAGAAGTTGTGCCTCTCACCAGCGGGCTCTGTGGTAGCTACGCTTGTGATCTGCCCAGCACGTTTTCCTTTTGCCCTTGGCCATCGGTCATCAGTGAATGTCCCAGTTCCATCTGTCCATACAACTATTTTTTGCTTAAGCTGGTCTGAATCGGGTCTCTGTCTCTCATAACCACAGGAAGCCTAACACCAAATGCATTAATGACCAACAGCTTTGTCTTGCCCCAGTCACTCCTTTTGAGGTTCCTGTCATAGAGCCCAGTGTTGCTTTGCTCCTGTTTGGGCAGTAAAGTTTCAGATATTTTAAAGGATATTATGGAAGTAGGGGGAAATACAATACTATTCAATCTTGTGCCCTGAGAATTCCAGGCAGTGTTAAGTTCAGAAGATCCCTAGGAGTAACATTAAGAAGAAAACACTAAGCAGATGACAGAGTGGAAACTGACTGCCAAAAATTCTATCCTTTTCTATCTCTACTGGAGGCAACATGACAAAATTTATTAATTCTGACTTCCAGCTAATAACATATCAGGAGAGAAACTCACTGATGTACTTCTTCATTTGGCACAGAAGGCCATCGGTGTTCAGAGGGCATGAGACACTGTTAAATGAACGCTTGTGCTCTGCTGGCAGGACCAGAAAGTTGTGTTCCTTGGACTAAACTCATCAAATAAATTCTCTTGGCTATAAGCACTCAGGCCTCAGGGACAGACAAAAGTAAACAGTGAGATCATCTTGATCTACTCACACTTTACAGTGAATTGTTCTGTATAAAATTCCGCATCTCCAGCTCTCCACTTGAATCTTGGCTGTGCTATTAAGAGAAATGAGCCACACTATCTATTATTTATTTCTCAAATTATCCTCAGTTACTCTAAGATTGATCAATAAAAATGAAATCATTAAGGGGCCAACATATTAAAAAAGCAATATCCCAAACAGTTGGATTATAGGTGTAAGGCCAACTGGCCCAGGGCAGGGGAACACAATCAGATTCACAGGTTGCATCAGACCAAAACTCTCCGGACCACCCAGTTCCAGAAACTGACCTGGGGACTTTGCACACGGCCGGGCCTTCCCACCTTTCGAGGGGCGGGACTAACGGTCCCCCAGGATACCCGAAAAGACCACCAAATAAGGAATACCCTGCGCCCTCCCAGATTCACCACACCCCTTTCCCTTCTTCCCCTATAAAATCTTGCCCAACCCTCGCCCGGGGGCGACTTCTCTGGCCCCTTTCTCTCTGACCAGTGAACCTCGCCCGGGAGCGCTCCCTAATAAAGCGCACTTGAAGCTTTCCACCGTTTCGCGGTGCCGTTTGTTAAGATCCGACCTTACGATAGGATTCTGCTGTTAGATTTAAAGCCCAAAGGAAAGAATCCCCTCTCTCCCTGCTAGCACTTCTATAAAAACAGCTACTCCAAAGAGGATAAAAATGAATGGGACCAGCCCCAATTTTGGAGAACCTGGTAGCTGAAAGAATAAGGATTAGGCCCATATAATGATGCTTCTAACAATGATAGCAAAGAATCATAACTGCTATTACCACTTTTGAAGGCTTATTGCTACTGTTTTTTGTGTGTGGTGATGAAAATTTTATTTTATTTATTTAGTTTTTAAATTGAAATTAGTTGATTTACAATGTTGTATTAGTTTCACGTGAACAGCAAAGTGATTCATACATATATATATTTTATATGTATTAGTGTGTATATGTATTGTTCTAAAGCAGAGAATTACAAACTATGGCCCAAGCCCTGTTTCTGTCAATAAAGTTTTATTAGAACACAGCCACACCCATTCACTTACATATTGCCTGTGGCCACTTTGGCTCTACATTGAAAGAGTTGAGTATTGCCACAGAGACCTATAATCTACAAAGCCCCCAAATATTTACACTCTGACCCTTTATAGAAAAAAGTTTGCTGAACCTGGTCTAAATGCTCTTCTAGCATTTTCTTACACAACCCTCATAAAGACCATGAGGTAGGTTAATGCTATTTCCATTCCCACTTTACAGATGAAGAAAAAGGCCCAGAGAGGATTAAGTAACTTCTTCAAGTAAAGCGGAGCTCCATTCACTTCTATTTGTAAAACTTACATTCTTAATGAATCCACAGTGCTGTCGCCCTAATGCAAATAATACTATTGTCCTCCACTAGCGCACTCTAGAATGTATAAAATCTGCTGCCCGGGGAAGAAAAAGTAGCCTTTGGCGCAGGGCTCTAAATAGTAGATGGAGGGGGTGGGTGCAGGAGGAATTAGAGAGAAGGAGGAGGCCCTTTTGTGTCATGCATTACATAAATATCAGTCAGCGGTCACGGACGTCACCACAAAATGAAAATTTCTCTGCTCAAATGTACTCTCTCCTTTCTCCTCCGAACCGCTGATGATCTGGAGTAATTTAGGACAAATTCAAGGATTTCCCTTATGTTCTATGCCATAGAACCATACAAAAACATTGCAAAAAGGAAAAAAAAACCACCTTGTTAATACAGGACTTGGCCATTCAGAACTTGGAGGGACTCTGTGGCAAAGTCACACGTTAGGTCATTCTCTTCCATCTGGGACTATAAAACCGAGAGCACATCAAGACCAGCCACAGACATCTTGGCTGTTTGAAGAAGTCAGTCATTTTCATAATGGCTGGAGAATGATGGACATTTATGTAGATTAGTTCTGATCATCACCACACCTACAGCATGGCTATAACCCTTCCTATATACAGGTGAGGAGACCCACCCAAGCCACAGACCTGATGAGGGGTAAAGGACATGGTCCCTCTCTGTGGCCCCTGTTTGGCTCCCGATACCACTACTGTTCCATTCTAGTTCTGCATCTGTGCTTTCTTTTCCCATTTTAGCCCTGTTCCCATCCCTTGAGTTTGCCAAATGCCCTTGGCTTCTCGGATTTGACCCCTGGAGACAGCCCTCTTTAAGGGCTGGCCCACGCTCAGTCCTCCACTGTCTCCTCTGCCCACCAAATGGAAGAGGATGCCTTGTATTTCTCTATCCCTGATGCCCATGCTTTGCACAGGACTCTGCCCACTCAGCATTTGGACTGTCGCTTTACCTAAGAGGATGCCCTGGCAAAGGCTCTGGTTCCTTCTCAGCCCGGGTCTTGGCAAATACAATTTTAATCCTTGTAATATGAATATATTTCATTGGGGGATTTGAGGACCTCCACTGTACATATATATTACCCATTATTGAGAAAAGGTGGTGGAGGAAAGTAGGGAAAAACCCTACTCATTTTGGAGTTAGATACTTCTGGACCTATCACCTCTGACCCCATGTAGGTGTGGCCAAAGTCCTTTAATCCTGTAGGCCTTCATGCACTCATTCACCAAATGAGTGCATTAAGGTGTCTAGTCTGCAACATTGTTGGAAGTGATAGAGGCAATAAAAGTGAGCAGCTTCCAGACTCCCCACCAACAGGGGCACTGCGTGATAAATGGTAGCATCACACACCCACTCCGGGGTCATCACGGCACAGACTCCTGCCCATCAGATTTTTGTCTCCAGAGTTCTGTGCCCACAGCTACCTCTCTAAAACTCTTCATTCTCATCAGTCTAGTTTGTGTTCACCCCACGGCTCTCTAGTCCATTTCTACTCAGGGTGGTCCCTGGACAAGCAACATGGTCCTCGCTCAGGACCTCGTGAGAAATGTAGAGTTTCAGACCCTTCCCCCGACCTAGTGAATCAGAATCTGCATTGTAATTGTTCCCGGTGACTCTTGCACGTATTACGATTTAAGCAGCTCTGTTCTGTCTTCCCCTGTAATTATCATCTGTAAATTTCCTCCCATCATACAGATTATCTGATGGATTAGATTCCTATTGCTGCTGTAACAAATTATCACAAATTCAGTGGCTTAAAACAACACCAATTTATTCTCTTGAGCTTCCGCAGGCTGGAAGCCCACAAGCAGCTTCCTGGGCTGAAACCAAAGTATTGGCAGGGCCGTGCTCCCTCCAGAGGCTCTCAGGTAGAATCTGTTCTGTTGCTTTTTCCAGATTCTAGAACCGATTCCTTGGCTTGTTGCTTCCTTCTCCATCTGCAAAACCTTCAGCAGCAACTTGCTTCAGCCTTCATATTGCCTTGTATCTCTCCCTCTGCTGCCTCTTTATAAGGACATATGTGATTACATTTAAGTACCAGCCAGACAATCCAGGATTCCCTGGATTATAATTTGAAGATTGTTCACTTACTCACATATGCAAAGTTCCTTTTGCCATATAAGGTGGTATTCACAGGTTGCAGGGGGTTAGGACACGGACATTTTGGAGGCCCATAATACATTCTATCATACCTGGGTCTCTCTTTTTTTGGCACTTAGTAGGTCTTTAATAAAAGTTGGTTGACATTTTTGTTCGTTTAGTGGATGTCATAATTAGTGGATGCCTGCCTGGAGATGCCCTCAGGGAGACAGGCAACTAAATACATCGACTATAATTTATCATAACTGAGTATTTATGAACATATCCCTCATGTTCATATGTTTTCGATGGAAGAGGTAATTAACCTTGAAGGGTTCACAAAAGAGGTGAATGAGTCCTAAAAAATGAATAGAAATTCAGCGGGTGATCGAGACAGGGAGAGACATTCCAAGCAGAGGAAAAAAGCATGGAGACAAAACAACAAAGCCTATTTAAGGAGCTGTAAGTGTTAGGCGAATTACAGTGTAAGTATAAAGCCAGAATCAAAAGATGAAGCAAAGGCAGTTGGTAAGGATCACATCAGGAAGGGTTTCGAATATCTCCCCAAGGAAATCAGTGTCTGTCCTGTAGAGAACAGGCAATTATTAAAGGGTTAAAATCAGGAGACTGAGAAGATCAGAGCATCGTTGAAGAAAGATCATTCTGGTGACAGTGTAGAGGCTATTTTGGAGAAGCTCGGCACAATTAAATTCACTTTTCCCTTCATGGTCGGTGTTTGAATACATTCCTGCTCAACGTCCCTGCTATGCGCCATTACGCTTGTCAACACACGACTTAAGTGACGGAGAAACAGCAGCACAGAGACAACGTGATATAATGGAACGTGTGCTGACTCGACCACTGGAAGTTTCTCACGTGCTCAACCCTCATCCCTGACTCCTACTAACCTATTCCAGCCTCACGCCACTCAACTGCACCCGGGGCTCAATGTCTCGCTTGACGCCAGCAAACATCTGTCCCTCCTACTAGTTACATTAAGGATCAAAAGTGCTAAGTCCCTTTGTAAACATCAGTTCTTATTTCCCGTTCTTAAAAAGCTCACTTTGCAAAGAAGATGGAAAAATTCAAAGCCCTTAGCTTTGTACTTTCACAAGAAAGCAAATAGGAAAGTCATGGTGTTCCTTGTTTCAAAAAAAAAAAAAGGGTCTGACACAACAGGGCATTTTGCCAAAAAAAAAATCCTGTTTCTTTCCAACAAAGGAAATGAAGCTGTCTGGGCACCTTGTTGACATGTGCCCTGCAAGGAAGGCTTGTCTCTTCCAGGGCCACTGGGGATGTCAATGCTGGTCCCTGGATGCCCATTCCCACCACCACTTACCCAGGAAAGACAGAATATCTGATACAAAGTGCTCCTGAGCTGGGAAAGTTTGTCCCTCTATTCACGCGACTTCTGTCTGCTCTCAGCTCTCCAAATGATCCCTGAGTCTTGAACACTAGAGGACAAAGTGGCAGAAGATGTGTGTGGCAGGTGGCTGTGAATTGAGAAATATCGAAGTCCAATATCAGAAGGGAGATCTCTCCAGAATCTTGAAGAATGGGCCGCAGATGGACATACACCAGAAAGTCTGCCAACAGAGCCAGACGAGATTGGCGTGCACAGGAAGTGCCGAACGAGACAATGCTGCAACTGTGCCCCATGCTGTCCTCTCACTGCCAGCCTCGTCCGCTGTAGCGTCCTTCCCCCATAATGTCGGCTCCACGCAGACAGCTCACCCAAATCCTGGCCATCCTTCAATGCTGCCTCACCTCTGATGGCACTAACATTTAATCTTTCTCTTTTTCCCTTTTTCCTTTCTCTCTCTCTCTCTGTACCCACTTCTCTCTCTTTTGTTCCCATAGTACTTTTCTGGTACTTTAACTCAATTCAACAGAAACATAGGTTCCAAGATTGCAACACACTAAATTCCTTAATAAACATAATTGTATAAGAAGAAGAGTGTGGATGCAAATCTCACTCTGCCTCTTACCAGCTTTATAAGCAGATCCCTTCACCACCATTCTACATAGGCCCTGATGGAATAAAACCTGGGATCTGGGGCCACGGCACTGGGTTTTAATCCTGCTTTTAGGAGTAACAACACATAGCATGTGGTGCATGTGGGCAAGACACCAACTAGGTCTCAGCATCCACATCCGGAAGTGGAGGAACTGCTAGCACCTGCTTCCTGGTGCAGCTTGGAGGATGGGTGCGTTCATAGGATGTGCGTGATAACACAGTCGCCATCCCAGGGCTTCCCTGGCGGCAGAGTGGTTGGGAGTCTGCCTGCTAATGCAGGGGACATGGGTTCAAGCCCTGGCCTGGGAAGATCCCACAGGCCATGGAGCCACTAAGCCCGTGCGCCATGGCTGCTGAGCCCATGTGCCACAACTACTGAAGCCCGTGTGCCACAACTACTGAAGCCCATGCTCCTACAGCCCATGCTCTGCAACAAGAGAAGCCACCGCAATGAGAAGCCCTTGCACCGCAAGGAAGAGTAGCCCCCGCTCACCGCAACTAGAGAAAGCCCGCGCATAGCAACAAAGACCCAACGCAGCCAAAAATAAAATTAATTAATTTAAAAAACTAAAATAAAATGTGTAAGATGAATGACATTTAAGAACAACAACAACAACAAAAGCGCCATCCGAGGCTGTTTCAGCATCGGACTGTTGTGAGGGTAGAAGGAGAGGCGGTGTGGGAGGTCCCTAGGGCTGCCCGTGCACTAGGAGTGGCTTATATCTGCTCTCCCTGTCCTGGGCTGGGGAAAAGGGAAACCCTCATGCTTTCTTGTCCATTCTTGAGGGCTCTCTCTGTGCCTTACAATGTGCTTTGTGCATAGCAGCCTCCTGGCTAGTATTTGTGAGGAGCAGGTAAACCAAGATCAGGCCAGATCAAGTCTCCCAATGTGGGTTCCAGGAGGGGAGAAGATACCACAAAGAGTCAACTAGTAGCTCGTTGAGGAATGTTCAGGAGATGTGAGGGTGGGGCACTACAACCAGAGTTTGGCAGACGTTCCCTTCCCATCTCCCTGAATTCATTCATTCATTCACTAGTGAATGAGGCTACTCTTTCCTTCTCTGAGTTTACTAAACCCAAGGAGAAAATGTGTCTTCAACATCTCCCTCTGAAACATTAACTTGGCCAGACTTAAAGGCCTTCACTCCAGCAATCCAAAAAACTAGAGTCACGAGGACGGACTGCTCTCGCCAGGCAGACTGCAGAGTGACGAGCAGGGCCAGAGCTGACACGGCATTTCCTCTGCACACGACGCAGCCAGGCCCATGGTCCTGTGGAAAAACACGGGGCACAGGGCCAGGTGCCTGCCCTCTGGTCCCAGATTTTTACCCACTTGCTGTGTGCCCGTGGGTGAGTCACTTGACCTCTCCGGATGGAGAACGATATGCGTGCTTCTTTATATGTGAATATGGCACTACTATGAACAGAGTCCCCACTCTCCGCCCAGTCCTTTGCATTCCTGATCTCATTTCATCTTCACAACAACCCTGTGTGGCTGGAATTCCAACTAGAGTTGGTCTGACTCCAGACACTAGGCTTTTCAGCCCCGACTGTTTCTTAAAAGCCAGTCGGCTTGTGTACCATCTCTGTGGCTTTTGCCACCGCTGTGTCCCACTTTTACTATTATTTTCAAACTGAAATACACTTATCTTAAAGGGAAAATATATTTCACTGCTGTGTAAGGAAAACCAATATCACTTGCCGCTGAGAGAAGATAAACTCAAAGTGAGAAACAAAACAATGGTATAAAATTCCAGCCAGAAAGCAGTGTTTACTAATCTGAGTCCAGGGCTCGTCAGAAAACAGAGGACAGCCTCAAATGGGGAAACTGGGGAGAGTTTAATGGGGAAACTGTTAAAAAAAGATGAGCGCAGGGTTAAGGGAAACTAACAAGGGGCTGGAAAGAGTTGAGAGCAATTACCCCCTAGGGGGGGCTTCACGGATTTAGCCAATAAAAATACAAGATGTCCAGTTAAATTTTCAGAAAACAACAAACAAGTTTTTAATATAATTCTGTCTCGGGCATATTTTGTACTTACTTGCACTAAGATTATTTGTTGTTCTCTGAAATTCAAATTTAAGTGGACATCCTGTATTTTTCTGGCAACACTCCTCTAAGAGGGAAAGAGCAGGAGAAGAAGCGGTTATTGGAACACACAGGGAGAGCGAGATCTGTAAAAGAAGGGCTGCCTGGAGAGAGTTGTAGCCTTTGTCAGAGGAGCATAACCAAATGCGGCAGGGAAGGGGCTGGGGGAGAGTAAGGGTCGGAACTGTCTCTCCTCCTCCAGGCTTCCCATCGCCTGCTGGTATTTCCCATTATTAGAAACTAATAGTCAAGTAAGCCCGTTCCAATGGTTTCCATGAAGATCAGCCTCCCAGGGCACAGAAATTGGTAGAAAAAAAAAAAAGGAGAGTGGATGTGGAGGGCAAATAGAAGATACTAGCACACCTCCAGCTATTTGAACCCAGAGTCTAATCTCTTCATTGTTAAAAGATTAGCAAGCGTTAGAAAAGTATCAAATACTTCTGCCACCCAACCTGCTACTTTCTACTTAACTTGGTCAAAAGGTCTGGAAAAAAATGGGAAAATGGAAAAAATCCCCTTCTCACGAAGTGGCTAGTGTTACTTAGTGTCATGGCAACGGACCACCTAAAATTACCTCGTGTGTGTCCTACACCTCCGGAAACCTTGCTGTAGGTAAACCATCACTAGGGTCAAGTGAGGGAGGCACCCACCTCAGATGCACAATTTCGGGGGATGGCAAAAAAGTAATCAAGGTAAATAATATTCTAATGCATGATCTCTAGAAATCACAATGAACACAAAAATCCATGATAACCAAAATGTCAACATTTTAATAAAGACCAGATCCACCCCTGCCTTTGCAAAACTCAGCCTCGCTTGCCCCACCCCAATCCGGGATTTGTAGGTGGGTGGGGTAGTCCTGGTGCTTTTCACATCTAGCGAGCCCTCTCATTCCCAAGACATTATTAGCATCTTATTTGCATTATTAGCATCTCATCTGAAGTTCCCAACCAATCCACGAGGGATCCAGAAAAAGGAAAGTCACGCTTGTTTTACAGTCATAGAGTGGTGGGTTTAGTCTGAGAGACCTGGGTTCGAGGCCTGCATCTGCTGTTTAGAAGGGTGTAATGTAGGACAATCTGCAAATCCACCTTCCTGGAGCCTCCACGCCTTCTTCTGCCCCACTGCCTTCTGCACTGTCTCCCCACTGCAGAGCCTACCCTGCACCCACTGAAAGGCACTTCAAGAACTTAGAAAGTCTCTGTTTTTGACTCTTCAATTCCTAAACTCATGAGGTTTAAACTCATTCACTGTCATTCACCAGAAAAGTTTCCTACTGGTTGACTTATTTCCTTTCTTATTCATGAAAAAAGTTGAGGGAAGGTACTGAGGGTCAAAACAATCATTTTCCACCATATGCTCAGAGAAGGGAAAAAAAGGGGGGAGGGGAAAAAGCAAATTTTCAGACAGAAGCAAAGAGAAAACAGCCCCAAAGACTGAGCAAACGGCAGTCTGAGTTCCAAACACCCTCCTTGTTCAGCTTCCCCATCTGCCCTTGGTGTCCTTCCAAACACCACCTCACTTTTTCAAGGTCACTGTTAAAGGTTTTCTTTTACTATGAAACCGCTTTCATAGTGAATCTAGTTACTTCACTTATAGCTCTTCTTGGAGTTTTCAGTGCGTCTCCGTTCTGGGGTGAATTTTCTCCGCTCCGGACCAACAGGTGAAATTGAATTATGTAATTCACAAAATATGCCAAAGCAGTGTCCATTACTGCGTCATCTGCTCAGTCAGGATCGCTCCTGGAGATGTGCAGGTTTACCTGTACAGACCCTAAAGCATATACTGCTTGAACCGCTCTGTACTTCTTGAGCTTCAAAGAGCGCAACAAAACACACTGACGTGTACTTTTTCACTCTCTGAAAGACTGTGGTTTCTGTGATCATGAACTAATTGTGGGTTCACTTACTGAGAAGTGTTACTCTTTAGAGAAGATGGTGTGGGGATTTGCAAGTCAGACATAGGCTACAAATTCCAGTTTTGCCTCTTATTTCTTGTGCGGTCCTGGGCAAGAAACCTAGTCTCTCTGAATCTTATACATTTGAAATTTATAAAGTGGGAATAACATCTTCCTGCCAAGAGTTCTGTAAGAATCAAATAAGATAGTACATATGAAGGGGAAATGAATTTAGCTTCCATATACAGGGTGTAAGAAATGTCACGTTTCTTTCTCTGAATGAAATTTGACCTACTGACAGCCTTCTGCATCTCAGCTACAAAGAAGTAAGTAAATAGAGGAAAACAAATCTACGCTGATCCCCCATTCCACGAGGATGGCAGAGAATAAAATTAAGGGACTCCCTCCAACTTGTGAAGGCCCTAGAGCTCTTCCAAAGGGCAGAGCAGTCATTCAGGAGCCTCCAGATCCTTACTGACATGCTCCCAAAGGAGGATTTTGTTATTGCTTCCAGGCACGGTGTGAGTACAGGGGCTTTGCTGAGGCTGAGGGTCCTGGTGCCTGGGGCTTGGGACCTTATGAGCTTCCTCCCCACAGCCACTTTCCTCTGATGTCTGTCACCTCCCTGGTGCACTGTGAGGGAGTGAGGTGTGGGTCCCCATCATCTGTGGAACCTGAGGCCCTCCCTCAGCCTTGGGAAAGGTTCTCCGCACCCACGCATGAGCTGGCGGCATCCACATCCCCCAATCTTCCAACCCCAGCGCCCTCTCCTTCCCTTGGGGACGTTTCAACTCTATGCACAGGCCAGAGATGATAAATTCACAGCTCACGGATGTGTTTTATTCTATTTTAAAATTTGAGTTTAGTAGTCAATATTTTAAAACTAGAGAAGTCTCATTAGGTCCCATTTGTTTATTTTGTTTTTATTTCCATTTCTCTAGGAGGTGGGTCAAAAAGGATCTTGATGTGATTTATGTCATAGAGTGTTCTGCCTATGTTTTCCTCTAAGAGTTTGATAGTTTCTCGCCTTACACTGAGGTCTTTAATCCATTTTGAGTTTATTTTTGTGTATGGTGTTAGTGAGTGTTCTAATCTCATTCTTTTACATGTAGCTGTCCAGTTTTCCCAGCACCACTTATTGAAGAGGCTGTCCTTTCTCCACTGTACATTCTTGCCTCCTTTATCAAAGATAAGGTGACCATATGTGCGTGGGTTTATCTCTGGGCTTTCTATCCTGTTCCATTGATCTATATTTCTGTTTTTTGTGCCAGTACCATACTATCTTGATTACTGTAGCTTTGTAGTATAGTCTGAAGTCAGGGAGCCTGATTCCTCCAGCTCTGTTTTTCATTCTCAAGATTGCTTTGGCTATTTGGGGTCTTTTGTGTTTCCATACAAACTGTGAAATTTTTTGTTCTAGTTCTGTGAAAAATGCCAGTGATAGTTTGATAGGGATTGCATTGAATCTGTAGATTGCTTTGGGTAGTAGACTCATTTTCACAATGTTGATTCTTCCAATCCAAGAACATGGTATATCTCTCCATCTATTTGTATCATCTTTAATTTCTTTCATCAGTGTCTTATAATTTTCTGCATACAGGTCTTTTGTCTCCTTAGGTAGGTTTATTCCTAGATATTTTATTCTTTTTGTTGCAACGGTAAATGGGAGTGTTTTCTTGATTTCACTTTCAGATTTTTCATCCTTAGTGTATAGGAATGCCAGAGATTTCTGTGCATTAATTTTGTATCCTGCTACTTTACCAAATTCATTGATTAGCTCTAGTAGTTTTCTGGTAGCATCTTTAGGATTCTCTATGTATAGAATCATGTCATCTGCAAACAGTAACAGCTTTACTTCTTCTTTTCCAATTTGGATTCCTTTTATTTCCTTTTCTTCTCTGATTGCTGTGGCTAAAACTTCCAAAACTATGTTGAATAAGAGTGGTGAGAGTGGGCAACCTTGTCTTGTTACTGATCTTAGTGGAAATGGTTTCAGTTTTTCACCATTGAGGACGATGTTGGCTGTCAGTTTGTCATATATGGCCTTTATTATGTTAAGGAAAGTTCCCTCTATGCCTACTTCCTGCAGGGTTTTTATCATAAGTGGTTGTTGAATTTTGTCGAAAGCTTTCTCTGCAACTATTGAGATGATTTTGCACAGAAAAGGAAACCATAAACAAGATGAAAAGACAACCCTCAGAATGGGAGAAAATGTTTGCAAATGAAGGAACTGACAAAAGATTAATCTCCAAAATTTACAAGCAGCTCATGCAGCTCAATAACAAAAAAACAAACAACCCAATCCAAAAATGGGCAGAAGACCTAAATAGACATTTCTCCAAAAAAGATATACAGACTGCCAACAAACACATGAAAGAATGCTCAACATCATTAATCATTAGAGAAATGCAAATCAAAACTACAATGAGATATCATCTCACACCAGTCAGAATGGCCATCATCAAAAAATCTAGAAACAATAAATGCTGGAGAGGATGTGGAGAAAAGGGAACACTCTTGCACTGCTGGTGGGAATGTGAATTGGTACAGCCACTATGGAGAACAGTACGGAGGTTCCTTAAAAAACTACAAATAGAGCTACCATATGACCCAGCAATCCCACTACTGGGCATATACCCTGAGAAAGCCATAATTCAAAAAGAGTCATGTACCAAAATGTTCATTGCAGCTCTATTTGCAATAGCTCGGAGATGGAAACAACCTAAGAGTCCATCATCGAATGAATGGATAAAGAAGATGTGGCACATATATACAATGGAATAGTACTCAGCCATAAAAAGAAACGAAATTGAGTTATTTGTAGTGAGGTGGATGGACCTAGAGTCTGTCATACAGAGTGAAGTAAGTCAGAAAGAGAAAGACAAATCCCGTATGCTAACACATGTATATGGAATGTAAGAAAAGAAAATGTCAAGAAGAACCTAGAGGTAAGACAGGAATAAAGACACAGACCTACTAGAGAATGGACTTGAGGATATGGGGAGGGGGAAGGGTAAGCTGTGTCAAAGTGAGAGAGTGGCATGGACATATATACACTACCAAACGTAAAATAGATAGCTAGTGGGAAGCAGCCGCATAGCACAGGGAGATCAGCTCAGTGCTTTGTGACCGCCTGGAGGGGTGGGATAGGGAGGGTGGGAGGGAGGGAGATGCAAGAGAGAAGAGATATGGGAACACATGTATATGTATAACTGATTCACTTTGTTATAAAGCAGAAACTAACACACCATTGTAAAGCAATTATACTCCAATAAAGATGTAAAAAAAAAAAAAACTAGAGAAGAATAGTGATCTTCAAAAAAAAGTATAAAGCTTGATATATGTTATTCTAAGGGTCTATGAGTGAATAAGCTTTTAAATATCTTTCAGACTATTAAATATATCTTTATATTAAATACATCTCTGTATACTTTCCAAATTAGTATTGGCAATGGTGCTTTTCCAAGATGTCAAACTGCTGCTAATTTCAGGGCTTTTATTTAAATGTTTTCTAAATAAAGTCTTAATTAACAGCAACAAAAAAAACCAAAAAGCAAAAAATCAGGAAAAAATAAACCTTGGTATTTACTAAACACAACGGATTACTAGGCAGCTGTAAAAAGAAATAAGGAAGATCCCTATGAACTGCTTACAGAGTGATTTCCGGGAGAGATTAGGGGCAAAGAGAAAAGTGCAAAAAGGCATATATAGAATGCTACCTTCTGTGTTAGAAGAGGAAAAAAAGAAAATGTACATAAATATGTGCTAATCTACCTCAGAAGAAACATAAAGGATAACCTAGAAAACGATGAACTTGGTTACCTTTAAGGAGTAGGCAGGAGAAACAGGGTGGAAGGGGTGCCGAAAGGAGAAACACTTGTCTGAGTGTACCATTTTGTATCGTTCTGACTTTTGGAAGCCTGTTAATGCTCCACATATTCAAAAAAAAAATAAAGTTAAATCAACACGGATGAGAAAGGAAGAGCGAGCAGTACAATCCAAGGTTAAACCCCCAACATCAGTCGGTCACTTACACACTTAGGGTCAACGTGAGGTGAGGTGTGACATGTGCCCCACAGTCCTTTCTCTGGGGTTGAGTTGTACCATCCGCCCCATACCAGCCCTAGGGCCAGTGGCTCCCCTAGCTCTTCAGTTTGGCGCAGCAACTGAGTAGAGACGGGACTTCTCATCCGAGCATTTGCGGCTACGCTTTAGCATCACCTATTGCAGTTAAAAGATTAAAAACTACTCTTCCCCCTTGGAAATTCTCTCTGTCCCTTCCCTCCACTGCCCTTGGTATCTCTAATGCTTTAGGACTCCCCACCCACTTCCCATTCATTCACTCATTCATTCACTCATTCATTCATTGCGTTTCTCCGGGGCCGGCTCTCCGGGGATGAGCGTGCAGGATCTTCTTGGACCCGGCTGGTGAAGTATCTCCGAGGCGTCTGGGCTCTACACGGCCACGTGCAGCCTTTCCTTTGTGCTGTCCCAGAGGAGCCTGCCTCTTTCTGCACCTGGTGTCCTGTCACCAAATACTATCTACTTTCTTAGACTTGGTGTACTCTCTGCCCCAGGAAGTGGGGCAACAGAAGAAATAATCCTACCTTGAGGGTAAATAGTTGTTGGGTGTTTAAAATCTGATAGACTAAAATCTTGCCTCCTTTTTTTTTTTCCCTCTGAAAAGGAACGTTGGTCTCTCAAAGCCAATTTGAGGACAGAATTCTGGGAAATGAAAAGCAGGTGTAAGAGTCCTCGGGAAGACCCTTTGGGATCTGGGTGACAGTGGATGTGATGAACGTATGTGGATTTGGGAACCAGCCAACGTGGGTTGAACCCAGGGTTTCCATTTTCTAGTGGTGTACACCTCAGTTTCTTGTAAATGGGAGTAAAATTAAAATAAAAGCACTTTCTACCTCACAAGATATTGTGGCAATTAATGAAATGATGTATATAAAAACATCGAGGGCTTCCCTGGTGGCGCAGTGGTTGAGAGTCCGCCTGCCGATGAAGGGGACACGGGTCGTGCCCCGGTCCGGGAGGATCCCACATGACGCAGAGCGGCTGGCCCGTGAGCCATGGCCGCTGAGCCTGCGCGTCCGGAGCCTGTGCTCCGCAACGGGAGAGGCCACAACAGTGAGAGGCCTGCGTACCGCAAAAAAAAAAAAAAAAAAATCGAACACCACGTAGCTATTCATTTACTTATTAAAAATTCCTTCTCCCATCAAAAGAACTGGAAGGGAAGATGTATGCTATAATTTTTTCTTAAAACAAGTCATTTAAAAATGTTTAAGTATAGGGGCTTCCCTGGTGGCCCAGTGGTTAAGAGTCCGCCTGCCGATGCAGGGGACACGGGTTCGTGCCCGAGTCCAGGAAGATCCCACATGCCGCGGAGCGGCTGGGCCCGTGAGCCATGGCCCCTGAGCCTGCGCGTCCGGAGCCTGTGCTCCGCAACGGGAGAGGCCACAACAGTGAGAGGCCCGCGTACCGCAAAAACAACAACAAAAAATGTTTAAGTATAAAAGCAATATATGTTAATTGTAGAAAAGTTAGAAAGTACAGATATGCATAAAGAATAAAAATGTCAGCATATTCATAAAATTATCAACCAGAGATAATCATCGTTAAGAACTTCCTCGATATTTCCACATCTTCTTAATCCCAAGTACATATGTATATGCAGAGGCATCACTCATCTGGATGCTTCTTCAACCTGCTTAAAATATTCTTCCATTGATAGTATTTTCAAAAGTCCCATGGTTTTCAATTGTATGGCTATGGGAGAGAATCTCTTATCATGACTCTTGTAGAAGTTGAGATTTCCAGGTCTGTGGTATTATAATTAACGCTGCAGTGAAACTGCTTAGAGCGGAAATATTTGCATATGTCTTTAATAATTTTCTTAAAATATCTTTCTAAAAAGGGAATTGCTGAATCAAAAGTTTACATCTTCTAAAGGCTTTTGTTTCACGTGCACTAATTCCCCTCTCAAGTGTTTGTACCACTTTACACCCCCAAAAACACTCCATGTGGATCCTCTGCCCTATACCTAAAGTCACACCGGCTTACGGCATTCAAAGACACACACACACACACACACACACACACACACACACACACTTCTCACACACTTTTCATGTTTACTGGCAAAAGAAAGGAAGTCAGCATTTAAATTTATATTTAAATTAAACGCTTCCAGCTTACTAATTGGAACAATCTTAAATAAATCACTGCCCTTTCTAGATTGTCTGTCTTGGGCCTTTTCCATGAATAGGGATGGCCTTCTCACTTGAGCTGTGTTTATCTGAAAAATGACTTTCATTTCTGAGCATATGCCTTTCCATGAAATCCCAAGTTAATACCCAGATGCCCAAAAACACAGATGGAAAAATCTTGGATAGTTTATGCAGCCCATCTGTTTCCAGTACTCTTCTTAGGGGAATAATTTTATTTTTACATAATTAGAGAAAGTTGGTAAAGTAAACTTACCTGGGACCCTAGAATGTCTTATCAAAAATAATAAAACCTTCATTTTTCCCCCCACAGAAGTTCTGGTGTGTTAACTGAAGTCACCCAAAGCTGCTGCTCATGGGGTCTTGATTAGTAGATTTCCTCTGAGTTTTATTTCCAGGGCAAAGACTGTGGAAAGCCAAGTTACCCTTGAATGTTTTCCTTAAGCACTTTTTCCTCTAGAACATTCAGTATTCTTATAAATACTTTGGTCCATCTTGGTTTTATACCATGGTTCTTTCTTCAAACCATAGCTGAGTTTCCCTGGGCTTCAAAACACCTTTTCTTAGACCCTCTTCCCACACCAAGTGGCATTCTTCTCTGCTCCACCCTAGAAATTGCACTTCTCAAAAGAGCAAGTGCTAAATGGCTCCTGCTAACTCAATGCCCCAACCTATTCATGTTTAAGAGCTTAAAACCTAATATAAACTCTTTCCTCCCCCCGCCCCGACCCCGCTTGACACCTCTTTCCCCTCCTTTAGTCAATGCCTATAATTACCCACAAAGAAAGAAATAAGACATAACCCTTGCCTTCTAGGATGAGAGGTAGTTACAGGTGCAGAATTAAGACTACCTTGCCCTCATGTACTGAGCACTTCCCATTTCTCTATTTTGGGAACTTTAAAACATTTTTTTTAAATTCGACCACTTTGATAATCTTTTGGGATAACTTTTAGTGGACGGTGACCAGCTCATCTAGTTTTTCTGTAGCCTCTTTAAATGTGACATACTAATAAGAACAAAAACAAACTGTAGTGGACACTAGTCACCTTCTTTTGGCTACACAGAGTCTGAACTTTCTTCCTATGTCTGGGGAATACCCCAGCCTTGAACCTTGGAGGTAGGAAACCCCGAATCCCACTCTAGAACCTGATGACACCAGATGTCTGCTTTGCCAGCTTCCTTCCCAATGAGGGTGCAGGCTCATGGTCCAATCTCCACTCGTCAGATTCATACCCAAACTGGGCTTTGAAGCAAGGTAGCAGAGAATTGATTCTGAGGATGGCTGGCTGGAGTGATGGCAGCAAAGTCAAGCTTTGAGCAGCAACAGGGCGATGGTGCAGCAGTGGCACCCGATGCCTGCCGCTGGTGGTGGTGGCACAAGCAAAGGGGTCCCGTATTTACCACAAATGGCAAGAGCCGTGTCCTCACGAGACAGGTTCCGTGGCCTGATTTCAGCGGGGGTCGCGGCTGCTTCCCAAATTCCATGAGTCTACAGCCTCCCCAGGGACCCTGTGAGCTGCCCAACACCCTCCAATTAGTTCCTTTCCTTTACAAGTTAACTCAGTTTCAAGTAATAACCTTGACTGATAAAAGGCCAATACAAAATAATGCACTTATGTCCTGTGAAGACCAGATGACCTCATAGCTGCAGGGCTGACTTTTTGTAGCAGCTGGAATTTAGAAAAGTTGGGGGGAAATCTAGTTATCACAAGATGTAACTGGAATTCTGGATTTAAAACAACATGCTCCTTGGACGTCAGGATCACACTTGCATTACAAAGCTTGGCTTTATCTGACCAAACCACACCACCCGTCACACAGAGTTATTATTGTAAATTTGGTCTATATGGCTTTTTACTGCTTAAAGATATAATACGTAAGCATGTTTGGCTTTTAAGTGGTTGTTTATAAGAGCTATAAGCATAAGGATATTGTAGTTGGCTTGCATTCGTGTAAGTGGTAGGATGACAATAATTTAAATCAATATGCTACTGCAGCTGCCAGCACTGCCCACCCCTCTGCCCTTAACACTTAGCTCTGCACTCCTACAGCTGCTAGCAGCGAACACCTGCTACTCTCTGCCTCACGGCTTTTGCTGTGGGACCCTGCTTGGCCTGAAGGCAGGGCAGGTCAGCAGTTCTGAAAAGTTAATGCTTCTGAAAGCAGCTCTCAACAAACTACACAAGGGGAATTCCTGGTGGATAAATACCCTAGCTTCCTCAACGACCATTTGGAATAACTCAAAAGCATGTTCTAAACTGCCTTCTATAATTCCCCGGGGGGGGGGGGGATGAGCCCCAGGTGCCACTTGGTTGAAAAGGTACACATTTCCTGTTTGCTCTCAATCCCTAACTCTCCCACTCCATTACCAGTGTTTCCTGGGATCTGCTCCCAAATAAACTGCTTGGATCAAATCCTAGTCTCAGGGTCTGCTTTAGGGGAAACCATAACCAAGACACCTGCACAGCAGCCAGCATTGTGCCTTGACCTGCAGTTCAAGTGTGTTAGGGACCAGCAGGTTCACTCATACACCTGCCATACAATTAGATTGATTTCCCAACTCAGTAAGCTACGGAGACAGGAAGTTATTGGAAGAGTGATTGCCACCCAGAGAAGGGGCAGATGTAGCAGGTTTGGTGCAGTTCCTCTGGCCCCCAGAACCCTTAACAAGGGCACAGCTGCTGATGACATCATCTGCACTGCGTGGAAGTTTCGCTTTGCCACTGCTTGTGTATCCTCAGGTTCACACCATCATTCCAGAAGAACCAGCCCTAACAATCTACACACGTTGCTGTTAAAGCAAACGTTGCAAACACTTGGCTCTCCTGGTTCCTGAAACTCACCATCACCAAAGGCACAACCTCCTCTCTCGGGATCACGGGGAAAAGGGTCAGGGCCCAGGAGTCCCGCAACATTATCCCTGCCTCTACCTCTGCATGATCTCAGAAAGCCCTTTCTCCCTAGTAATTTATCTCTTTGAGAAACCCTGCAGCGTGTCGGGGGAAGGAGGAATGATGTCACACGAGGGCAGCCTGTGTAGTGGGTGACTCAGTGCCTGGAGATGGGGTCAGAGTTGACATTAGCAGTAATGTGCTGGGTGTATTATTGGAGACTCCAGTCTTCATTACCTTCATTTACTCACTGTCCCAACCCCCAGCCATCACTGCTTATCCTGGTCAAAGCATCTACCCCACTCCACGCACCTCATCCTGCAGCCTGCCTCAATTCCACTGAGGGCATGATTGAATTAGATCCTTAAGATAAAAACAAAGAACCAAAAAACTTTGTTCTTCATAACCAACTGGATAAGCAGGCTCGTGCAATGCCAAAACTCAAAATCAATATCTGAGAGACTGTATTTGGAAAGGCACTGGCATATTAGATTAAAGCATGTCCTTTGATTTTTGCCTTAAAAAAATATGAACGGTCTCTACAACAAAATTGCCCAGGATGATTCAGTAGCTTCTAAAATCAGCTTCCAATTTATTCAAGTGTATGGAGTGAGACCTGCAGGAAACAGGCTTCTGAACTCATCAAAAGGACAAACAATTTTCCAGGTTGGAAACATTCCCCCAGTGTGTGCTGTCATTTCAGTAGCTATCATTTCTGATCAATGTCGTCTCTGCAGAGACAGCCCGTGTGCCAGGCCACCGCCAACCTTGATGACTGATGTGACCTCAGCCCCTGGGCTGGAAAGTCCCTTGAGCATCAATTAGTCCAAATATCTTCTTTTACCACGTGGAACAAGGACATTTCCAAGGTCACACAGGCGGCAAGTCAAAACCATGGACTTCCTCGCTTGCAGGATCTAAGGATTCACGGCTTAGAGCAGGATTTCTCGACTTTAGCAATATTGACGTGAGGGGCTGACTAACTCTTTGTTGCGGTGGCAGTTCTGTGCCTTGTAGGATGTTCAGCAGCATGCCTACCCTCCACCCGTTAGATGTCTGTAGCACCGCTTGTGACAAACAAAAATGTCTAGACGTTGCCAAATGTTCCCGGGGGGGCCCAAATCACCCTGTCTGAGAACGCCTAGCTTAGAGCAAACATTGCGAATTGGTGCTACATAGGCTAAATATAGCTCTCAGATAAGTTCTGTTCATCCTATGTAATATTTGTCAGGATTTTTTAAGTTGGGGAGATTTCACATAAAAATCCAGACTTCCGGCTTCTCTTGAACATTTGGAAGGCCTGGCAACACTAAGCACACGTCCTCACGTGGCAATGACAGACTGAAGTTGAGTTTAGAACGGCCATCTGCACCCTGGTTTGCCACAGTCTCCACTGCTCCCTATTGTGCCCCCCATCAGACCCACTTTATCTGTTTCATAATCTTTCTGGGTCCCAGTTTAGTGTTTAAGGCTTCTCTAAACTGTTTGTACTTTTCTGTTCTCTCAAGCACGCCTCTCAGCTCACTGAGGGCATGTCGTGCTATTTTCTCTTTCTCTTTCCTCTACAGTGGCTATCCCTGAGCAGCCACTCACGAAACACTTATCCATTGACTTGTCTAGAGCATCTTCTCCCAAAAGACATCCTGCAGAATGCTAGTCTTCAAGGGAAAAAGGCTGGAAGTCAAGCAGTTTTGGGTGAAGCTGCATTCAGTATCTCCATTTAGAGAATCAAAAGATTTGCGTGTCTCTAAAATGACCTACGTTAAAGAAAGAGGCTTAACTGCACTACAGAGACACAAGAACGTTTAATAACAGAACTCGCTTTTACCCTAGCATCAACCAATATCCCCAGAAACTACTGTGTTATTGAATAAACTTTGTAAAAGGCTGGACTGGAACTCTCTACTTTATGAATTAAACACAGTTATTGAAATATTAAGTGCGATGACAAAGGCAGCTACAAAGCACTAACATATAAAGAGTATTTCTTCTAAGCATAGACATTTATTTGGATTACTTCTTTAAAATTTCCCCCACATGACTTCCCTGGTGGCGCAGTGGTTGAGAATCTGCCTGCTAATGCAGGGGACACGGGTTCGAGCCCTGGTCTGGGAGGATCCCACATGCCACAAAGCAACTAGGCCCGTGAGCCACAACTACTGAGCCTGCGTGTTTGGAGCCTGTGCTCTGCAACAAGAGAGGCCGCGAGAGTGAGAGGCCCGCGCACAGCGATGAAGGGTGGCCCCCGCTTGCCACAACTAGAGAAAGCCCTCGCACAGAAACGAAGACCCAACACTGCCAAAATAAATAAATAAACTCCTACCCCCAACATAAAAAAAAGAACAAAATAAAAGATATCTGTAACTTAAAAAAAAAAATTCCCCCACAAATCTGTAAAATTGGTGTGATCAATATCCATATCTTACAGAGTAGAAAATAAAGCAACAGAAAAGGAATTAGCCCAGATTTCACAGCTAGGAAGAGTTCAAGCCAGGACTGGAACACAGCCCATCCAATCCCAGAGCCTACACACCTATTCTCTATCTGCACTGTACTGCCTACCTAGGACATTGTGCCATGTTGTTTATGTGTCTGTCTCCCTCTCAGGACATGTACCAAGCCTTACCCATGAAGGAAGCAGAGAGGAAATTACTGTCCATTCATCAACGGCTTTGTGTGGGAAATAATACTTGGAAGGATTTGGCATGGTATCTCACATAGTTTTCACATCCTGAAAATTAGGTCTTCTGATCCTTATTTAATGTGGGCAACTCTCTCAATCTCTTGGAGCCTAGAAGCCACATAGCTAGTAAACAGAAAACTGGGATACGAACAAGTTCTGGAAACAAGGTATGTGTTCCTTCCGCTTTGCTTATTGCCTAGTAAGAATACAGGAACTGGGTGGATGGATAGACTGATGGATGGTTGGATGGATGGATGGATGGATGGATGGATGGATGGATGGATGGATGGATGGATAGATTGATGGATGGATGGATGGATGGATGGATGACAGATGGATATTCTTTCTTGCCCACTTACTTTGTGTAAAGCACCCCACTAAACTCTGTGAAGAGGAGAGGCATACTAAAAGGAAAAGGGTAGGATGCTTGCTCCTGAAGAGATTTTTCCCTATTTCCTGGGGTTTGATACTTCTAACCTCAGAACAGGAAAGGCAAAATGTGCCCTTCCCATATTGAGTATTTTCAGTTTACATCAAGATCTTGTAGCTTCACACAGTCATCGCTCTTAGAAAGCCCCAACCATCTGGATATGGGCCAATCAAATAACGATGGAAACAAAACTCTGAGGGGAATCAGCTCTTAGCCCAAACCAGAGACATCAGGAAAATAAGAGACTGAGTTAGCTGGAGGGTTAATTCATCCTGATTTATAGTATGATGTTCTCAGCTTGTAAGAAAATGAATGATTGGGATGGGGTCGGGCAGGGAATTCTCCCCCTTTCGGGTTTCTCTTGGACTCCATCTGAGGAGTAAATGCTTTGTTTGCTTCTGAACCTGAATTTTTCATCCCTATCACATTACCATTATTCACAATGATCTATAGCAAAGTACTCTGGGAAAAACACAGCTCTCTGCAGCATTTGAAAGAAGCAGATGGCATCATTGCAGTGGTGATGCATACGAGAAATCATTTATCAAGGGAAAATACTTGATAAAATTCAGAGGGAGGGGTAAAATAAATCACTCAAAAATTACCTTTTAGCATGAACAAGGCTTCGAAAACATAAGCTACTTGATTGAAATTTTTTACTCACTCCTGTGCAGTATACTGTTCTCCTCACTTGGCCGATCATGTGTACCAAATACTACTGACCGATAAGACCACGTCTCCAGGGATAACAGCTACTTACGGATAAAAGAATAAGAGCAGGTGAAATGTTTCTAATTGTATTCATACGTGACTGGGCTCGTAAAGAGCTAAGATGGTCTTCAGTGTCTCATGACTAGCAGTGTCTCATGACTAGCATCTTTCGGTTATGGAAAGAGAATTAAGTCTTCTTGTTAACTTTCATTATAAAATGACAGTCAAACTCCTTTGAAGAGAAAAATCCAAAAGGGTGAAAAGCTCTCTTAAAGGAGTTGTTGAGAGCACAGGATTGAGTCACATGATTGAGATCCTTGGATAACGTTGCACTTTCAGATGTTATGAGGATTAACCTCCATTCTCCATAATATCATTCATTTATTAAAAGCCCTTCAGAGACATCTCTATATACCACATCCCAAGATTATCTTTCCTATACCCCATCAGTTATCGAACCCTGACTCTCACCTCCAGCGTTGTCACTTAACTAAGAAAAAAACGACATTTCCCAGTTTCCTTAGAAGCAGGATATGGCCATGTGACTAGGCTCTGGCCAATAAGAGGTAAGTAGATGTAAATATTTTGGTGGTCTCCTCAAGTTTCCTTAAAAAGAAAGATGTGGGCCTTTCTCTCCCATCCCACATGTCTCGCTCCTGCTACCTGGAACATGGGTGTGAGGGCTGTATCTTGAACCATGAGAATGCAGGCCAATCCTTCATCTAGATGAAGTACAGAGCTGGAAGGAACATTGATCTCGATGACGTTGTGGAGACACCATACCATTCTTAAGTGTATTCTACTTTCTTTAAGCTCCTTCTTATTTGGGGGTTTTGTTATTCATAGCTGAACCTAATACTTTATCATCACTTTCATAGTGACGCCTTCTCTGACCTTCCAGACAGCACATTCTACTCCTTCTTTACAGTGCTTACCATACTAGGATTTTTTTGTTTTCATATATAGAGCAGCGATTGTTTTTGTTCCACGTACACCTTCTTGGAACTCACCATTGCCGTGCACAATGACCCAATGTCTTTAAATCAAGACACCTGCAACTCTTTCAGGATAGCTTGGTCTAACTGCCAATTCCAAAACAATCCATATACAGGGCAGATCAGAAAGGGTAGATGGTTAGCAACCCCCAGAAAGAGCCCTCAACCAACAGGGCTGGAGGACGGATAGGAGTTGATGGATACTCCATTTAACTTGCTTCTTGATTAGGAGACCTCTGAGGTGTGTTCTACACTGTCATCTAGAGTTCCCCAGCAGGATTTAACCTGAGTTAATGACAGTGATAACCTGCTACATAATGTACCTTGTACTGACTTCTTTCCCTTCCCTATATCAATTCCACAGATGCCTACTTCCTAGAATCACCACTCAAATAAGCCATTTGCACTCAAATATTTAAATTAGGAAAGATTTGCTTCTGGGGAACCCAACCTAATCCAATATACTTCTCCTTAGTTAGAATGCTAGCTCCATTGGGACTGAGAATGTTTGTCTTATTCACCATTCTATCTCCAGTACTTAGCAATAGTACAAGGTCAGCACTCAAAAGGTGATGAACAGATATCAGTTCATTTTTTTTCCCTCTGACACATCTAGAGTTAACCATCTGTGACTGGTCCTACGATATATAAATAGGAACTTTATTCCACCACCTTCAGGATGGGCTGCACACCTATCCAGTACTTCTCTGAAGATAATGCTGTATTTGTGTCAATCATGCTTCATTACCTTTTAAATTACATCAACCCAAACTATAAGAAATTATAGCATACATCCTTGAATATGAGTTCTTGGATTTTACTGAGATCTTTCAGTGGCCATCAACTACTAACCGTTCTTCATTACTGACCTTCTAAATTTTTCTCCTTCCTCTCAACCTATTCTATGGAAATTCTGAAACATATAACAGCTTATAAAACCATAGGCATTAGGCATAGTGGTTAAGAATCCACATTTTAGAGTCAACTGACTCCCACTTCAAATCCCAGCTTGCCACAGACTAAGTAGGTAACCTCGGGAAAGTTACTCAGTTTCTATTAAATTTTCTCCTGTGTAAAATAAGGATCATAGTACCTATGGCACAGGATTATTTTTTAGATTAAACAATGTATTATAATAAATGACTCTAACTGTATTGAGGAAAATACAATAAAATAAATCTTACTGAAGGATATAGTTTCAGACATTGACTGTTTGCTCCAGGTAACCTATTTCTCTGGAAAGTTACTGAACCATTCCAAGTTATTTAGAAAACCATTCTGAAATCATACTAAGATAGTTTCCCATATATTCTTGCTCAAAGATCTCACCTTTTTTGTGTGACACTGCCCTAAGATGGTTCATACCTTGAGCAGTTCCTATTTTGACTGTCTATACTCGTCCCACGGGGACACACACCTGTTCCCACGTCATATACAAACTAATAGAGCTGAGTTGTAATACTATATTTCACCAGCAGTGGCCACTGTGTGACACTGCCCTACAATGTAAGATATTTCACCACTGAAGCTCTAAATGAGCTAATGCCCAGGGAATCAATTTTATAAATTGAAAATAGATTTATTGTGCTTATTTGGAGAGATGCCTTGCCGTATGGCACTTGTCATATTCCACCAGAGAGGAGAAGACTTGGGAATACTTAATGATCCAAATGGTGGTATATAAGACGCAGAGGAAGGTATTCCTCCCCAAGCAGCACAGATTGTGGTGTGTTTCCTCTTAGTTGTTGTCACAATCAGCTGGAAACCAATTATAATCTGGGGTTTGTAAACAGCCAGAAGATTCCCTTGGAGGAAGTAATTATATTCCTTTTAACATACTATAAGGCAAACACTTTATCTTAAACATGCTGTGTGCTGAGTGCAAAGTAGATTAACTTTCTGTTGCTAAAGGAAACCCCTCAGAATCGAGGCAAGGGATCTTAGTGGGACAGAAATATTAGGAGGCCAATAAAGGGGAAAAGAACACCAAAAATGCCATGGAGTATTACCAATCAGGGGAAGGACTCATTTGACCCACCCAAATAAGCATGTGTGGTGACATGTCAAGAGCATCCACTTGGTGTCAGTTGTGTATCACACCACAGTCGTTGTGTTCCTTTGAGCAGGATAATTCACCATGTTAAGACTCGGTGTCGTCTTCTGTAAAGTAGGAATAACGATGCTTACCTAATAAGGTTATTCTGAGAATCAAATCACAAAACATACCTAAAGTGTCTAGAAGAGTAGTCACCCCCAAAACAACACCACACCTTGCAGATGTTGTCAGCGTCAAGTCCATATCCCCTCTGAACTCACCATTCCCTGTCTAAGGTGATGGCTTCTTACTGAGAGCATCCTGACTGGGGCATCTCAGCCCAGGTACCTGGAGCAGGCTGGAAGTGCCAGGGAGTTAACACTTCCAGGAACAGCCTTTAGCTGTTCAATCAGCAGAAAACTTAGTTTAAAATTACCCATTTCCTTACTCCTTGGGAGGGATAACACTAAGGCTTGTTCCACACTGTCTCTGGGTTTGAGCCCCATTTGTCCCCGTGGTAACACACCCTATGTTGGTTTCTAGTGCTTCCCTGCTCACTTTCTGCCTTCCTGATGGGAGCTTCCTGGGATTACCTCCAAAATAAACCACTGGCACTCAAATTCTTGTTTCAGGGACTTCCCTGGTGGTGCAGTGGTTAAGAATCCGCCTGCCAATGCAGGGGACACAGGTTCGAGCCCTGGTCCGGGAAGATCCCACATGCCGCGGAGCAACTAAGACCATGCGCCACAACTACTGAGCCTGCGCTCTAGAGCCCGCGAGCCACTGCTACTGAGCCCTCACACTGCAACTACTGAAGCCCGCACACCTAGAGCCTGTGCTCGGCAACAGGAGAAGCCACTGCAATGAGAAGCACACACACCGCAATGAAGAGTAGCCCCCGCTCGCCGCAACCAGAGAAAGCCCGTGCGCAGCAGCGAAGACCCAATGCAACCAAAATTAAATAAATAAATTTATGAAAAAACAATTTTTGTTTCAGGGTAGAATCCAGCCTCAATGTTATATCTCACAATGCTAACAGGCTTAATAATGTGGACAATTGGGTTTACAATAAAATGTTTAATTCACTAGCCAAGCCTTGTCTATTCAGCTTCCTTTTAATCTCCTCTCTTCCACCCCACAGCCATTGCCTCAGCTGAGCCTCTTATTTACTGATTGATTTATTGATTTATTGATTTTTGTCTGTCTAGTCTCTAACTGATCTCCACGCTTCCAGTAACTGTATCCTCTAAACCATCACCCCCTTTCTGCCAAAGTTGTTATCCTCAAATGCAGTCTGGTGATGCCATTCCCTTGTTTTTGTGTTTTAAGCCTTCAGTGATGCCCACTGCCTCCATGATTATGTCTTAAATTTTATAACACAGTCTGTAAAATTCCTCAAAAGCTGGTGCCTACCAACCTTTCAGCCTAGTCTCCAGTGACTGCCAAACAGAGCCAATGCTCAGCTCACGTAGAATAAGGCAGTGTCTTCCCAAAAGTCCTATCGCCTGTCACCTTGCTATGTGTTTGAAGGTGCTTGAGACCACCCGCCTGAGGAATCTGGCTCATCTTCAAGGTCTGGCTCAAGTCCCCTGCTCTCTGAGGTCTTCTTCAACTGTACCCTCCTCTGGGTAGCATCTGCATTCACAAACTCATTCATTCATTCAACAAGCATTTTTCTGAGTATATTCTACAATGTACCAATCATGTGCCAACCTCCCAGAGAAACCATGCTGGATAAATGCAGAAATAGCTCCTGCTCACATGAAGACCACAGCTGGAAAAGGGAAAGACATTAACAGGTAATCATATAAAAGTTTGTTACAAACTGTCATGAGAGTTTACCATACAGGACAGCCAACGTACCCTGGGGTTGGGGAGCTTCTCACTAGGAATGGGTGCTTGAGTTGAGAGTGAACTAAGAATTAACACAAGGAGGTGGGACATACATTCCAGGCTTGGGGACAACAGCAGGTAGGAGGGAACCTAATACTCTTTTTGAGGAATAGAAGGCCAGGGCATTAAAGCAGAGAGGCCGAGCGAGAAGAGGCACTGACACTATTCATTGTGTCCTGTCGATTTGTTGACTGTGTCCTCCCTGCCTCACACTCTGAGAATGAGCTCCTCTAAGGTAAGGACCATGAGTTATCGAAAGTCATGTCCAGCCCAGCATTTAGCACACTGCAAATAAACAAAATTAATGCACCCATTTTATGGATGAGGAAGCTGAGGCTTGAAAGACTGAATGAGTCATCCAAGATCCCAAGGCTGGCTGTGGTTGCACAGTAACTAGAATATACACCTATCATTCCTCAACTGCATCTTTCCTTAAACTGCCGTAAGGCAATCCCCAATCTTTTTTCCTTAAAAAAAAAAAATCTAAGATTTTCCCGTGAGCTCTTTTTCAAAGGCCTTGATAACAAAAGACAAAAAGCCAGTTATTGCTGCGCATGGGCACGCACACACACGTGTGTGTGTGTGTGTACACGACTGTGTTGCAGAGGGGTGCACACTGATCTGATCTTCTCGGGGGGGGGGGGAGGTCAAATCAAGAACAGGACCGCTTTCTGGTTCTTTTTGGAGCCTCTTTAACGGCCCCAAATGGTGCGAGTAGTGAGAATTAGCCATCAGAAGATGCTCCTGGCGATGCTGTAAAGAGCATCCGCGGTAACTCTGGAGGTCCTGAGTGCGAAGACCCTGGATTTGGACTCCTCGGGGCAGCGAGAGGGATTTCTAGTTTCCAGCTTCCAGAACCTCTCCTCTCTTCTAGCTGGGACTGATGGTTTGGGAAAAAGCACCATTTCCAGTCTATCCCGCCCGCTCCCGCATGTCGGTGGGAGAGGAGGCAATCTCGGGGCGGGGAGGCATCCTCCAGACTCAGACATTCATCTCTGTCCATTTCAAGGCGCCCAACCTGCACCGTATATAATGAAGTATTGCGCCCACAGCGGAGGACAAGGCGTCCTCTCTGCATGTTTAACTCACGAGTTTGGGGCAAATCTGGACTCTGGGTCTACGATCAAGAGCTTGATTTGACACTGGTTGAGAAACTGGAGTTGAGGCTTTGATCGGGCAGGGAAGAGCGGTGGGGAGCGAGGTGGGGCGGACAGTGGCGCGGCTCTTGGGAGGATTACGGCGGAGGCTGTGGACCGCGGCGCTGCTCGCAGAGGCTGCAGCCATTGCACCGCTGAGCATCCCACATTCAACAGGAGGAACCCGCGGGAGAAGAGCCCCGAGCCCCCCGCGCCTCAGCCGCTGCAGCCCGTGCGCCCCGCGCCCGCGCGCGCCATGGCCAAGGAAGGCGTGGAGAAAGCGGAGGAGACGGAGCAAATGATCGAGAAAGAGGCAGTCAAGGAGCCGGCGGAGGGCGGCGGCGGCTCTCACCGCCTCGGGGACGCCCAGGAGATGCGCGCCGTGGTGCTGGCCGGCTTCGGGGGGCTCAACAAGCTGCGGGTCACCAGGAAGGCCATGCCCGAGCCGCAGGACGGCGAGCTCAAGATCCGCGTCAAAGCCTGGTCCAGTATCCGCGCCTTTCTCTTTTTCTCTCTTTGCGCGCTCAGTGCTCCGGGGAGCAGGTGGGGGGAGAGCCTCCGTGGACACCCTCCTCCGCGCCCTCACCCGGGTCTCAGAGCCTCCCCGAGGCCCTGGGCCAGCTGATGCTGGGGAGGATGTTGAGAGGCGGCCCTCGCCCTCCCCGAGCCGGATCTAGGGGTGACCGGAGGAGCCTGTGAGAGGGGAAGGGTCGATGTGGCGCCCAGCGCTCAGGGTCTGGAAGATTGCGCCGCGGGAGCTCTCCGTGGGGTAGGACAGCTCAGCTGCCAGGAGACGGGGTTTGACGATAACATGCTTAAAAAATAACCGTCGGCTTACTGTGTACGAGCTTTCGTTTTTTAGAGTTTTATGTGTGCGATCTTATTTAATACTTCCTGGGACCCAGTGAGTTAGGCACCATCATTGTCCCCCATTACAGGTGCGGCAACCAGGGCTCGGAGAGTGATTTGCCCAAGATCATTCGGCCGCCACTAAGTGGCATGGCCAGGATTTGATACTGGACCTTTTCAGCCTCTATGCTATTGTCCTGGTGGGGCTGGGGACGAAGTGCGGGGCTGGGGAAATGCGTCCTTCCTCCTCACAGCTGCACACTCCCGTCCTTGCGGTCTGATATGGGCAAAGGAACTGGGAAGCATCCTAGGTACCCAGCGTCTCAGCCCCGTGAGGCCTGAGGCCAAGACTGCTACTTCATCCCCCCTCTTTCCCCACAGGCATCTTCTGTGTTTCTCTGAAGAGGAAAAACACAAACAAACAACTGAATCTGCTCCTAACTCCTGCTGCCATCTCAGGAGGAGCTCAGCAATCTGAGTACCCTTCTATTCCCCACTCCTCCCCAGGGAACCTCAGACTGCCGCCTCCCTTCTCCCTTCCCCCTCCCCCCACCCCCCGAACCGGCTGGGATTCCTCCTGGAGTGTTTAAGCCTCTCTTGTGCTGTTACTATATGGTCATTTCCTTGGAATTCTGGGGAGGGAGGGCTCATCCCAGAGGGTTCACTGGACCACTACTCTTGAGTGAGATGGGCCCACCCCTTCCCATCGCGGTTTTTTAAAGCCCCCAACAGACACTGCTCCCTAAAAGCAGCAGCCAGCTCACCGGTTCCCAGGTGAGACCCCCAAACTCAGAATCTGGGAGCAATCTAGAGGCAAGAAAAAGGCAAAGGAGCTTCCCCTCCCCTTTGCCGCTTCGAGAGCAGACGCAGGTTTCATTCGCCAGACTGGAAGGAGGCTGGAGAGAGGCGGTCGCTGCTCTCTGGCTCACTCATCACATATGGGGCTGGTCATGTTTGACTCTAAACACAGGGGCCTCTCCCTGGGAAATTCAGGGCAGGGGACAAAGCTCTGGCCAACTGGGGGATCCTATACAGTTCTGTTCTGTTAACTCTTGCTGAACCAAGCTGGCTGACCCAAGAAGGCAGAGCTTACCCCTGCCCTGCTCACCAATAAATTCCCAGTGCCCAGCGCAGAGCTTGGCACCCAGTATATCCTGAATAAGCTCTTGCTGAATGACTAAGTTACTGCTGGATGAATGGATGGAGGAAAGACGCCTGGAGGGGGATTGTTGAGTCATTATTTTTCTTCACTTGCTAGTGGAAGAATGTCTATCTAGTAACATTAAAACTGTGTATTGATCATTCTCCTTCCTAAACCACCTATCAAAAATACTGTGTGTGTGTGTGTGTGTGTGTGTGTGTGTGTGTGTAATTTATGACCCTCCTCAAATTGAGGACTGGGTTCTAGGACTCTTTGTCAGAGTGTATTTTCAGAGAGTGAAAATGTTGAAGCTACTTTTTAAGAGAAGAGATTGTCATCTGCAGGGCAAATAGGTCTGGGTTCTCCAGCCTTTCACTTACTGCATAAATGCTGAGAGGATCTGAAGCGTTTGGAAATAATAAATGTCAAGATGAAGGCCGGGAGACTGATTTTCAAAGCCAGACACTGAAGCCTGGTTTTCACTGGAGCCGTACACACACACACACACACACACACACACACACACACACACACAATGGAATCACTGCAGATCCCCCACCCCAGTTGTTCAGAAAGCTAGCCAGCCATGGGGGGTGAGGGGGCGGATTTGGAATACAGTATTGCAAAGGCCCAGACTGATTTTCATTTCCCCAAGCTGGAAGCAGAGATAATCGGTTTTGCAAGGTGGGGCTGGAATCGGTTTGTGAGGATTGCCCGCTGGGCCCTTCTTTCTCCACTAGGTTAGGATTGGCTGGCCAAAGATGCCCATTGACTGTAAGTTTAGCCTTGGAGCCAGGAAGACTCATTCTGTAGTTTTATGAATCAGCTGATCGCCTCCTGGATGAAGGTTTCCCTCTTATCTGTTCTCCCTCTCTCTCTCTCATTCTCTATTTTTAATGTAAACCTTTTATCATCAAATAGGATATGCTTTTTGCTAGAGAATAAACCATAGTTTATCTGAACTAGTAGTATTCAGACCTGGAATGAGGGTCCAAGTTGGTTACTGTATAAATTTTATGGAAATGGAAGAGAAGAGGCAGGGGGAAATACATATTTTATCTCATTTACCCCTCTCATCTGTGGTCTAGCGCAGTAGGTATTATGGTAGAGCAAACTGAGGCCTGGAGATGTTCAGTAATTTGCTAAAACATCACACAGGTAGTAGAGATAGGATTTGAATCCTGGTTTGTTTCTCCTTAAAGCTCTGCTGTTTTCCTTTTATTCTATTTTGTCTCCCTCTCTGGAAAAGCCACAAGATATGTAATTTACTTCTCCGGACCTTTGGCACACAAGCTTGCTTTCTTTCCTTTCTTCAGTGAATATGGCTCCTTTGATCTGTTTATGTCTGGCTTAAGGAGACATTCTCTGGCCATTCCCAGAGTAATACGGCTTTCCCCCCAAAGTGGAGGCTTGATGGTCAAACGCAGCTCAGGAAGAACCACTGCGGGGTGTGCAGGGTGGGAGGCATAGCCCAGTCTTCCATCTAAATTGTTGCCAGAGCATCAACTTTAATGGGGAATCTGTTTCATCTACCATTCAGGGAACAATTTACACAGCAAGCGATTTAACTGGCCGAGGGGAAAAAGTGCCTGGCCTTTGGAGAAAGATGTATCCGTGTAACCTCGGTGAGCATCTCTCTCAACTTCTCCAAGATTTTTGTGCCTCAACTGCAAAATGGGGATACTAAAATGAACATTATGGTGTTGAGAGGATCAGATGCAGGAAAGAGGCCCAAAGTTGGCACTAAGTAAACGGTAGTCATTGTGACTGTTATCGTATCTATGCCTGTATGACATATTTCCTGGAGACTTGATGACTTGGAGATGTATAATATAGGCAGTGTTATATCACATCTGCTTAGTGATGAAGAGTGAGACCTTCCTAGACATGAGTCCCAGCTCAGCCACCTGCTAACTGGCTATCCTAGGACTGGTCCCCTGGAGGCAGAGCCTGGGACAGGGATGCTTTTTGAAGTGGTTGATGTAAGAGGTGCTCTCGGGAGACTGGGAGCAAGGGAAGAAGGATGGGGCTGGGGAAGTAGCCAAGCAAGAGCTGGGTCTCAGTTGGATCCCACCAGGGGTTCGGGAGCATGAGTTGTACCATAGAGTCAATCTGACCTTGTAGCAATGGGGGAAGCCTTCTGGGCCACACCCGCCCCCCCCCCCCCCAGCCCCTGTCATCAGTCAGTTCTGGGCTCTGGGCTGCTTTCCAAGGGGGGATGTGGAGCCTCTGTTCCCCATGGAAGAGGGGACGGGGACTGCTCTGAGCTCTGAGCAGCCAGCTCGCCCAGCAGCCGGAGGATGGGTGCACTGCCCAGTAAAAGGGATCTGAGTGAGGCACAACCCGCGCCCTCTACACTGGTTGACCTTGACCGTGTCGCCTACTGCTCTAAACTTCAGCTTCCTGCTCTATACAATGGAGATAATAATAGCACCTCCCTTCAGAGTGCTGTAAGGGGGTTTCTGCTGAGTCACAATGAGCCCACGGTGCATCCGGACCTTTATGGTGATGTGTGGCACACAGCAAGTGATCAATGGATGCTAGACATTATTATTATTACTATAAATTATTATACTTGGTTTCCATAGATACCTTTTATAGTCGCTATCATTCAGACCAGCACTCTTTGGAGAGTGAAAGGAACACTGCTAATAATTACTCTGGGATAGCAGGGACAAACTGGAACCGTTCTAGGCAAACCAGGGTTTGTGGTCTCCCCTGCCCTGCCCCCCGCAGGTGTTAAGGGTCTGGTCTATGCCTTTGCTGCCAGCAGTCTTGTAACAGTGGAGGTTCTTTTGGACAGGAGCTGGTGGGATTCGAGGCTGAGAGTCTCCAGACTGGGCTGCAGGAATGTATTTAAGTGGCCATTAAGAAGCTGGCCTGTTTTGTGGCTCAAATTGGCTTGTGGTGGAAAGGCACTAATGGACTGGGGACATTTATTTTCCCAGACTGATTTACAGCAAGAGGCCACGTGAAACTGCTGGAATGAGACCAACTGCATGAAAAATAGTTGCAGCCATCAGCCAATGGCTCCATTGGCTGGTCTGAAAATGGGCCGAGGGCAGGCCACGCTAGAGGAAAGCCAGCAGATTGGGAGGATCGTAATATATCATGAGGGTGAAGTGCACTGGAGACGGGGAGGGAACTCATAGCTATTGGGCACTTGTTAGGAGCCAGCAACTGAACTGCCTGCTATACACTCTTTGTTTCATTTTATCCTCATGGCAACTCAACAAGGTCAATGTTACGATCTCCATTTTAATAATGGGGAAACTGACATTCGGAGACAAGTTAAGATCACAAACTCTTAAGTGGATGAGCAGTATAAAAATCCAAGTCTGTCTTGTTCCTGGACTCTTTACATGTGGGAGTCTGATTATCAGAGAGACACATTGACAAAGGCACAATGGACACAGAGACAATGAAAGACCAAGACACAGAGAGAGGCAGACAGACACAAAGACCGGAATGGGAAATACAGAGAAAGAACCATGGATGCATTTGACTGATCTGAAGTACAGCTGATGAGACTCAAAATTGCATGGTGCCACCTTGTCTCCCAAAGTGGCCATTGTGCTTCTGAACCACATTCACTTTCTGTCCATTTCCGTGGTCTGGGATGCTTTTGGAATCCAGCTCGGATCACATTGCTATGGCTGTTGACCCAGAACACCCGTGCTGATTCGATATAATCATCACTCAAGACACTGAGTTCCTTCCTCTGCCCCTGTGGCCTCCATTGGGCTATGGCTACATTGGCAACTTGAGTGCAGGATGTCACCAAACAACACAGCATTAAAGTGTCCCTGACAAGGCCAATCCAATGAAATATGGCCAATATGATCTTCCCTGAGTTTATTCAAATAAAGAAGTGGAGTGTATGAGGTTAAGTGACACAGATGTTTGTAAAACTGAGAAATTGCTTGGAGGGTCTTAAGACTGGAGCCAGCAGGAGCCACTATGGCCGAGAGATTGGAATAAAGTGTTCTGAGTCACACTGAGCCCTGTTTGGTGATGAGGAGGTAGAGATGCTCCTTCTGGGGTCTTTCTTATTCAAAAACTTTGCCTTTTCCCATTATCTTGTCCTCCCTGGAGAGGGCTGGTGATGGTGACAAGGTTTGCTCTTGATGCAATAACGGAATGGACGTCCTGTCTCCCCAGCAATTCGAGGAAGAAAGGAAGCCCAGAATCAGTGTGTCTTCTATTTCATTCAAAAAGGAAATGTAGAACATCTTACAGGACATCTGACATAGAGCAGGTTCCCATAAACAGCAGCCTGATCTTAATTAGACAGAAGCCAATGGCAGTGGCTCATGATGGGCAAAGGGAGTGATGACTGATACTCAAGCTCACTCCACCCTCCACCGGCAGCACCTTTGGAGCAATGAAGCCTATCACCCTTGTCATTTTTCATCTGCCGCTCACCCATGAGTTTATCATCTTTACTTGCTAAGAAAAAGGCACTCAGAGATGAAGTGGAAAGAGTGAGAGGCTACAACAGATCTGAGTTCTTACCCTAACCCTACCTCACCATGGCTGTGTGATGGTAGGCAGACAGCACCTTCACCTTGTGCGTATCCTCACGTTGGTAAGAACACCCTCTTTTTGGTATTGTTATGAAGACTGGCTGAGAGGCTGTGAAAGTCCTCACTGCTCCTTGCACACAGTGGGCACTCAGTAAAAGTTATTTTCCTTCCTCTGTTACCGGGGCTGCAAAAGATAGAACTGGGACACGACCCCATCCTCCCATTCCCTGTCTTGATAATCTCCCACCAAACTACGTGGGCAGCAGGGACTAGGGTGCTGGCTTTTGAGTCTTATGCCCAGGGTTGGGAATGGATTTGGACTGATGTATTGCTACCTTAACACCAGCTCTGCGCACACGCATTTGGGGGTAGCAGCACAGATTTCTCTGATAGCTGGGTGTGCAAAACAGCCCAGCCTCTGGAGTTTGGTTCACACTCATCCAGAAGAGCCCCAAATCCCACGACCTTTGGGCAAATCACTGACATTCAGCGCCAACAACAAAGCTCACCCAGACACGGGGAATAGCGCCCCCGTGACCCCAAGTTCCTGCCACTTCTTATTCTTCATAGGGATCTTTTTTGGCATCTTGACATTTGTCATAGAAGAAAACGTTTAATTAGAAACAAGAAGACGCTCTTCCTAGGAAAGGGCAGTGGGCGTGTAATCTCAAATTAGGTTGATTCCTCTGTGTGTGATCTCACACAGAACATTGTTGGAGCCATGGTATTAAAATGAGTAAATGTAATGTTTGAAGGCCCAAGAGACAAAATAGATGCTCCAGTGAAAGGGGCTGTTTCATCTTTAAATGTGATATTTTCTTGATGACAGCCTGCAGTGAGCTCCTGTCCTCAGTCTCCATCTGTCAGTGACCCTCGATCTCTCAGCCTGAGCCTCTTCCCCAGCACTGTCCTGGGGACAGGAACATGAGAGTCAGTGGTTCCCCAGACAGAATCCCCTTGGCAAGTTAAAGCACGGGGTCCTCTTACTCCTGACTTCTCCAAACACCTGTAGTCCCCAGAGCCCATTGCAGGGTAATTATCTTCTGTGAAAGGAATGATAGTGATTCATTTCTTGGACTGGCACTGAAAAAACACCCAAACTGGATGGGAGGCAGGATGCTTTTGGCTATAAAAGAGTTAATGTTTGAAGTGAAGCAGATGTGGATTCAAGTCCTGAATCTGATCATTTTAGCAATCTCTATAAACTTGGGAAAATGACTTACTCATTTGAAACCTCAGTTTGCTTATCTGTAACATGGGTATAATTATAGTCCTTACGGGATAATTTTATGTGTGTCAGGATCAAAAGAGAGATCATGTCTAAAGTATTTAGCAATGATGCTGGCATATTTAATGTTTGTTGAATGAATGAAGTCCTTGTCATATAGTATATGTTTAATATATATTAATGGTGTGGTAAGGAGGAGATGCAAAAAATAGGACATTAGAAAGTCCCTCCATGTGTCATAAAGTTTTCTGGATGGAGTCCCTATTCAGATTCCACATGTCTTCCCTGAAGGGTACAAGACTCTAACATCAAAAGTAGCCTGGAAAGAACGTGCCACCATGGCATGACGTAAACAAGAAGATCCAGATGAATTCCTGAAGGAACAAGAGAGGAAATGGAACCCAAATGTATCGTGCTCCTACTGTGTTCCAGAAGCTGGGCCAAGCTTAGGGACCTTCAAAAAGAAGACCAGTCCCTTTTGCTCTGACCTCTCTTTCCTTCATTTCAGCCTTGGTGACTGTCATGATGAACTTGTCCCTGGACTTCTAGGCTCTCCCCTTTCCTGACCCTTCCATCTTTTATCTTCTCTCTCCTCATCTGTTAGCTTCATGTGCTCCTACTGCAATGAGCTGCCTTCTTGAGACTTGGAAAGATGGTGGCCTTTCGCCCCAGCTGCCTTCTGCAAGGTTAGCAAGCCCCATTGCAACGAGAACTTTCTTCTCCCAATTTTCATATATCAAGGAAGGAATCTGATTGGCCCTTCATGAATCACATACCAGCCCCTGGACGTCCCTCTCTCTGTTTGGCCCAAGGGAGTGAGGTGCTGTGATTGGCCACATTTGTGCCCCATTCTGTTCTATTCTGACCTAGAAGAATGGAGCCTCATGATTGACAGCCCCACCAGGAGCTCATGAAGCGTGTGTGTGTGTGTGTGTGTGTGTGTGTGTGTGTGTGTGTGTGTGTTCGGGGTGGGGGTGGGGTAGATACTCTAAATGGAATGGAGGGCAGTTATCAGACAGCGCAGGTAAGAGACACACTGGACTGATCAAAATGGCAGTCATCATGGGGGATAGAAGATGCTTCTTCACCCAGGAAAAGTGAAGAATCAGGCAGGGGACTGGAGAAGGCAGCTCCATTCCCTGTCTTGGGACTTTACATCTCTCAGCACCAAGTTACTGAATCGTATTAAATAACATATATAATATTTTCAACTTTGAGGCCCATCATCTCTAAAATCTCTGGTCATCTTGGACATTCCAGAAACTCTCTCTGTTCTCATTTAAGTGATGAACACCAAGCCTGGGGCTTGGTTAACAGTAGGCGCTCAATCAGTGTTTGGGGGAACGAGTGAATATATTGGGTTGCCCAAAAAGTTCATTCGGGTTTTTCTGTACCATCTTATGGCAAAGCCCAAACACACTTTTTGGCCAGCCCCATGTTGCTGACTTTCCCCAAATCGTTAGTGTACCTTCTGGCAGCAGCGGCAGTGTCACTTTAAATGTGGCGCTCCTAATACAAACAGTGGCCCGTCCACGCCAGTGTGCCTTCAGCCTCCCCTCTGCCATCAGCTTTCTCTGACAGAAGTCTACATCTCTCCAGCATGCACGTCTTTGAGTGGGGACTTGAAAGAATACCAAAGGAGCTATGTTTTTGGAGAGTTTTACTTCTCCTTGACACAGTCTGTTCTCTTGAAACTAGAGATCACTTAAAAAAAAAAATTTATTTATTTATTTTTGGCTGCATTGGGTCTTCACTGCTGCACACGGGCTCTCTCTAGTTGCAGTGAGCGGTGGCTACTCTTCGTAGCGGTGCGCGGGCTTCTCATTGCGGTGGCTTCTCTTTTGGCGGAGCACGGGCTCTAGGCACGCGAGCTTCAGTAGCTGTGGCACACGGGCTCAGTAGTTGTGGCTCACAGTCTCTTGAGCACAGGCTCAGTAGTTGTGGCGCACGGGCTTAGTTGCTCCACGACATGTGGGATCTTCCCGGATCAGAGCTTGAACCCGTGTCCCCTGCATTGGCAGGCGGATTCTCAACCACTGCGCCACCAGGGAAGCCCCTAGAGATCACTTTCTGAACCCTCTCATAACTACTTTCCCGAGGCTGGGAAATGTGGGCCTCTGACTTCTCAAGATGCTCTGTAATTTCCTCCGTATTGCCGTGCGGCTCCATTGGGGACCGGAGGCTAGGGCTCTTGGAGAGAACCTGGTGTGCTGCTTCTGAGGATGGTTATTCCAAGAGCACCTGAACTCAAGTGTTCCTGTGATGCTGGTACACCTGGGGATGCCAGGCCCTGCCAGCCTGGGTGTTCAAACAATATTTCACTAAACTAAACATATGGTGGTAATCCTTGTGTAAGATACCCACACATCAAATCATGCTGTACACCTTAACTTAATACAGTGTGTCAATTACAGCTCAATAAAACTGGAAAGTAAATGAATAAGTATTTCAAGCTATTGGGGAAAAAAAAGCCCCTTTTAAAACAGTATGTCCGTGACTCTGTTCCCACCTTCCTTTGTAGGTATCAGGCCCCCCACCTTCAACACCTCCCAGATAGTTGCAGGGGTTTCTTAGGGGGCGTAGCTTGGATGCTCAGAAGCACAGTTCTGGCTCCCTCCCCATAGACCAAAGCCACCCAGCATGTTTCCCCGTTTCTTCTCCAACCCAGGTGGAGCCTGGTTCTCTGCTTAGGCTGTGGTCCCCTTTCCACCCAATACAGGTTATAAAGCAGCATATGCTACCTTCTGTATTAATCCTCCTCCTGTTTGGAGCTAATAATGATGACACTCTTGTCATTAATCATTTATCATCATTATTAACATAATGACCTTTACTGAGTGATTTCTATGTGCCGTGGGCACCATATTAAGCGTTCTGTAGAAATTTCTATGATTACAAACATTTTCCAGATGAAGGGAAAGGATCAGAGAAATAAGGGAACTTGCTAAAGATCACGCATCTCATAAGACAAAGGGAGCTGGGATTTCAGCCAGGGTTTGCTGAAATCAAACTTCACTCCCACTCTTCACTGCTCAGTCCTAGACACAAGCCCCTGAAGTTGAAGGGCAATCTGAGTTGGACCAAATACCACAGTCAGAGTCAAACCTTCCTCTTGCATTGCCACAGGCTTCTTCATCTAGGCTTCTGTTCTCCAACTCAGATTACCCTTAGGATGAGTTTTTCTCTTTCCCCCAGAAGGCGTATCTGCTCTTCATCCAAATAGATACATAGTGGGGCTCAGACACTCTAAATTCTACAGTAAACTCTGATGAAACTTTCAAACTGCCCTCTACAAAGCCTCCTGCCCTTCCTCCCAGTGCAGACATACCTGCTTCTTAAAACAGACAATCCGTCAAGTAACAGACTTAAACAAATAAAAAGATCCCTGTCTAAGATCAGAAAGAATTGCTTTTCATTTATCTATGCTACACAGAGTTCAATCAGCTAATGGGGAGCTATTAAACCCACTGTTCCTATCATTGGTCTGAATGATTTCGTAATTGGATTCTCTGTATCCTCCAGCTAAACTGAAGAAAACTGTTCCAACTGGGGACTCTGTACTAAACTCTGACTCAACGTTTCTGCAGCCAGAACCCAGGATGCATAATGCAGCTAAAAACATGCCCACCTTCCCAAAGACAGCACTTTCTGCTTTCAGATCCTGGAGAACGTTTCTGTCTGCCCGCAGAGGAGACGTCCCATGCCCCTGGGACTGCTCCTTCCTAGGAAATAACGAGCAAAGGCAATTTGCACCCCCTTACCCACTGAGTCCACATCTCTGCCCTCAGCCAACAGCGTTTATGGGACACTTGACTTCTTCTTTTTGCTCTTTTAACATTTTTTGTTCCTTTTCCTATTCTTTTTTCCTTTTGTATCCTAGATTTAGCTGGTATGATTCACCCTTGAACAGAAACCCAGTTTCCAGTATAACTGAGAAGCACAGTCAAATTCTGTTGAGTCCTTTAGAAAACACCAAAGCTGGATGCATCCGTGCTACGGAGAAAAACTTCTCTTCCCGTTTAGATCCGCTCGCTGCCTCCTGCCCCCTCCAGACTCTCTCCCTGTGCTCTTGAAACTCTCCCAGATTCTCAAGCCCTGCCCTTGCTATCTCTTGTCTTTTGCATCTATCTTTGCTCACCTTTCACATCTATTCTTTTATGTTCCGGGATAAATATTTGCTCTTCCCAAAGCACAGCAATCAAGCAGGTCTTTGTTCTTCCCGGCTTTCCCCTTGCTACACGACAAGGCTGCCAACCAACATTCCCTCTAGCAGAAGGAAGGAAAGAGCTTGAATCGCTCCTTGGTGTTTTCCTACTTACACCTTCAGTGGAGGAATCATCCTTGGCAAGGCTAGAATATACCCTGGGCTAAGCAGAGAACGTGGAAGAAATAGATTTTAAGGCAAACTCTCTGCTTTGGAATTGCACACAGTCCATGAGGAAGACAGCAGGGCAGTGACTGTGCTACTGCCTCCTTCTTAGGCTAATTAATTTTTGTTGTTGAAGTAGAGTTGCTTTACAACGTTGTGTTAGTTTCTGACGTACAGCAAAGTGATTCAGTTTTACATATACATATTATTTTTCATTCTTTTCCTTTATGGTTTATTACAGGATATTGAATATAGTTCCCCGAGCTATACAGTAGGACCTTGCTATTCATCTATTTCATATATAGTAGTTTGTATCTGCTAATTCCAAACTCCTAATTTATCCCTCCCCCACCCCCTTTCCCCTTTGGTAACCACAAGTCTGTTCTCTATGTCTGTGAGTCTGTTTCTGTTTCGTTAATAAGTTCATTTGTGTCATGTTTTAGATTCCACATATAAGTGACATCATATGGTATTTGTCTTTCTCTTTCTGTCTTCACTTAGTGTGATAA